>NC_086097.1:96627452-96950667 GCF_963921235.1 Mobula hypostoma
GTCCCTTGCAAATGGCCAGCAGCATAGTAATATTTGGAGTTATAGAGATTAATTCCTTATTATCTGGCTCTCAGGTTAATCCCCCAGTCTAATTTCCTGCACTTATTTCCATGTAACCCATTTTCTCAAATGTTACTCGGTCCATCCAGATTCTCTTACTGTCTACCTACACTGAGAGACTCTGACACACAGTTCTCTCTGTGCGACAGGAGAGTACACATCACGGTACAATATCCCCTGCTTTATTATTTCGCACATTAATATTGTGTGTGTTATTATTAGTTAAGTCTGCACACCGCTGAGTGTGTTTTTAAACATTGCTGCTGTAATGAAAGAATTTCCCATTGGGGATCAATAAAGTGCTTATCATTATTATTAAAGAAAATCCCAATGGAAATCCTAATGCTATGATCTCTTCATTCCTGCTGAGAAATTGAGCATAAGTGGTGAGGAGCCCCAGCTGAGGTAAACCATTATGATTAAGCTGTCTTTTCTGCACAAATGGCTCCTTCCACTCCCAATTTACTTCAGCTCACTCACGCATAAATTACACCTGCTTAATCTGAGAGACTATATAGTACTGTTCAGAAGTTTTAGGCACATGTATATAGCCAGAGCAGTCTAGATTTTGGCGCAGTACTGTATTTATCAACATGGAGCGGATATCAAGTTTGTAAATCTGCCAGGAGCAAAGGATGTTGGGAATGGTGAGGGTGGAGCGCCGTGGGAGGGGGGTGGGTTAGGGGTGCCGGGGTGGGGGCTAGTACAAGTGCAGACTCACCCAGCCCTGAGACACCAGTCAAGGTCATTTAATTCCAAACAATTGGTTTATTGATCATTACAGAATGTATCTCTGGTGCTTCCTGTTCCCTCCCCTCTCCCTTCCCCTTTACCCAGCCATGATTCCCCTCTCCCAGCCCTGGTCCCACTCTCAGGCAACAATAGAGACCCATGTCAGAATCAGGTTTATCATCACTCATATGAAATTTGTTTTTTTTGTGGCAGTAGTACAGTGCAATATGTAAAATTACTACAGTACTGTGCAAAAGTCTTAGCCACCCTAGCTACGTATATGTGGATAAGACTTTTGCACAGTACTGTATAACAGAAGATTCTGGCATCAAAACAGATATAATGGCAAAAATAATTGAAGGAAATAATTAGTTAAGAGAAATATTCACAACTGAAGAGCAAATGAAAGAAGATATTTAGGACATGACTAGGCCACTTAATTTCTTCATTACTGTTGGTTGATCTGTAACCTAACCCTGCTTGCCCACTTTTACCCCACATCATTCAACAGCTTTGGCTGACAAAAATCTATCTTTCTCATGTGTAAAATAAACACTATTGGCAATCAATTCCATTTCAATTAAATCATCCCTTCATCTTCCACCTTCTAGAAACCATAACTATAGTTTGTATAACCTCTCCTCAAACTTTATATCTGAGGGTTATCATACTGTTAAATGTGCACTAGAATCCCTTCAAGCCTATTGTGTGCAGTAAATAACAAAGGAGAAGGCTGAGTGAGAAATAAATAAGACATTGGTTTGTCCCCATTACCGTTGACACCTTTATTACTCCAGAACCCACCAACCTTAACTTTAAATGTACCCAATGACTTGGTCTCACAGCTGCCTGTGGCAATGAATTCCACCCTCTGACGAAAGAGATTCCCCTCTTCTTTGTTTTAAAGGGACATCCTTGAATTCTGTGGCTGTGCCCTTTGATCCTAGACTCTCCAGACATCCTCTCCATGTCCACTCTACCCAAGATCTTCAGTATTTGGTAGGTTTAAATGAGATAGCCCTTCATTCTTCTAAATTCCAGTGGGCACAGGCCCAGAGCCTTCCTGAGCCACTCCTTGGTTTCAAAGATTCTTTTACCCAATTCTCCCTGGAACTTAAGCTTCTTTTATCTCTGTGCAATTCTGACAAAGGGTTTTTGATTTGGAATGTCATGTTTCTCTTCTCACAGGTGCAGTCTGACCTGTTCAGTATATCCAACACCATGCATGATGTGTTGCTATAGATCTGCTGTTATTCTTCTTGCACTAGTTATTTTTGGAACGTAATTTTGTCACATTGTACTGTTGTATTAAAACAACAAATTTCACAACAGAAGTCAATGATAATAAATCTGATTCTGATTAATTGTCTTTTTCAAAACAATCTTTTGCATTCCTTTAGTAACTTATTAACAGCACTTTTCATACAAACGATGTAGTTCAATGTGCTTTACAATGGGATGAAGCCAAGTGGTCAAGGCGTTCGTCTAGTTACCTCAAGGTCGCTAGTTTGAGCCTCAGCTGTGGCAGCGTGTTTGTGCCCTTGAGTAAGGCACTTAATCACACATTGCTCTAGTCTGTGCAAGGAGTGGTGCCCCACATAGACTTCCAATCTGCCTTTTGTAAGGCATGAAAATGCCCGACGCAGGCCTCTCATGGTCTGAGTCGACGTTCCCAACAATGGGATGAAGTGCAAACTTGAAAATAAAAGACAAAAATGTTAATTACAAGCAAAGTTGAATAAATAGGTTTTGAGTTGGCATTTAAAAGCGTCAAGTGAGACTGCATCCCCTTATAGTTTTAGGTTTGTAATTCCATAGTTTAGGAGTACAGTTCAAAAAAGTTGACCTACCAACTTTCTTCTGAGGCAGCAGTTCTCTGATACTCTGGTCCCAGACCTTTGAGAGCTTTAAACACAAGTAAGAGAACTTTAAAATGAATTCTAAAAGATACAGGAAGCTAATGCAGAGTAGTAATAGAGAGAGTAATGGGAGTGATATGTTTCCTCATCCAGGTTTTAGTTAAAAGATTAGCAGTGGCGTTCTGAATGAGTTAAAGCTTGCCAATAGAATGCTTTGGAAGGTCAGTAAAAAGTGCTCTGGTAATTTGGTCTATTCCACATGAAGGTGTGAATTAGTTTTACATCCTCATTACGTGACAGAAACCGATGTACCTTTGCAATATTTCTCTGGTCACTTTCTTTATGAGGGATTTAAAATTCAAATCTGGATCAGGAATAATATCCAGGCTTGCTACTTCTGATTTTACACGGGGAGCCAGGTTTATCCAGAAGTTTAAGAATGTTACTTACCCTTGCATTTCTCTGGTAGCTGATCAATTATAATTAACAAAAATCAGGTTATCATGCACTTTTGTAT
Organism: Mobula hypostoma; assembly: GCF_963921235.1. Lineage (NCBI taxonomy): Eukaryota > Metazoa > Chordata > Chondrichthyes > Myliobatiformes > Myliobatidae > Mobula > Mobula hypostoma. The sequence goes on from NC_086097.1 coordinate 96,630,621, forward strand.
GTTCTAATAGTTTACCAAGGATGGATGGCTCTTGGTTTCCCCTGTTTCCTTACTTCAGACCATAAGATATAGGAGCAGAATTAGGCCATTTGGAGGCACATAACAAGATAGGCCAAAGCCAGCATGGTTTCCTGAAAGGATAATCCTTCCTGACAAACCTGCTGCAATTCTTTGAGGAAATTACAAGCAGGGTAGACAAAGGAGATGTAGTAGATGTGGTGTACTTGGATTTTCAGAAGGCCTTCGACAAGGTGCCGCACATGAGGCTGTTTAGCAAGATAAGAGCCTATGGAATTACAGGGAAGTTACTAGCATGTGTGGAGCATTGGCTGGTTGGCAGAAAACAGAGAGTGGGAATAAAGGGATCCTATTCTGGCTGGTTGCCAGTTACCAGTGGAGTTCCACGGGGGTCAGATGTTGGGACCACTACTTTTTATGATGTATGTCAATGATTTGGACTATGGGATTAATGGATTTGTGGCTAAATTTGTTGATGATATAAAGATAGGTGGAGGAGCGGGTAGTGTTGAGGAAACAGAGAGCCTGCAGAGAGACTTAGTTTAGGGGAATGGGCAAAGAAGTGGTAAATGAAATACAATGCTGGAAAGTGTACAGTTTTGCACTTTGGTGGAAGAAATAAACAGGCAGACTATTATTTAGATGGGGAGAGAATTCAAAATGCAGAGATGCAAAGGGACTTGGGAGACCTTGTGCAGGATACCCCAATGGTTAGCCTCCAGGTTGAGTCGGTGGTGCAGAAAGCAAACACAATGTTGGCATTCATTTCTAGAAGTATAGAATATAAGAGCAGAGATGTGATGTTGAGGCTCGATAAGGCACTCATGAGACCACACTTCGAGTATTGTGTGCAGGTTTGGGGTCGGGTCCTTATTTTGGAAAGGATATACTGACATTGGAGAGGGTTCAGAGAAGATTCACGAGAATGATTTCAGGAATGAAAGGCTTACCGTATGAGGAATATCTGGCAGCTCTTGGGCTGTAATCCATGGAGTTCAGGAGAAGGAGGGGGGATCTCATAGAAACATTCCGAATGTTAAAAGGCCTGAACAGATTAGATATGGCATAGTTATTTCCCGTGGTAGGGGATTCTAGGACAAGAAGGCACGACTTCAGGATTGAAGGACGTCCTTTTAGAACTGAGATGTGGAGAAATTACTTTAGTCAGAGGGTAGTAAATCTGTGGAACTTGTTACCACGAGCGGCTGTGGAGGCCAAGTCATTGGGTGTATTTAAGGCAGAGATAGATAGGTTCTTGATTAGCCAGGGCATCAAAGGGTATGGGGTGAACACAGGGGAGTGGGGCTGACTGGAAGAATTAGATCAGCACATGATTAAATGGTGGAGCAGACTCAATGGGCTGAATGGCCAACTTCTGCTCCTATATCTTATGGTCTCAACCTGAAGGATTTTGAGCATATAGTGCTAGAACAAATATAAATCTGTGAGGATATGTTTTACCCCATGACTCTGAAAGGTTTGTTTAGAAACATGATAAAAATGGAAACCAGGAAGAGTAGTTCTTTGCTGCAACACAAGTGCTACAGTCCTGGTAGATACCTTCTGTTAACAGTGTCATTTATTTAATTTAATTTGTCCTGCATGATTCCTGCCTAACGTGGTGGCAGCTTAAAAACATAGAAACCAACAAGTTCTGATGAAATTCTGGGCGCTCTGAAGTAATGGAATGAAGCTCTTCTTAATTTTCTAGTCACCAATTGGCTGGCAAATGGGAACTGCAACATGAGGAAATTAGGCTGCAATTAAGCTGGGTCCTATGTATAAACCATTCTTAAGTACACAAAGTTATCCAGTGAATTTCCCCCGTCTCCCTATACTATAATATGATGTATGGAGGGGTGAGATGTTTCTATTTTTAGCTGAATTAATCATTTTGGGATGTGTCCCATTATAACTCACTGGCCTGTCATTTTAAGGATTTGTATTTCTGGTGATACCTGCTGAGTTTGTTCTATGGATTCTGACCATTGAATTTTTGTTTCATTTATGTTCCTACAGAATGCTTCCTCAACCATATCATGTCATCCATGTTTGAAATAATCCCAGAATTGAGTCCTCTCATTTGCATTGTTTGGAAACATTTTTAGATATTTAGTTCCAGCTTTTTATGCTGTTCTACTTGAATCTGAGGGAAATGAGCCAATTCTAAATTCTAAATACGCAGTTTTGGTCCCCTAATCTGAGGAAAGACATTCTTGCCATAGAGGGAGTACAAAGAAGGTTCACCAGATTGATTCCTGGGACGGCAGGACTTTCATATGATGAAAGACTGGATCGACTAGGCTTATACTCGTTGGAATTTAGAAGATTGAGGGGGGATCTTATTGAAACGTATAAAATCCTAAAGGGATTGGACAGGCTAGATGCAGGAAGATTGTTCCCGATGTTGGGGAAGTCCAGAACGAGGGGTCACAGTTTGAGGATAAAGGGCAGGCCTTTTAGGATCGAGATTAGGAAAAACTTCTTCACACAGAGAGTGGTGAATCTGTGGAATTCTCTGCCACAGGAAACAATTGAGGCCAGTTCATTGGCTATATTTAAGAGGGAGTTAGATATGGCCCTTGTGGCTAAAGGGATCAGGGGGTATGGAGGGAAGGCTGGTACAGGGCTCTGAATTGGATGATCAGCCATGATCACACTGAATGGCGGTGCAGGCTCGAAGGGCCGAATGGCCTACTCCACCTATTTTCTATGCTTCTCTGTAACCTGACATTGGAATGGCAATAGGATACTGTAGCATAGAATGGGAAAGAGCTGAATTCCATGTCTTTTCCTAGACAGAAGACATTGCAGAATTCCTTCATGTTAAAAACTATCACATGGTCATGAACTGGTCAAATGCCAAAATGAACTGTTTTTAACCTGAAGCATCAATCCTATTTCATTCCTCAAGTGCTGCCTGCCTCGCTGAATGTTTCCAGTAATTACACAGTTAAAGAAGGTGTAGCTTTTTTAAAATTTCTAGCACACGCTTTCCCTGGCTGAAGACTCCTCACCAAGGATAGAGCAAAAGTAGGAGAGATGCACAGAAGGCCAAAGGTTGGGAGGTGGACACCTCAAGTTTGCAGGTTACAGCATTGCAGGTTTAGAGATGAGATTGGCTGAGGGCAGGTGTATGATATTTAAGAGGTATCAATACGACGAGATGTAAACTCATGCTTTCTGCGTTTGCTGAGGTTTCTGAAGATTGAGGCTAGGAGGCTTGCAGGAGAGTACTGTAATAGTTGATGCTAGAAATGACTAAAGAATTATGAAATTAAATTAAAACATAAATAAACTGACCAGAGAAGTATTTCTACACCTAAGAAATATTGCAAAGGTACGTCAGCTTCTGTCACGTAATGATGCTGTAAAACTAATTCACGCCTTTGTGTAGGATAGACCAGATTACCAGTGCACTTTTTACTGGCCTTCCAAAGCAATCTTGACAAAGTGCAACTCATTTGGAATGCCACCGCTAAACTTTTAACTAAAACCAGGACAAGGGAGCATATCACTCTTGTCCTAGCTACTCTGCTTTGACTTCCTGTATCTTTTAGAATTGATTTTAAAATTCTCCTCCTTGTTTTTTAAGCTCTCAAAGGTCTGGGGCCAGGATAAATAGTCATAGTCATACTTTATTGATCCCGGGGAAATTGGTTTTCGTTACAGTTGCACCATAAATAATAAATAGTAATAGAACCATAAATAGTTAAATAGTAACATGTAAATTATGCCAGTAAATTATGAAATAAGTCCAGGACCAGCCTATTGGCTCAGGGTGTCTGACCCTCCAAGGGAGGAGTTGTAAAGTTTGATGGCCACAGGCAGGAATGACTTCCTATGACGTTCTGTGCTGCATCTCGGTGGAATGAGTCTCTGGCTGAATGTACTCCTGTGCCCACCCAGTACATTATGTAGTGGATGGGAGACATTGACCAAGATGGCATGCAACTTAGACAGCATCCTCTTTTCAGACACCACCGTCAGAGAGTCCAGTTCCATCCCCACAACATCACTGGCCTTACAAATGAGTTTGTTGATTCTGTTGGTGCCTGCTACCCTCAGCCTGCTGCCCCAGCACACAACAGCAAACATGGTAGCACTGGCCACCACAGCTTCGCAGAACATCCGCAGCATCGTCCGGCAGATGTTAAAAGACCTCAGTCTCCTCAGGAAATAGAGATGGCTCTGACCCTTCTTGTAGACAGCCTCAGTGTTCTTTGACCAGTTCCAGTTTATTGTCAATTCGTATCTCCAGGTACCTGTAATCCTCCACCACGTCCACACTGACCCCCTGGACGGAAACAGGGATCACCGATACCCTAGTTCTCCTCAGGTCTACCACCAGCTCCTTAGTCTTTTTCACATTAAGCTGCAGATAATTCTGCTCACACCATGTGACAAAGTTTCCTACCATAGCCCTATACTCAGCCTCATCTCCTTTGCTGATGCATCCAACTGTGGCAGAGTCATCCGAAAACTTCTGAAGATGACAAGACTCTGTGCAGTAGTTGAAGTCCGAGGTGTAAATGGTGAAGAGAAAGGGAGACAAGACAGTCCCCTGTGGAGCCCCAGTGCTGCTGATCACTCTGTCGGACACACAGTGTTGCAAGCACACGTACTGTGGTCTGCCAGTCAGGTAATCAAGAATCCATGATACCAGGGAAGCATCCACCAGCATCGCTGTCAGCTTCTCCCCCAGCAGAGCAGGGCGGATAGTGTTGAACGCACTGGAGAAGTCAAAAAACATGACCCTCACAGTGCTCGCTGGCTTGTCCAGGTGGGCGTAGATACGGTTCAGCAGGAAGACAATGGCATCCTCAACTCCTAGTCGGGGCTGGTAGGCGAACTGGAGGGGATCTAAATGTGGCCTGACCATAGGCAGGAGCAGCTCCAGAACAAGTCTTTCCAGGGTCTTCATGATGTGGGAGGTCAATGCCACCGGTCTGTAGTCATTGAGGCCGCTAGGGCGTGGCATCTTCGGCATAGGGATGAGGCAGGACGTCTTCCACAGCACAGGAACCCTCCGGAGCCTCAGGCTCAAGTTGAATACATGGTGAAGTACTCCACATAGCTGAGGGGCACAGGCTTTGAGCACCCTGGTACTGACGGCACCCAGTCCTGCAGCCTTGCTTGGATTGAGATGTTTCATCTGTCTTCTCACCTGTTCAGCTGTGAAGCCCACTGTGGTGGTTTCGTGTGGGGAAGGGGTATAGTCAAGAGAGCAGGGTGGGGGACTGTGAGGAGGGGTAGGAGGGGAGAGTGGAATATGTGTTGGTTGGGGGCCAACAACAGATGGCTCATGTGGGGGATGGGCAGGGGCCACAATGTCAAATCTGTTAAAGAACTGGTTAAGTTCATTGGCCCTGTTCATACTGCCTTCAGCTCCTCTGTTGCTGGTTTGCCGGAACACAGTGATGATCCTCATCCCCCTCCGGACCTCTCTCATGTTGTTCTGCTGGAGTTTCCACTCAAGCTTCCTCCTGTACCTGTCTTTAGCCTCCCTGATCCTGGCTTTCAGGTCCCTCTGTATTGCCCTCAGCTCCTCCCTATTTCCATCTCTAAACACCCTCTTTTTAGCATTCAGGATGTCCTTAATATCCTTTGTCACCCATGGCTTGTTATTTGAATAACAAAGGACAGTTCTTGTCAGAACATTGCAGTTCACACAGAAGTTGATGTAATCAGTGATGCACTCTGTGAGCCCATCAATATCCTCTCCATGTGCCTGCCAGTCTGTCACCTCAAAACAACCCTGGAGCGCCTCATAAGCCTCCTCCAACCATTTTCTCACTGTCCTCGAGGTTGCAGGTTTACTCTTCACCAGAGGCACATAGCAGGGTTTTAGATGCACCAGGTTGTGATCTGACCTTCCCAGTGGGGGGGGGGAGAGGAGAGGAGAGGAGCTGTATGCATCCTTAAAGTTAGCATACATCAAATCCAGAGTCCTCTCCCCTCTGGTTGTACAGCTCACATACTGCGTGAAGTTGGGCAGTGTTCTAGCCATGGTAACCTGGTTGAAGTCACCCGAGATGGTAATGAGGGCACTCAGGTGCTGGGTTTGTAATCTGGCTATGACGGTGTAAATGATGTTACACGATGACGTTGGGTTGGCAGAGGGAGGGATGTACACAACAACCACAATTGCATGCAAGATTTCCCTTGGCAAATAATATGGCCGGAGTCCAACAGTAAAAAGTTCAATATCCAAATTACAGCATTGTTTTGTTTTATAATCCTCAAGCTCTCAGGTCTTCTTGTGCTAGTTGTAAATCTAAACAACCTTCCACAAAAGATAATTGGCAGATCAGCTTTTTTGAACTACACTCCTGAACTGGAATTCAATACCTTAGACTGTGAGGGATGCTCTCAGTTGACACTTGTAAACACCAGTCCAAAACCTATTTATTTAACCTCACTACAAACGAACACCTTGTTGTCATCTATTTTTATACGAACATTTGTATTTGCACTTTATCCTCTCAAAAAGCACTCTATAAATAAGTTATATTGTTGTTATTAGCTAGGGCTTCCAGGGACAAATTTGCTGTTGGAGCAGAGTCTGCCACTCTTCAATGGGCCTTTATTAAGGAATTCAATAGGATGCTGAGCAGTCAGCCAAGAAAAGACTATCCACATATCAGCCAAAGTATATTTCATATTTTGATAAGGTTGATTAATTTGTGTTTTTATCCACAGCTCAGAATATCGGGTTAAATACCCCCCACGAGTGGTGCTGGATAAACTGGAGGTTCTTGGCTACCATGTAATCAGCATGACAGGCTTGGGACAGACCCTAGTCTGGTGTCTACACAAAGCTCAACATGGCCCTTAAACAAATAGAACTGAATGCTTTGCCTAATATCAGAGATGGATTGTCTGCCTATCAAGGAGAGGAGCTGAACTCTCACTTTTGCTGTTCAGCGCATTCAGAAACATTTTGTTAGAAATATTCAGATCAGGGGTTCCCTACCTTTTTTATACCATGGACCTCTAGTGTTAACTGAGGGGGGTCTGTGGACCCCACGTTGGGAACGCCTGCTCTAAATCCATTGTTTTTATTTCTCCCCTCCTAACTGTCAGTTGTTCTGTCCTATTGGGTGGGGGGAGCAATCTTACCCTTCCCCAAACCTCAGCAGTGATTCTTGATGACATATTGAGAAGAATCAGCACTGCCTCCTCATCCTCCAATACACCTGCATATGGAACACTGGTTTGTGAGTGGGAGCAGAGCTTGGGGTTGATTTCTTTCCCTGCACCCTCACCCTTCTGAACACAATCAATGGTAGATCAGCTAACTCAGGACAAGGCATCTCATTAGTTCTTAATGCACTGAAAGGCACAATTAACATACCTGCACCACACCATTGTGCAGGGGACTATTTATTTTGAAAATTGTGGTACAGTAATAATTGCACCCTAACATTCAACCATACTATTGGAATGTGATGTTTAGTTCATTAACAAAGCCTAGTCTCTGACCAGTCTTACATTGATTTTATTTGCCAGTGGCTCACTAGAGAGAAGGACAATTGGTACTGTGACTCAGTACCTTGCTCTCTGACATGGACAGCAAAAAAATACAAAAGTTTCCACACCTACTCACAAGCCACAGTGGGAATGTAGTAAGTGATGGAGTGTGGGAGAGGAACAGATTATGCTGATGCCTTTAATTCCTTAAATACAATGTAAGTAATAACCAATGCATTTCAAAATAATTACTTGAGACATTTTCAAATGTGATAACGAGAGTTGTGTTTTTGCTTTTCTACTGACCTTCACTGTCCAATTTCACATTGGAATAATGGCACTTAAGTGATTGTCTAATAAATGATTTACCTACCTGTGTCGTCCATCCTTTTGTCATTTGATCTAAGCATCTACAAATCAGATCTACAAGCCCAATTCAAATTTCATATAAAAGGGGGCAAAATAATGACATGCTTAAATAAAGCTCATACTAATTTCCATAGAGGCGCAAAGATGAAGTCAATAGTGATGTGAAAACTGTTTGCCAAGGTCAGGTTTGTGTCATGTTTGATCTTACTGGTACACCAGTTGGAAGTTATTGTAGAGTAGAGTCAGTAACAGCAGTTTCTCTTTGTCACTCATGTTGGAAAATATGGATGGCTTTAAGTAGATAAGAGTTTAGACAACGCCTGCTCCACCAGTAACCAAGTCAATAACATCATAATTTGTCTACTTTCCTATCTGATCCCGATATCCAGCTATTTCCTTCGTGTCTTGATCCAGCCCTTGGAAATAGGATTCCTAGGTTTTACATTACAACTGATGTTTAAAGAAATTTCACCTCATCGCAGTCCTGTGGGGATCACACATATAGCCAGCAGCTTTACTTCATTAGGAGATGGAGGAGATTTGGGCCGTTACCAAAGACTCTTGCACATTTCTACAGGTACATGGTGGCGAGCATTCTGACTGGTGGCATCACAGCCTGGTGTGGAGCCTCTGATGACCAGGATCTCAAGAAGCTGCAGTGGGTTGAATAGTCAGCCAGCTCCATCATGGGTACAATTCACCCCAGCATCGAAGACCCTCACCATTTCAGACATGCCCCCTTCATATTACTACAGCCAGGGAGGAGGTATGGGAGTCTGAGGACCAATGTTCAATGGTCTAAGAACAGCTTCTTCCTCTCTGTGATCAGATTTTTGAATGAGCCTCAAACACCATCTCATTATTCATCCTTTGCACTATTTATTTTTACAACTTGTAGTAATTTTTGTACTGCTACTGCAAAACAACAATCTCACGAGATGCCAGTGATAATGAACCAGATTCTGATTCTGAAATAGTGAAAGCTTTATCCTGTCACCGGTTCTGGATACTCAAGATGAAGACAACTTCTTGGTGTCCATTTTGTCAATTCCTCTCAGAATTTTTTACCTCCCAATGAGATCACTTCCCCTTCTTCTGTACTCCAGTCAATAGTGGCCATCTTACTCAGTCTCCTTACCTCTAGAATCAGCCCACACTGCACAGATTCAAGTACATCTTCAGAAATAGAGACACAACTAATACTGTTCCATACAAGATCTCACTAAAACCCTGAAATCTCTCAAAACTTGTGCTCCAATCCCCTTGTTTCACAGAATGTGAAGGAATTAATATTGAAAATGTCATTTGAAATATATGATGATCTATAGCTGGTAGCCATAATACCATTTTGATGGTCAATATGCAGTATCTATTATCTGTGGTGTCAGTGAATGTATTGAGTACATTACTACTGAGACCATTACTTCCGTAACACTAAATATGCTTTTGTGGAAGTTGCTTTGGATTTCCAGCATCTGCAGACTTTCTCGTGTTTGTGCTTTTTCACTTATTGCCTTTTAAATTTAAAATTTCTTGGTTGGCTTAAAACCACATGGGTAGCAATCAGGGAGGTTAAACAAGGGCAATTTGCTGCGGAGGGGTTAGATCTGAGCGCAATAATTGTGCACGAGAAATCAGAGGCCTACAATCTCCTCCGAACACTGTCTAGCTGCACACATGATCTTTTCCCCCTAACATTAACACATGCTAAGTCAAGACCAAAGAAAAAAAAAGAGCAGTTTATTCCAGCATGGTGAAAATAAAAAGTGCAAATACAGTCCCACGACATGTTCAGTCATCATCTTTCTGAAGCTCTTCAATGAGACGCTGTCTTTCTGCTGCCTGTCGCATCCGCATCATCACAAGACTCTCGTAATCCCGTTCTGTCCGCGCAGTGTTCTGGGTAAAAGAAAAATATTGTCAGTACCAAGAGTATAATCACTATTAGTATGGTGCTATTCTGCCAATTTAGTTTAGTTGCATTCAGTGCTAACAATATGGTGCTCTCTATTTTGGAGAAACCAAGAGATTAGGTGATTACAGAGTGCCACTTTTAATTTGTAAGGATGACTTTAAACTTCCAATTGCTTCTCACATTAATACTCTGCTTTCGTCTTTTAAACAGTTTCAACAAACCTGTCGTAAGGCTGAGGAACAATATTTTGTCTTCCAGCTAAGCATTTGCTTGCCTTCAGGACATAATACTGAATGCAACAATTTCAGATCAGACCTGGCCAGTTTAACACAAGGTTATCAACCTGTAACATTAACACTTTTTTTTCTCCCCTCTGCCGATGTTTGCCACATGACCTGCTGCGCAACAAGTCCTACTTCAACACACACAAAATACTGCAGGAACTCAGCAGGTCAGGCAGCATCCATAGAAATAAATAAACAGTTGACATTTCAGGCCAAGGCACTTCTTCAGGACTCGGCCCGAAATGTCGACTGTTCATTTGCTTAAATGGGCCTGACTTGCTGAGTTTCTCCAGCATTTTGTGTGTGTTGCTTTGGATTTCCAGTATCTGCATAATTTCTTGTATTTATGAAGTCCTACTTCAGTAAGTTAATCTTATATTTTTTCAGTTGCCAACTTAATCTTGTTATTGATCCTTAATTGTAAAAAGAGGATCACAAAATAGAATTCTTTCTCACTTGATTAATTTCCTTTCATTTCTCTTTTGTCCCTCCACTATCACCCCCGATCTCTCCCTCTACGTTCAGTCCTCAGCTTCATTCCTCTGTGCCCTCATTTCAGTGAATTCCAAGCCCAACATGACAATGAGCTCTTCTTCTGCCATCTTTGAGGCCCATCCCGTTCACTGCATGGGTTGAGGTCTCTGGCAAAACATTTTCCTCATCTCCGGAATTTCCAACTGGACCCCTCCCTCTGGTTGCCTACCCCCTCTGTACTTACACATGGCATCAAAAGTTATCTACACTAACCCACTTCCCTGTGAACTAACAGCACTTTACTCAATTAATCAACACGGAGATCAAAGCTGCTGATGGAGGTGACACTTGTTTAGCGAGGTGACTTATACCTCAGCTCAGACACCTCCTCTTTCCCCTTTTGGACCACGATCACACCACAGGACACCGGTCTACCACAGTCACTGACTTCATTTGGTGATGAGATCTGGCCTCCAAAGTCCCCAACAACACACCACCCAATTCTACCTGTCTTCTGGTAAATACATTTTTTCACCTGGTTTGTCCTATACAGCTTGATTATTCCCATCTTGACTCTACCCATAGCCTCTTCTTCCATCACTGTGGCAGGTCTCCCAACAACCACACCCCCCACCAACAATATTCCACCGTTCCAGCTTTTCATCATGGAGGTATAAGCCTTCTACAGAACAATCCCACACCAGGATGGCCTTAGGGTCATTTGCTTCTTCCTTGAGCGGAGGACCAAGAGGTGCCCATCACCACAACCCTCCTTTACCTGACTGAACCTAATCCTACATTAAGTAGCAACTTCAACTACCAATAAAAATAGCAAGAAACTGCTGGAGGAAATCAGTGGGTCAGGAAGCATTTGTAGAGAGAAATACACAGTTGATGTTTCTGGTTGAGACCCTTCAGCAGGACTGGATTCTGTCCTCTTGCCCTGTTGAATATCTATATTCTTTGTAAAAGGTTAAAATATAGAAATCTGTAAAAAGCTCCATGCAGTAAATTGGGGATCAGAACAATTTCAATTTAGGTCCTTACTTTGGGCCCATTACAAAATAAACAACCATACTTAGATCTACGCACGGCAGCTAAATGGACTGACTAACGTTCTGCAGTGATGTATTTTCCAACTGGTATAAACCAAAATATTAGATCCTTGCATATTTACTAAACAGTGTTGTTTCTAAGCTGCTCTAGTCAAATACATGATAATAATCTTCACATCAAGCTGATTCACAAAGTACCTTCATTAACAGCATTCTAATTAGATAATACTGTTTATTTACAACCACGTAAGTATATTACATTTAACACCAGATGTGCTTGATATCTGTCCTGTCAGATATGACCAATAGTAATTACCTTGACCACTCTGAATAATGTTTTCTCTGATATACAACAGTTAAAATAATAATAAACACCGCTCTATCAAACCATCCATGAGCTGAAGTGACCCAGCTGGTGGCGTAGTGGCATCAGTGCCGGACTTCGGGATGAAAGGTCCTGAGTTCAAATCCAGTCAGCTCCTTTGCATCAATTCCATCCGTGCTGGGTTACAAGCTGGTGATCTCTTTGGAAACTCACCCGGCAGAAGGCAATGGCAATACAAGATATTAAGGGGAATAGATAGAATGGATAGGTATACACGATATTATGAAGTATAGATAGAGTGGACAGCCAGAGCCTCTTCCCCAGGGCACCACTGCTCAATACAAAAGGACATGGCTTTAAGGTAAGGGGTGGGAAGTTCAAGGGGGATATTAGAGGAAGGTGTTTTACTCAGAGAGTGGTTGGTGCGTGGAGTGCACTGCCTGAGTCAGCGGTGGAGGCAGATACACTAGTGAAATTTAAGAGACTACTAGACAGGTATATGGAGTGTGACGAGAATACACATAGATAAGATGTTAGCTGTCCTGTGTGATCAGCAGTGGGTCTGCCACCTGTCTTCAAGAGAGAGGTAAGGGACACAATGAAACAGCACCTGGAAATGTGTAGAGAGCTGTCTGGAGCGGCTCCCCCTTTGAACCCTGAACTGTTTGAAGTGATGGACAGGTGATACCCCAGCAGGGGGATAAAAAGGGGCCGGTTCGCTAAGGCAGGACACACACGCCACCCGAGGTAACGAGACTCTGGAAGCGGTGCGCCTCTCACGAGTCGGTGGGAAGTACCAGACAACGCACAGGGTGGAAAGGTACGATCAGCGGGAACCCGGTGTGTGTCCGCCCTTGCCTGGGTGCCGGGTTCACTGCAGAGGATCGACCGCATCTGGAGGAGGGGTCACAGTCGGTGACCTCAGGTGACATCACCAAGGACCCGCCCAAAAGTTGCTTGTGAGCAATTATCGTCGGTCTGTGAGTGAAGCCGTTCTGAATGATCAGTTGTTCCTGTTCTATCTCTCTCTTCCCCCACGTTGTCCATCCATGGCAACGATTACTGCGAACTGAACTAAATTGGACTGAACTCTTGGGTCACTTTGAAATTTGATCATTTACCCCTAGACAATGATAGAGCTTGATTGATGCTGTTATCTTAATTCTGTGCACATGTGTGTTTATCATTGCTGAACTGTTGCATCTATTATCCTTTCGATTACTGTGTTGCTTGTTTCTTTAATAAAACTTTCTTAGTTCTAGTAATCCAGACTCCAACTGAGTGATCCATTTCTGCTGGTTTGGCAACCCAGTTACGGGGTACGTAACATAAGTGGGGTTCTTGTCCGCGATTTTGAATGCCCGAAAGAAAGAAAAGACAAACAGCAGAAATGGAGGCTGAGGAATTTATAAAGGCGCCGACCTTGGAGGCATTAGAGGATGCCAGGAAATCGGAATAGATAGCTGTGGCCAAACGGTTGAATCTTGCTAAGGTGAAGTCGACAATGAGGAGAGAGGAGATACACAGAGCTATTGTAGAGCACTATGTATCTAAAGGTGTGTTTCCCCAAGGTGAGCTGGGGGTGGTGTCTATTGAAAAACCTGCTGGAGACGCGGTACAGGTACAGCTTGAAAAACTGAGACTCGAGCACGAGTTCCGGGTACGGCAGTTAGAACACGAAGAGAAGGAGAGAGAGTTAGAAAGGCAAGAAAGAGAAAGACAGTTGGAGAGAGAAGAGAAAGAGAGGGACAGACAGTTGGAGAGAGAGGAGAAACAGAGGGAAAGGGAATTTGAGCTGGAGAAGTTAAAGATAAGGGCCGAGCAGGGGCTCGTGCCGAACCAAGGTGGAGGGTTCCGGGCGACCCAGGAGGTTAGGCTGGTTCCCCCATCTGACGATACCGACGTGGATCGGTACTTTCTCCACTTCGAAAAAGTGGCTATAAGTCAGGAATGGCCGAGGGATAAGTGGGCTGTGTTACTTCAGAGTGTACTGAAAGGGAAAGCCCAAGAAGCTTACTCCGCTTTGTCCGCGGAAGATGCCCAGAGGTATGAGGTGGTGAAAGAGGCCATCCTCAGGATTTATGAGTTGGTCCTGGAGGCATACCGGCAGAGGTTCCGGAATGCGAGGAAGCAGTGGGACCGCACGTATTTGGAGTTTGCCCGTGAGAAGCAGACAGATTGTGAGCGTTGGTGCGCCTCGAAGGGGGTAGAGGGGGATTATGACAGACTGCTACAGCTGATCCTGATTGAGCAGTTTAAGGGTTGTGTCCCTGAGGGTATGAGACCCTACCTCGATGAGAAAGAGGCAGCCACGTTAGCCGCAACTGCTAAGTTAGCGGATGAGTATGCGTTGACGCATAAAATGAAGTTTGCCCCGAGTAAAGGCTATCAGAAGGGTAGTCAGGACGGCGGGGAGAGTCCGCCGGAAAAGTCAGAAAGTAAGCCGGGGACGAGTGAAAAGGATAAGGTAGACCGGGAGCAGTCTGGTAGGAAGTCTCCTGGGGTCATCTGTTATAATTGTGGGAAAGCCGGACACTTTGCGTCCAGGTGCTTTGCCCCAAAGAAGGAGACGGGAAAAGGAAGAACAGCGATTTTGATGGCTGTATCGATCTGTTAAGCGAACCGCTAGGGAAGGACAGGTCTGGAAAAAGTCCAGGAAGGGCGCGAGAGGTTTATCTCGGCCGGATTGGTGTCAGTGAAGGAGGGGTTAAAACCAGTTCCAGTGCGGATCTGGAGAGACACGGGAACGTGTCAGTCACTAATACTGAAGAGTGTATTAGAGTTTAGCTCAGAGACCCAGACCGGGAAGGTAGAGGTCAAAGGTGTTGGGGAAGGGACAGAGTCAGTCCCTTTGCACCAGATACACCTACAAAGCAACCTGGTCTCTGGACTAGTCACGATCGGGGTGAGGTCCGAGTTAACGATGAAAGACGTGGAAGTCTTGCTCGGAAATGACCTCGCGGGAGGAATTGTGTTCCCCGCCGTGAGGCTGACAAGTCAGCCTGCCAGCATGGAGGCCCCGCCCGTGGACTCGCAGGTTTATCCCGTTTGCGCAGTAACTCGGCGGATGGCGAGAAAAGCTGCAGAGGCCGACATAAAGTTAGCTGAAACGTTTCTGCCCACCCTGTACGGGGGGGGGAAATAGAAAGTGAAAAGACGGAACGAAATGAAACAAGAGGCAGTGAGGGAGCTGGGACAGATGTAGCAGTAGCCAGGAAAGAATTTGTGCAGACGCAGGAGCGAGACGAGGGGCTGATGATTTCGGCAGAGACAGCTCTCTCTGACACAGCTTTAACAAGGGAACTAGTAGGCTATTGTGTGGAGGACGAATTGCTACGGGAAAAAGGGAAATCAAGTACAGTACCCGCAGATGAGGAGTGGGGGGTGGTGCAAAAGAGTTATGGGGATGAGGTTCTTAACATGGCCCACGAGGTACCCCCCGGTGGACATTTTGCGGTGCTGGAGGAAACAGTTGGTGGAATCATGAAAGAGGTTTACTGGCTGCCCAGGGGGAAGAATGTTATTGATCATGACCGATGCGAACTGAGACGGTCACCGGCTTTTGATACGCTAACAAACCTAGTCGGTGTTAGCATGGAAATCAATGAAGCTCGGGGCCCCCTGATAAGAGGAAGAAACCATTTTGAAAAGATTAGTATGGGATCGATCAGATGGGAGAAGGCTATTGTTTTGGCCAGGTCTACTGATAAGGTCTCTCCCTTAATTCCCGAACAAAGCGAATCTTTAGAAGAAGTAATTAAACGACTCGCACCCGTGTGTTTGATTGTCCCGAGGCAATGCAAAGAACTGGGACGTTGGGTGATGTCTGTTACAATAGGCCAGCCTAGCAAACAACATCCATATATAATGAGTAATTCAGTGACTAAAGGGCTGATGAACACAGAGGTGTGTATTGGCAATTTAATACGGCTGTCTGAAGCCAGCTTGATAGTGAACCTTGAAAAAAATGAATTCGGCCACACGAGGGTCACTTACCTGGGAATTGTGGTGACACAGGGGCAGCTGGCAGCGATGCAAACTACAGTGCAGGCTATCGCTGACCTCCCAACATCGACAGACAAGAGGGCCCTCAGAAGGCTCTTGGAGATGGTGGGGTACTGTAGGAAGTTTTGCAATAACTCTGCGGTCAATATCCCTCCCCCCTCCTACTAAGCCCTTGCGAGAGAAAACTGAGTCGGAATGGGACGACCCTTGTTATTGTGGTCCGGGACAAAACCAAATGAGAGGTTACATTGATCGAAATTCATCAGTGTTTTTGGCCACTATGAAGTTTGCTGAGTTAGAGCCTGGTCTAAGGGATTATTAATAACACATGTAAAAGGAACAGAAAATGCGATGACTGTCTGTCAAGGTGTTGACAACTTCAAACTCGCTGTGTTAGCCAAATAGCTGATAAAGATGTATATTTGTGCGTGTATCAAATAATGTATTCATGTTTGTAATTTTTACCTCCCGGTAAAAATCCTTAAAAGGGGCGGAGGGGGGAAGTGTGACGAGAATACACATAGATAAGATGTTAGCTGTCCTGTGTGATCAGCAGTGGGTCTGCCACCTGTCTTCAAGAGAGAGATAAGGGACACAATGAAACAGCACCTGGGGATGTGTAGAGAGCTGTCTGGAGCGGCTCCCCCTTTGAACCCTGAACTGTTTGAAGTGATGGACAGGCGATACCCCAGCAGGGGGATAAAAAGGGACAGGTTCGCTAAGGCAGGACACACACGCCACCCGAGGTAACGAGACCCTGGAAGCGGTGCGCCTCTCACGAGTCAGTGGGAGTACCGGACAACGCACAGGGTGGAAAGGTACGATCAGCGGGAACCCGGTGTGTGTCCGCCCTTGCCTGGGTGCCGGGTTCACTGCAGAGGATCGACCGCATCTGGAGGAGGGGTCACAGTCGGTGACCTCAGGTGACATCACCAAGGACCTGCCCAAAAGTTGCTTGCGAGCAATCTCGCCGGTCTGTGAGTGAAGCCGTTTCTGAATGATCAGTCGTTCCCGTTCTCTCTCTCTCTCTCCCCCCACGTTGTCCATCGCCATGGCAACGATTACTGCGAACTGAACTAAATTGGACTGAACTCTTGGGTCACTTTGAAATTTGGTCATTTACCCCTAGACAACGATAGAGCTTGATTGATGCTGTTATCTTAATTCTGTGCACATGTGTGTTTATCATTGCTGAACTGTTGCATCTATTATCCTTTCGATTACTGTGTTGCTTGTTTCTTTAATAAAACTTTCTTAGTTCTAGTAATCCAGACTCCAACTGAGTGATCCATTTCTGCTGGTTTGGCAACCCAGTTACGGGGTACGTAACAGGAGGAATTTAAGGTGGGGGTTATATGGGAGGCAGGGTTTGAGAGTCGGCACAACACTGTGGGCCGAAGGGCCTGTACTGTGCTGTACTATTCTATGTTCTATAAACTACTGCTGTAACTTGCCTCGTACGCGGTTCCCCACTACGTCAGAGAGGTGTGGAGGGAAATCGTCCGCTAACTGGAGAAACTCCGGATATAACGTACCTTTCCCTTTTTATCGTATCATTTTAGGAGCATCATTGTTCTCTCTAAGCTGCGCCACATAGTAACTGGAAAGCTCCAATGCACGTGGCTTTTGTTGCTGTGCAGCTGGGATTTTCTTTTATATAATGTTGATATACTTTTCAAATGATGCGACTATAAATTTGAAATCTATGTTAATATAATTGTGAAGTACCTCGTAATTAATTAGGTGTTTGTGGTCATAATTCATATTTTCCAAATGATAAATGTAGCACAAACTTTTCTTCGAAAAATTTTAGAGCTTCATTGCATGAACATTGTTAGTGTTTTAAGTTACAACATTGTTACAAAATTGTAACAATAAACACAGAATACAAGTCAGTGGCTCATTGTTAATAAATGCCAGCCCACTAAGTTTAAAAATATGACGATTTTCCTTATACTGTATTTCATTATACCCTTTATTAATAAATAAAATCAAAAGTATGTGTTTTTTCAATTTCCATTCTAAATATTCATATTATACACATCACAAAAGAGAACTTTTAAAATGTTGCACAATTTTCAGCCCGTGTAAAAATTTTCTGCTGAGAGCAATGGTTGGTTGGTCCGTGCAGTTGTTAAAGAAAAATTAGAGGGAATGTTGAAGAGTATAGAGCATCAAAAACATAGGGGCTAACCTGCTAAATTACTTATGCAATTCTATATACTTGGGCTAAACCATAGCTCCAGTCAGTGCTCAGAAATGACTTGACAATGCAGTAAAACTATGCTAATAATTTGTAAACAACAGGAATTCTGCAGATGCTGGAAATTCAAGCAACACACATCAAAGTTGCTGGTGAACGCAGCAGGCCAGGCAGCATCTCTAGGAAGAGGTGCAGTCGACATTTCAGGCCGAGACCCTTCGTCAGGACTAACTGAAGGAAGAGTGAGTAAGGGATTTGAAAATTGGAGGGGGAGGGGGAGATCCAAAATGATAGGAGAAGACAGGAGGGGGAGGGATGGAGCCAAGAGCTGGACAGGTGATAGGCAAAAGGGATACGAGAGAATTATGGGACAGGAGGTCCAGGAAGAAAGACAGGGCGGGGGGGGGGCCCAGAGGATGGGCAAGGGGTATATTCAGAGGGACAGAGGGAGAAAAAGGAGAGTGAGAGAAAGAATGTGTGCATAAAAATGAGTAACAGATGGGGTACGAGGGGGAGGTGGGGCATTAGCGGAAGTTAGAGAAGTCGATGTTCATGCCATCAGGTTGGAAGCTACCCAGACGGAATATAAGGTGTTGTTCCTCCAACTTGAGTGTGGCTTCATCTTTACAGTAGAGGAGGCCGTGGATAGACATGTCAGAATGGGAATGGGATGTGGAATTAAAATGTGTGGCCACTGGGAGATCCTGCTTTCTCTGGCGGACAGAGCGTAGGTGTTCAGCAAAGTGGTCTCCAAGTCTGCGTCGGGTCTCGCCAATATATAAAAGGCCACATCGGGAGCACCGGACGCAGTATATCACCCCAGCCGACTCACAGGTGAAGTGTTGCCTCACCTGGAAGGACTGTTTGGGGCCCTGAATGGTGGTAAGGGAGGAAGTGTAAGGGCATGTGTAGCACTTGTTCCGCTTACACGGATAAGTGCCAGGAGGGACATCAGTGGGGAGGGATGGGGGGGGGACGAATGGACAAGGGAGTTGCGTAGGGAGCGATCCCTGCGGAATGCAGGGGGGGGCGGGGGGAGGGAAAGATGTGCTTAGTGGTGAATCCCGTTGGAGGTGGCGGAAGTTACGGAGAATAATATGTTGGACCCAGAGGCTGGTGGGGTGGTAGGAGAGGACCAGGGGAACCCTATTCCTAGTGGGGTGGCAGGAGGATGGAGTGAGAGCAGATGTATGTGAAATGGGGGAGATGCGTTTAAGAGCAGAGTTGATAGTGGAGGAAGGGAAGCCCCTTTCTTTAAAAAAAGAAGACATCTCCCTCGTCCTAGAATGATAAGCCTCATCCTGAGAGCAGATGCGGCGGAGACGGAGGAATTGCGAGAAGGGGATGGCGTTTTTGCAAGAGACAGGGTGAGAAGTGTCTAGATAGCTGTGAGAGTCAGTAGGCTTATAGTAGACATCAGTGGATAAGCTATCTCCAGAGACAGAGACAGAAAGATCGAGAAAGGGGAGGGAGGTGTCGGAAATGGACCAGGTAAACTTGAGGGCAGGGTGAAAGTTGGAGGCAAAGTTAATAAAGTCAACGAGCTCTGCATGCGTGCAGGAAGCAGCGCCAATGCAGTCGCTGAAGTAGCGAAGGAAAAGTGGGGGACAGATACCAGAATAGGCACGGAACATAGATTGTTCCACAAACCCAACAAAAAGGCAGGCATAGCTAGGACCCATACGGGTGCCCATAGCTACACCTTTAGTTTGGAGGAAGTGGGAGGAGCCAAAGGAGAAATTATTAAGAGTAAGGGCTAATTCCGCTAGACGGAGCAGAGTGGTGGTAGAGGGGAACTGATTAGGTCTGAAATCCAAAAAGAAGCGGAGAGCTTTGAGACCTTCCTGATGCGGGACGGAAGTATATAGGGACTGGACATCCATGGTGAAAATAAAGCGGTGGGGGCCAGGGAACTTAAAATCATCGAGAAGTTTAAGAGCGTGAGAAGTGTCACGAACATAGGTAGGAAGGGATTGAACAAGGGGGGATAAAACAGTGTCGAGGTATGCAGAAACGAGTTCGGTGGGGCAGGAGCAAGCTGAGACAATACGTCTGCCAGGACAGGCAGGTTTGTGGATCTTGGGTAGGAGGTAGAAACGGGAAGTGCGAGGTGTGGGAACTATAAGGTTGGTAGCAGTGGATGGGAGATCCCCTGAGTGGATAAAGTCGGTGATGGTGTGGGAGACAATGGCCTGGTGCTCCTTAGTGGGGTCACGATCGAGGGGTAAATAAGAGGAGGTATCCGCGAGTTGTCGCTATGCCTCGGCAAGGTAGAGGTCAATGCGCCAGACTACAACAGCACCCCCCTTATCGGCGGGTTTAATAATAAGGTTAGGATTAGTGCGGAGGGAGTGGAGAGCAGAGCGTTCTGAAGGAGTGAGGTTGGGATGGGGACAAGGTGCGGTGAAGTCGAGACGGTTGATGTCCCGTCGGCAGTTAGCGATAAAGAGATCCAGAGCAGGCAGAAGACCAGAGCGGGGTGTCCATGAAGAAGAGGAGGGTTGAAGACGGGAGAAGGGGTCATCGGTGGGGGTGGAAGAGTCCTTGCCGAAGAAGCAGGCTCGGAGACGGCGGAAGAAGAGTTCCGCATCATGGCGAATGCGGAACTCACTGAGGTGTGGGCGAAGGGGGACAAAGGTGAGGCCCTTACTGAGGACAGAGCGCTCTGCCTCAGACAGTTGAAGGTCGGAGGGGATGGTAAAGACCCGGCACGGATGAGAGCTGGGATCAGAGGGGGGAGGAGGCAGGCTGGGGCTGTCAATGGAGAGTGGAGGGTTGGGGTGAGAGAAAGATGGAGCCTCTGAGGACCCAGGAGCTGATGATGGGATCTGAAGGAGATGGGATTGCAGAGTATTGGTGGGGGAAGGGGAGACGGGAGTCACAACAGCAGCACATAAAGACCCGGCCTGGAGTTCAAGGCTGGAGTCGCAGTTGATGGTTGCGCAATCACTTTGAATGTGTCCATGCTCGTTGCTGGAGTCCGGGTTTTGAATATGCCCTGAGGTGTTGGAGCCGGCGAGATCAATGGCAGAGGCAATCTGAGGTTCATGCCTGCTAGTTTCATGGCCAGCAGGCTCTGGAGTCCGTAGATGTAGGATCTTGCGATCTTTGCCTAACATGACAATTTGTACTAATAATTTGTATTGATTTTAATCCATGCCCCTAACTATCATGGTTCAGCTAATCAATTGTATCTTTAGGAATGAAAGCAAAGGGGAAGGTTTCAGTTGAAGAGACACATTAAATGCTGATAGTGGATTTTTTTTGAAGATGTAACTGGTAGACAAAATTAAAGAGAACCTGTTGGTGTGGAACTTGGATTTCAAATCTCCTTTGATAAAGTTACACACAAGTAATTAGTATGCAAAATTAAAGCACACAGCGGGGGTGGGGGCATGGGGAAAATTGATTAGTAGCTAGGGAAAACAAACAACAGAAATAAATGAGAAAATCCTAAGATTATCGGTGGGATATTGAAGAGATGAATGCTCACACTCAGGCATTTGAAAAATATGTATCAGGAATTTATTTGAGGAAACCAAATGTAAAATTTCTAAGCTGCCAATGACTTGAAATTGGGTAAGATTGTGTGGAGGATGCAGTGAGATTTAGGTAATATGAAGAACTGCGCACATACATGGCAGATGCAGAATAACACGTATCAATGTGGAGTTTTCCACTTTGCTATGAAAATAAATGCTTACCAAGGATCTGGGTGTCACAGCACTCACCAAGTAGTTAAGGTGGTAAATGGGTATGTCGATCTTCACTGCAAGAGGTTTTGAGTACAGGAGCAAGGATGTCTTGCTTCAGTTGTATACAACCTTGGGTACTGTGTGCAGTTTTGGCCTATCTATCCTACTACAGAGGGAGTGCAGCAAAGGTTCAATATATTTATTACGAAGATGCCAGAGCAGTTGTATGAGAAACAACTGGGTTCACTTGCATGTACTTAATAGAATTTAGGATAAAAAGGAATCTTATCAGGATGTACAAATTTCCAGCAAGGCTCTTTAGGTTGGATGCTGGGATGACAATTCCCATGGCTAGGGGGTTTTGTGGATGGGGAAAGTACATGATCACAATCTCAGGATATGGGGGTGAGAAACTGAGCGCTCAAATGAGATAAAATTTCTTCAGTCAGAGGGTGGTAGAAGTCTGTGGAGACCAAGCTGATGAATATGTTTAATGTGGTAAGCAGATTTTTTTTTTGACACAAAAGTCTTCAGGAGGCATGAGGAAAGATTGGCAGTATGGATCTAAACAGAGGATCATCCATGATTGAACTGAAAGACAGACCAGGCTCAAAGGACTGAATAGCCTGCTCTTGCTCCTATTTTCTATGTTTCTATGAAAACGTGAAAGTAGACTGAGATTCCTTGTGCCAGTGCATACGAATAAACTAGCAAGAAAGAATGAGAGAGAATGTAGAGTTGCAAGAAAAAGTTTGGTGAACCAGATAAATCAAGGTGAAACAGTGATAGTCCCAGTTCATACATGGCTTGGCTCTGGGCCAGAGGTTAACAGTTAAAAATCCTTTATTTCTACCAATCTTTCAAAAGCCATCTGCCCATAATAGAGCCAATAGAAATGTCCAAAACCATGAAACATGAAATGCTTTTCAAGGAACCTTACAGAGACTTTGTGTTGAATCTACTCTGGAATGTGCAAATATGGAACTGGCAAAGCTCTGCTGTACACAGCTAGTTACCTACAAAGAAAAATCTATCATTACCTCTCGAATCATAAGGTTATTTTATGAGGGAGACGAACTGCAGTACGCTTTGTTGTTTAGGCACTCCTCTAATCCGTTCATTTCCTGATGTGCACCCAGAGTTTTTAATTCCTGACAAAAAATAATGCCTCTAATCTATAAATATCAGCACCAAGTTTAAAAGTACCAAACTAACTTAGTCAGTGTCACTGTAGAAATTCCATTGGGTTATGGAGTTCCACAAGAACACGTGAATGTGCAAGAGAGAGCAGAAATGAATGAGAAAAGTGTGGGAAGAAAACAAGGAAGGGAGGAGACAAAGTGTGAAAGCACGGTAGACAAACATGGTGAAGGAGCAAAGGAAAGGGTAATTTATTTCACTGTCAAAGAAGCTCTGCATAATTCAATAAAGCTGATATGAAACAGTATGTCATTAACTGTTTTCCAGCTAGACAGAACTGAAAGGGTGAAGAGTTTCAGTTGCTTTTGGTGAGCAGTAGCATTCTCGTATGTGATATCATCGCCTCTCCTAAACAGTGCTTTCAATGTTTCTCCCAATCATGTTTATGGCTGAATTGTACCTTGGTGGCAGTGTAATGGTAACCTTGGTCAGCAGAGCAGAGTGAGCTTGTCCAATTCCCAACATGACCACTGTGCTCCAGCACTCGGCAGGTGAGGACAGCATGGCCACTATTAGGAACGCACAAGGGGGTACAAACTCATGACCCATGGCTGTGGCTTGGCTACACTTTACAGTTCTCTTCTGATGACTGCAAGAGAAGCCTGAGAGAGTTTCAATCATTTAAGTATGATTAAACCCTCCGCTGCACTGTTGCAAATGCACTATCACATTTGCTGGATGAGGAAATGAGACTATGTAGATTATATCTAGTAGTGACAGTGGAAAGAAAGCCAATATATTCACTACGCTTTTGAGTTGAAGTGACTGAAGAAGTTACCTGTGTATAGAGTTTTCCCCTAATCAGCATACACTGTTATCAGTCATGAAGTAGAATGTATAGATTCATGTTAGTTAGAATTAAACAGAGACCAAGATGAAAAACAGGCCATTCTGCCCACCTTGACCATGCCAGTGTTTATGCTGCACATGAACCTCTTCCCATCCTGCTACACAAGACTACAAGACCATAAGACATAGGAGCATGATTAGGCCAGTCAGCCCATCCAGTCTGCTCGGCCATTTCATTATGACTGATCCCAGAACCCATTCAACCCAGTACACCTGCCCTCTCACCATATACCCTTGATGCCCTGACCAATGAGGAATCTATCAACTTCTGCTTTATATATACCCACGAAATTGGCCTCCACCAGAGTCTATGGCAGAGCATTCCACAGATTCACCACTCTTTGGCTAAAACAAAAAAATTCCTTCTTACTTCTGTTCTAAAAGTCACCTCTCAATTTTGAGGCTATGCCCTCTAGTTCTGGATACCCCCACCAGAATGCACATACTCTCTACATTCACCTTATCTAGTCCTTTCAACATTCGGTAGGTTTCAATGAGATCCTCATGCATTCTTCTAAATTCCAGTCAGTGCAGGCCCAAAGCTGCCAAATGCTCCTCGTATGTTAACCCCTTCATTCCCAGAATCGTCCTCATTTTAGAAACATGGAAAAACTACAGCACAATACAGGCCCTTCAGCCCACAATGCTATGTCGAACATGTACTTACTTTAGAAATTACCTAGGGTTACCAATAGCCCTCTATTTTTCTAAACATAAGTTTTGTAGCATTAAGTACATAATATTACTATAAATTACAGAATAAATAGTGCAAAAGGAAAGGGTTCATGAGATGCAACAACAGGAATTCTGCAGATGCTGGAAATTCAAGCAACACACATCAAAGTTGCTGGTGAATGCAGCAGGCCAGGCAGCATCTCTAGGAAGAGGTACAGTCGACGTTTCAGGCCGAGACCGTCCTGACGAAGGGTCTCGGCCTGAAACGTTGACTGTACCTCTTCCTAGAGATGCTGCCTGGCCTGCTGCGTTCACCAGCAACTTTGATGTGTGTTGCTTGGGTTCATGAGATGGACGGGAAGAAGCAGTTTTTGAATCATTGATTGCTGTTCTTGAGGCTCCTGTACCTCCTCCCTGATGGTAGTAATGAGAAGAGGGGCATGTCTCAATGGTGAGGGTCACTAATGATGGATGCCATTTTCTCCAGGCACCATCTCTGGAAGATGTCCTTGGTGGTGGGGAAGTTTGTGTCTGTGACGTAGCAGGCCAAATCTACAACCCTCTGCAGCCAGTCAATGCAATCCTGTACACTGGAGCCTCCACAATGCAAGCAATCAGAATGCTCGCCACTTTATATCTATAGTAATTTGCAAGAGTCTTTGGTGACACAGCAAATCTCTTCAACTCTTAATGAAGTTAAACTGCTGGTGTGCCTTCTTCATGATTGCATCAATGTGTTGGGCTCAGGATAGATCCTCTGAGATATTGACAGCTAGGAATTTGAAGACACTCACCATTTCCATCACTGACCCTTAATGAGGACCAGTGCATATTGCCCTGAGTTCCCCTTTCTCGAGCCCACAATTAATTCCTTGGGCTTGCTGATGTTGAGTGTGAGGTTGTTGATGTGACCCTACTCAACCAACCACTTTATCTCATTGCTGTATGCCTCCTCATTACTATCTGAAATTTTACAGATAGCAGTAGTATCATCTGCAAATTTATAGATGGTACTTGAGGTGTGCTTAACCATAAAGTCATGAGTGTAGAGAGAGTAGAGCTGTGGCTTAAGCACACATCCTTGTGTTGCATCTTGTCGATATCAGTGAGGAGGAAATATTATCATTGATTCCTACTAACTCTGGTCTCCTGATGAGGAAGCTGAGGACCTGGTTTCAGGAGGTGGTACAGTTGCCCAGGTTTAGAAGCTTAGTGATGATGGGACTGAAGACCAAGCTATAAGCAATAAACAGTATCCTTACATATATCATACTACTTTGACTTCACAGGAAGAAAATCCGTAAACATTTCACAATTACAGCAAGTAGTTGCAGGTTCAATCTGTGAGTACTTCCTCAGTCAGTTCAGCTTCTTTAACCATGGTTCCCATGCCTGGAACAAGTATTTTGCAACTCGAACAATGGATGACTCTGTATGAGATTCAGAATCAGGTTTATATGTATAACAAAAATATTTTAAGTTACAGTAAAAAATATTAAAAAGTAGTGCAAAAAGTGAGGTAATTTTCATTGTCCATTCAGAAATCTGATGGCAGAGGGGACGAAGCTGTTCCTAAAAAAAAGAGGGTGTCTTCAGGCTCCTATAACTGTTCCCAGAAGGTAACAATGAGAAAAGAGCATGTCCTGGATGCAGAAGGTCCTTAATGATGGACTCCACCTTCTTGAGGCACCGCCTTTTGAAGATATCCTCGATGATGGGGAGGATTGTGCCCAAGATGGGGCTGGCTAAGTTTATAATCCTCTACAAATTTTTCTGATCCTATACATTGTTGTCTCCATGCCAGAAGGTTATGCAACCATTCAAAATGGTCTCCACAGTACATCTACAGAAATTTGCTAGAGTCTTTGGTGACATACCAAATCTCCTCAAAATCCTAATGAAATATAGCCACTGGCGTGCTTTCTTCATTCTGCAGCAATATGATGAGCCCATAATAGATCTTCAGAAACATAAAGTGGCTCCCTCTTTCCACTGCTGACCTCACAACGAAGACTCGTCTGTGTTCTTCCAACTTCCCCTTCCTAATCAGTTCCTTGGTATTAACAACACTGAATCAAGGTTGTTGTTGTGACACCACTGAACCAGCCAATCTATCTCACTCCTCTATGCCTCCTCGTCGCCATCTGAGATTTTCTTAATAGTTGTGTTACTGCGGAATTTATAGATGTGTTTGTGCTGTGTCTAGCCACACAGTCATCAGTGCAGAGATCCAGTAGGCTAAGCAGCATCCTTGAGGTCCTCCTATATTGACCGTCAGTGATACCACTTACTGTGGTCTCCTGATGAGGAAAGTCAGGGATCGAGTTGCAGGGGGAGGTACAGAAGCCCCAGGTTTTGAAGCTTGTTGATTAACACTGATGGTGGATGATGGTGTTGAAATCTGAGCTCTAATTAATAAACAGCCTGACATAGATACTGCTATTGTCTCATTGGTCCAAGACCAAGTGGAGAGCCACTGAAACTGCATCTGGTATTTGCCTATTATGGTGGTAGGAAAATTGGAATGGGTCCAGGTCCTTGATTATGTAGAAGTGATTCTAGCCACAACTAATCTCTCAAAGAATTTCATCACAGTAGATGTGAGTGCTACTAGGCTACAGTCATTGAAGGGCTACAGTCATTGAGGGGCTATGGTCATTGAGGCAGTTCACTCTGTTCTTTTTGGGCTCCGATATCATCGCTGCCCCTTTGAAGCAGGTAGGCACTTTGACTGCAGCAGTGAGAGATTGAAGATGTCCCTGAACACTCTACCTAGTTGTTTGGCACAGGTTTGCAGTATTCTGCCAGGTATACCACTGGGACCTGATGCCTTGCGAGGGTTCACCCTCTTGAAAGATGTTCTGGGGGCAGCCTCTGAGACTCATGAACCTCCTCTGGACTGTCTCCTACAACAATACATCCTTTCTGAGATAAGGGCCCTAAAACTATTGACAATACTCCAACTGCAGCCTGACTAGTGTCTTATAAAGGCTTAGCATTATCTTCTTGCTTTTATATTCTATTCCCCTTGAAATAAATGGCAACACTGCATAACCTGTGAATTAACCTTCTGGGAGTCTTGCATGTGGACTCCTAAAGCCCAATTTATACTTCTGCGTCAAATGTACGCTGTAGGTACGGCATAGCTGCGTACCCTACACTGTTGTAGTGTGGATGAAATTACCGGAGAGACAGTCACTGGTAGATACAAAGCAGCTTCTTTATTCGACACAAAGTACAGTAGGCATCTTAAGGATGGAGACACTTTCTGCAGAAAGGTCTGCTAGCTAAATGTGGGCTCGATATTTATATGCTAAACACAAAGGCAATCGCTACTTAAAAAGTTACAGACAATGCACAGACAATGCTTCCTATTGAAGCTACATACAAAATCTCACACCATCCTTTCCTCCCGACGCCAACATGTCTGGGTTGGTATCTACAGCCTTTAGGAATGTAAGTTAAATCTACGATACATTTATTTGGCATTTCCCGTGCTAACATTGAAGACAATTAATACAATTAATATTTATAATGTATAGGTGATACTGCCTTCGAAACTACGATATCAGGTCAAACTACCAGAAGTATCTGGTATTCACACCTTTTAGGAAGCCCATTGTGGTGGACCTAATCCACAGTCCTTTGTCAAACAGTTAAAATAGAAATCTGGTGGCCAAAGTCATTTAAGTGTAAACAAATCATCTACCCAAAAAGAAATCCACTCTAACAATATTCTATTCCCCTTGAAATAAATGGCAACACTGCATAACCTATGAATTAACCTTCTGGGAGTCTTGCATGTGGACTCCTAAAGCCCAATTTATACTTCTGCGTCAAATGTATGCTGTAGGTATGGCGTAGCCGCGTACCCTACTCTGTACTGTACACCAAACCCTATGCCGTAGCCTAACGCGCACCTCTCCCAAAATGAAACCACGCGTCGCGGTGACGCAGACCGCAACAACTGTGATTGGTCCACTTGGTAGCATCGCATTTCCGGCTGCTGCTTCTTCTTCGCTATTTCAAAATTGAGAGAGAAGAAACTCTTGTTCAACATTTATTAGCTCCAACTCCAACATGATGCACTCAGTTTCAATCGCCATTGTTTGAAGTACAGGAAGAAACTCAACACAGTGGCATAGAAATCCCACCGTCAACTAGCGTTTTGGTGGTGAATTGCAGAGCAACGCAGACATACCAATGCACAAGTATAAATGCTCACAACGGCGTAGGCCACTTGCGTAGCCTACAGCGTAGCCCGTATGCACGTATAAATCAGCCTTAAGTCCCTTTGCACTCTGATGTTTGAATTTTCTCCCCATTTAGATAATAGTCTGCATTACTGTTCCTTTTACCAAAATGCATTGTCATACATTTCCCAACACTGTATTCCATCTGCCACTTTTTTGCCCATTCTTTCAATTTGTCTAAGTCCTGTTGCAATCACATTGCTTCCTCAGCACTACCTATCCCTCCACCTATCTTCATAACATCTGCAAACTTTACCACAAAGCCATCAATTCCATTATCCAAATCATTGACAACAATGTGAAAAGTAGTGGTCCTAATACTGACCCCCAAGGAACACCACTAGTCAGTAGCAGCTAACCAGAAAAGGCCCCTTTTATTATCACACACTACCTCCACCTGTCAGCCATTCCTCTATCCATGCCAGTATGTTTCCTGTAACACCACAGGATTTTATCTTGCTCAGCATGTGAGACACTTTATCACATGCCTTCTGAAAATCTAAATAAATGACATCCACTACCTCTCCTTTGTCCACTTTGCTTGTTACTTCCTCGAAGAATTATAACATATTTGTCAGGCAAGACTTCCCTTTACAGAAACCATGCTGACTTTGACTTATTTTAGCACTAGTCTCCAAGTACCCTGAAATCTTGTCCTTAATAATGGACTCCAACACTTTCCCAACCACTGAGGTTAGCTTAACTGGCCTATAATTTCCTCTCTTTTGTCTTCCTCCCTTGTTAAAGAGTGGAGTGGCATTTGCAATCTTCCAGTCCTCCAGGACCATGCCAGAATGAAGTGATCCTTAAAAGATCATGACCAGTGCATCTGTTATCTCTTCAGCACCCTCTCTCAGGACTCTGGGAGCTAGTCCATCTGGTCCAGGTAACTTATCCACCTTAAGACCTTTGAGTTTGCTTAACACTTTTTCATTTATAATAGCAATGGCACTTACTCCTGCTCCCTGACACTCACAGACCTCTGGCATATATCTCGTGTCTTCCACAGTAAAGACTGAATCAAAGTACTTATTAAGTTCATCTGCCATTTCTTTGTCCCCCATTACTATCTCACCAGCATCATTTTCCAGTGGTCTCATCAACTCTCACCTCCCTTTTATTCTTTATATAACTGAAAAAAAATTAGTATCCTGCTTTATATTATCAGCTGGCTTTTCTCTTTTCTCTTCTTATACCTTTTTTAGTTGTCTTTTGTTGGATTTTAAAAGCTTTCTAATCATCCAACTACCCACCCACTTTTGTTACCTTATATGCCCTTTCCTTGGCTTTTATGCAGTTCTTAACTTCCCTCGTCAAACACAGTTGCCTAGCCCTGCCATTTGAGAACTTATGTGGGGCATAAGTATCCTGCGCCATGTGAACTAATCCCAGAAACTTCAGCCATCTCTGCTCTCCCATCATCCCCATCAGTATCCTCCAATCCACATGGGAAGCTCCTCTCTCATGCCTCTGTAATTCCCTTTATTTCATTGTGATACTGGTACACGTAACTTATGCTACTCCCTCTCAAACTGCAGTATGAATTCAATCATATTATGATCACTATCCCCTAAGGGTTCCTTTACATTAAGCTGACTAATAAGATCTGGATTATTACAGAAAATCTAAGATGGCCTTTCCCTGAGTAGGCTCAAGCACAAGCTGCTCTAAAAAGTCATCTTATAGGCATTCAACAAATACCCTCTCTTGCAATCTGACACCACTCTAATATGCCCAATCTCCTTGCATATTGAAGTCCCCCATTACAATTGTGACATTACCCTATTACATGCTCTTTGCAGCTCTCTTTGCAATCCCAAACCCACATTTTGGCTACTATTTGGAGGCCTATATATGATTCTCATAACGTTTTTTAAAAAAATCCTTGCAGTCTCTTAACTCCACCTGCAAAGATTTGACATTCTCTGACCCTATGTCACCTCTTACTAAAGATGTAATTCCATCTCCTACTAATAGAGCACATCACTGCCTTTAATGTTAAACTCCCAACTATGGCCTTCTTTCAGCCACAGTTCAGTGACACCCACAAAGTCATACCAAACAATCTATAATTATGCCATGAATTCGTCCACCTTATTCTAAATGCTACGCACATTTAAATACAGCACCTTCAGTCCTGCATTGTTTGCCCATATGAATTTTGCCTCTGTGGTACATCTTAACTCTTTGCTCTGTCTGTAGTTGTACCCAATCACTGGCTTGTCCTTCCGTACATTCATATTACATATGACATAATCTACCTGTAAACCTGCTGGCTCATCCTCAGCTCTACAATACTGGTCCCAATCCCCCTTCCATATCAGTTTCAACCACTCCTAACCTCATCAGTCATTGCTTCTGTTGCTTTCTCTCACATACTCAATAGGATTCCTTTCAAATACTTGTCTGAGTTCAAGTGATTGCCTTTGTTTGTATTTGTGCCACTGCGAGTGGTTCCCAACATCTGAACATATAGCAAGACCTATACTGGGATTTCAATATAACTGACTTTAAAGTAGTAAATTAAACATACATAATGCATATATTCTTAATGATTATTGGGAAGGGACCCAGACATCATACTCCTGCTGGTGCCATCTCATTCTCGCAGCCCCTTGAATACGCCCTGATTATCTAGGGTTTGTATCTAAACCTCTCTGAAGACTGTCTGTGTTTGTACCTATACTGCTGCAGACAATGTTGTAGAAAGGCATCCCCAAATTGCATTGCCTTACTACAAAAATGCAAAGGTCTATTGGTGCTGGAGATATTTTATAAAAGCAGAAAGCTTAATTTTACAGAGAACTATTTTTAGTAATTAGCAGGCCACGTTTTAGTGATTTATCTCACATCTTCTTTACAGAGTTGCATGCAGGCCAATCCAACATGAGTGGTGCGACACTGTTTTATTCAACTCTGGAGCCAAACATGCAGTCACCAAAATAAAAGAATTGATAAAATTTGCCACTTGCTAATGCAAAACCATTAAAAATAAACACTATTTCTTGCATTGACACTATTCTGCACAATTGTAGAAGTATGGGCCTCTTACCGTACCATAGTTTCTTGATGATGTGCTCTCAGAGGATGTGCCTGGACTTCTGACGACATTATTGTCTGCAGAATTCCAGTCAATTCTGGGTGGGTCACATATGATATTCACATGTCTGGGAAACTTCCTAATTTAGACACGGATTGGAGTACAAAACCTGTTCTCATCATGCTGGTTTGCCTGCTTTGTGTTGCTCCAGACACGAAACAGCGACTGCCACAGATTTTGCGCAAGAGTGACACCTCCTTCAAAGCAAAACAACGCCTCGGAGAGTTGGAGCTGAATCTTTAGTCAGAGTGAAGCATAGGCAAGAAATGACAGAGGAACAGTGAGCAATTCACTTAAGCAGAGCGACGTGGAAACTCTGAAACACGAGTTTATTAAAGGCAAGATACCGAACACTGTAACAACGCCAAAAACAGGTTTGTGATTTTGGTGCGTTCAATACTTTTATACTAGTTTGGTAGTGTTTTGCCATATTACTCAGTGAATACGTATTAACTTGAAGCAAAATGCTGCCAAGATGACAGACTTGCTCAGCAACTTTCAGACCAATTCAGGACTTTGTTTGTACTGAATAGAACCGATCAGTTGCTCTTAAACTTGTAGCCCCAAATACCAGTTAGGTGGAGAAGGACCAAAAAAGTCAAAAGCTCAATAATGAAATGATGATTTCCGTAAACACCAGATGAGTGAATTACTTACAAAATAAAAGCTATGAAAGCAGCAAGCAGTACAAATTTGTTCTTCGAAACTTGTGCCTGCATAAAATGAAGACACAGTTGTAGTGGAGGTGCAAGTAGTTATAGTTTTAAGTGAATCTGAAGCAGCACACATTATTGTTTTCTCTTCATTATGCTGGAATAACATCAACACTCTAGGTCAGATCTTCCTCACAAATGCACTATTTAGTGATCCAAGAGAAACACAGGAAGAATGATCTGTAAGGCAAGTAACTGCTTGTACAGAACGTAAATACAGCAGATGTTAGGTGATGTCAATACAGCAAAAAAAAAATCATTTTTGGTAGTAGAATATATTTAATTTATGAAAACAACCCAAGGCATTTCTTTGGGGTGGAAATGGATAGTTTCTGACATCACAAGAGATTCTGCAACACTCTAAAATTCTGATATCTTGAGCAACACTCACAAACTGCTGGAGAAACTCAGCAAGTACAGGCGGCATCTATGGATGAGAGTAAATGACCGACAGTTCAGGGCGAGATCCATCCTCAGGACTGGAAAGGAAGGAGTCAGAAGTCAGAATAAGGTGGGGGAGGGGAAGGAGTACAGCCTGACAGGTAATAGGTGAAACAGGTGAGGGGGGAGGTGGGGGACTGGGGAGGAGATTGAAGTAAGTAATATGGGGAAGAGGTAAAAGGCTGAAGAGAAAAGGAATTTGCTAGGAGAAGACAGTAGACCATGGAAGAAAGGGAAGGAGGAGGGGCAACCAGAGAGAGCAGATGGGCAGGTTATGAGAAAAGAAGGGAACCAGAATGGGGAATGGAAAATGACAGAAGGGGGAGGGGGGTTGAAATTATTATAAGTTAGAAGAAATTGATTCATGCTATCAGATGGAATATGAGGTGATGCTCCTCCAACCTGAATATGTCCTTATTGTGGCAGTAGAAGAGGCCATGGACAGACTTGTCGGAATAATATAAAGTGAAATTGAAATGGGTGGCTACTGGGACATCCTGCCTTTTGTAGCAGACAGAGCAAAGGTGCTTGAAGAATCTATCCCCTAATCTACGTTGGGTCTCTGATGTGAAGGCCACACCAGCAGCACCGGATACGGTCGATGATCCTGACAGACATGCAGGTGAAGTGTTACCTCACCTGGCAGGACTGTTTGGGGCCCTGAATGATGGCAGGAGGTGTCGGGCCAGGTATAACACCTGTCCCGTTTGCAGGGATAGGTGCTAGGAGGGGGATCAGTGGAGGGAGGGAGGGGAAGAACAAGTAGACATGGGAGTTATATAGACAGCAATACCAATGGAAAGCGGAGAGTTAGAGGAAGGAAAGGTGTGTTTAGTATAGGATCCCATTGTAGATGGCGGAAGTTATGGAGAATGATATGTTAGATATGGAAGCTTGTGGGTAGTAGGTATGGAAGAGGGGAACCCTACCTCTGTTATGGTGATGGAGGATGGGTGGGGACAGATGTGCGGAAATGGAGATGTAGGTGAGGGCAGCATCAATGGTGTTGGAAGGGAAACTCCGGTCTTTGAAGAAGGAGGTCTCTGAATATTCTAGATTGGAAACCCTCATCCTGGGAACAGATGCAGTAGAGATAGAGGAACTGAAAAATGAGAATAGCATTTTTACGAGTGACAGAGTGCGAGGAGGCATAGTCAAGATAGCTGTGTGTGTCAGTGGTTTATAAAGTAACTTTGAGGGCAGGGTGGACGTTGGAGGCAAAGCTGTTGATTCGATGAGATCAGCACGTATGCAGAGAAGCTGGGGAGTGTTACCAGTGTAGGCTTAGAATGTAGTCGGCTACGTGGAACAGACAAAAAGGCAGGTATAGCTTGTGCCCACGCTCAAGACTACAGCTTGGGTTCAGAGAAAGTGGGAGGAGCCGAAAGAAGAATTGTTTTGAGTGAGAACCAGTTCTACCATAAGGAGGGTGGTGGTGATTAGGAACTGGTTACGTCTCTTGTCCAGAAAGAAACAGACAGCTTTAAGGCCTTCCTGATAGGGGGATAGATGTGTATAGGGACTGTACGTCCATAGTGAAAATGAGGTGATCAGAGCCAGGCAACTTAAAGTGATGAAGAGCATGTGAAGTGTCATGGAAGTAGGTGGATAAGGACAGAATTAAGGGGAACAAAATGGAGTTGAGTATGCTGACACAAGTTTAGTGGGGCAGGAGCAGGCAGAAACAATGGGTCTACTGGAACAACACATACAAAATGCTGAAGGAAATCAGCGGGCCAGGCAATATCTATGGAAAAAAGTAGTCAATCGCTGCGGAAAGCAGAAAGTGGGGGGAGGGAAAGATGTGCTTGGTGGTGGGTTCCCGTTGGAGGTGGTGGAAGTTTTGGAGAATTACATGCTGGACGCGGAGACTGGAGAGGTGGTAGGTGAGGACAAAAGGAACCCTATCCCTGGTAGGGTGGCGGGAGGATGGGGTAAGAGTAGACGTGTGTGAAATGGAAGAGAATCAGTGGGAGGGACAAATGGACAAGGGAGTCGAGTAGGGAGCGATCTCTGTGGAAAGCAGAAAGTGGGGGGGGGAGATGATCAGTGGGGATGGACGACTGGACAAGGGATCGCTCCCTATGCGGCTCCTTTGTCCATTCGTCCCTCCCCACTGATCTCCCTCCAGGCACTTATCCATTCTTGCAAGCAGAACAAGTGCTACACCTACCCCAACACCACCTCCCCCACTACCATCCAGGGCCCTAAACAATCCTTCCAAGTGGGGCGACACTTCACCTGTAAGTCTGTTGGGGTCATTTACTGTGTTTGCTGCTCCTGGTTTGTCCTTCTGTACATTGGTGAGACCCAACGTAGACTGGGAAACTTCTTTACTGAGCATCTATAGTCTGTCCACCAGAACAAGCAGGATCTCTCAGTAGCCACCCATTTTAATTCCACTTCCCATTTCCATTCCAATATGTCCATCCATGGCCTCCTCTACTTCGTGATGAGGCCACACTTAGGTTGGAGGAACAATACCTTGTATTCTATTTGGGTAGCCTCCAACCTGATGGCATGAACACCAATTTCTCAAACTTCCGGTAATGCCCTCCAACCTGCACCCCCCTACCCACTTCTCCATTTCTCATCCCCTTTCATCCCTCTCATCAATCAACTTCCCAGCTCTTTATTTCAGCCCTCCTCCTCCAGGTTTCACATATATCCTGGTAGTTCCCTCTCCCCTCCCCCCACCTTTTAAATCTATTCCTCAGCTTCTTTTCTCCAGTCCTGCTGAAGGGTTGCAGCCCAAAATGTTGACTGTACTTTTTTTTCCATAGATGCTGCCTGGCCTGCTGAGTTCCTCCAGCATTTTGTGTGTGTTGCTTGGGTTTCCAGGATCTGTAGATTTTCTCTCGTTTGTGGCTTACCGGGTCAGATTTGTAAACCTTGGGAAGGAGGTAGAAATCAGCCGTCAGGTCCAGGATCTATGAGGTTAGTGGCAATGAATGGGAGATCTTCAGTCGATGAGGTTGGAGATGGTGCAGGAAACAATGGTTTGATGCTGCTTAGTGTGCACCTTTACAAGGGGAAAGTAAAAAGAGGTTGTCCTGCCTCAGCAAGGTAAAGGTCAGTCCACCAGATTATAACAATACCATTCTTGTCTGCAGGTTTGATGGTGAAGTTGGGATTGATGCAGACAGTGTGGAAGGCAATGTATTCTAACAGGGTGTTCAAATTGGAGAGAGGACTGCTGAACTGAGACAACAGATGTCTCGTCGGTAGTTAGAGATAAAAAGATCCAGGGCGGGCAGGAGACCAAAGTGGGATGTCCAGGGGGAGGGTTGAAGCTGCGAGAAGAGATTATTGGTGGTGGGTGGGGAATCCTTGTCTAAAAATAGGTGCAGAGATGGAGGCATCAGAAGAGTTCAGTGTCATGATGGTCGTCGAATTCACTGAGTGGGGGTGCAGGGGGCAAAAGTGAGGCCCTTACTGAGGACAGAACATATTGCCTTGGAGAGGGGTAGGTCAGAGGGGATGGGAGGATTGAGCTATTCAGGTAAAGTGGGGGAGATGGGGGCTCAGAGGAAGGGTGGATGAGGAGTAGATGGGAGCCTGAGAGACCTGGGGCTGGTGGGGAATAGTGGTGGAAGAAGGGGAGCCGTAGGACCCAGCAATAGTGAGAAAGGTCTTAGCCTGGAGGTGGCTGGGGCTGAAGTTGGAGCCAGAGCTGAAGGTGGCAGGCTTCACAGCCGACTGGAAGCTAGAGCTGAAATGGTGAGGCAAATCTACCAGTTATCAACATGAACACGGGATACGCCATCAAGCCTCTGAATAAAGCTGTAGAGGAATGCAAGGAAAAAAAGTGAGATCCTCATGTCTTCAGGAAAGACATTCCGTGTCTTAAGAGAACTTTAGCAGAAATAGAAGTTGTCGAGAGCTGTTCAAGATTCTTAGAGGGTGGGCGGTAAGTAGCACCCTAATTTGAGGCACGAGACCTGACAGACGTGTCAACTCACTGCCATCATCAACAGGCATTCCCGGTTTGTGTTTTTTTAAATTTTAATTTAGCCCCATTAATGATGGATAAATATGTATGATGCAATCTTCATGAAGCTGAAGGTGGTGAAGCCTTGAATTCTAATCCTGCCAAGAAACAGAAACTATAGAAAGTGCATTAATACAATGCTACATACTTTGAGTATAGTTTTATTCCGTTCCCCGTCAGATCAGCAATGCCCCATGTGTGTTATTTGTAATACCGTACTGTAATACCTGAAAAGGCTACTTAAGGTATTACTCAGTTCCAGAAGATGAAAGAAGCATTTGAAAAGTGTTGCACACTCGAGTCATTTGCCAAGAAAGCTGAAAATAACCTTGATAGTGGTCTCATTGCTTCTGATAACATTCCTAAAATGATAGCAAAGTGTGGAAAATCTCATACAATTGGTGAAATATTAATAATGCCTGCTGTATCAGAAGTGCTCACCATTGTTCTCGAATTGGATACCAGTACCTTATAATCAATTCCTCCAAGTAATAACTCTTCAGCTCATTGTATTGACGAAATGAGTGAAGACACCGAGTATCATCTATGCAAAGCTACAAAAAATAGATCTTGGGATACAATTTGGGAATCAACCGTGTGAGACAATGGGGCATTGCTAATGTAAGGTTTATCAAAAATGGAAAAGTTCATGAAGAGATTCTCTTTGTAAAAAGTTGAAAACAAACATCAACGAAGAATCAATCTACAAACTCAAAATGAATATTAAGGATTGGAGCACCGTTTCCGACTGGTGCCATGCTGCTTTAGTGGCATTTATGAAAAAAGAAATTCCAAATCTGTTTGCAATCCATTGTGTAGTGTAATTCACCATCAACATATCACAGCCAAAAACCTCAGGCAGTGAATTTTTTCAAGCATGACTTGTAAAATCTGCTATTAACAAAATTAAAGCTCATCCATTAAAAAGCGGAATATTTCGCCAGTTATGCTAAGATAATGATGGAGAGGCTGGCTGTCAAAAGGCTGCTGCTTAAAATGTTTCTTTGATCTTTTTGACATTGCGGTTGAACTTTTGCTCAAAGTCGACAAGAGCTTGGGAAACAAGATTGAACTTCTATGTGGAGATGTGGCATACCTAGAAGATCTGTATGACAAAAAAAAATGAACATACTAAATATGAAACTGGAGGGTGAAAATTGCAATTTACTCCAGGCAAAAAGTACAGTGTCCACTTTAATAGAAAACTGGAAATATATAAGCAAAACATCGGGAGAAGAATGTTCTGTTTCCCTGCATGGTAAGTATGGCACTCTCTTTCACAGATGGTGATTTCCAAGAGTACTACTTACACCTGCAGTCACTGAAGAAGGATTTTCAAATAGATTCAAGGATTTGAACAACCTGGAAATTCTGGACTGGGTATTTAACCTACTTCTCTGTAAGGTGAAAGAACAGGAAGAGGGCTTGCAAGAAGAAATTATGAAATTCAGAATGATGAAGATGCAAAACTGCTTTTCAAAAATGTTGGCTCCTGTGGTATGTGGCTACACTGTTATACAAAGTTTGCTAGACTTGGGAGAAGAGCCAGACTGCTCCTCATTGCTCCTACCTTGTTGAAAGAGGCTTCAGTGCAGTGAACCACATACTCAAAAAACTAAAAATGCTTGGACATTGTTATGTCTTGAAATTCAGCTACAAATTGGCAAATAAGAAGTTGTGGCCATCTCTGAAACTTGGCTAAAGGATGGCTGCCATTGGGAGCTGAATGTGCAATGATTTACGGTATATCGGAAAGATAGGTTAGTAGGCAGAGGACGTGGTGTGGCTCTGTGTATAAAAAATAATATTAAATCATTGGAAAGAGATGACATAGGATTGGAAGGTGTAGAGTCTCTATGGGTTGAGTTAAGAAATGGCAAGGGTAAAAGGACCCTAGTGACAGTTGTATACTGGCCTCCAAACAGCAGGCGGGACGTGGATTACAAATTACAGCAGCAGATAGAAAAAGCATGGCAGAAAGGCAATGTCATGATAATCGTTGGGAACTTTAACATGATTGGGAAAACCAGGTCAGTACTGGACCTCAAGAGAGAGAATATGTAGAATGTCTAAGGGATGGCTTTTTAGAACAGCTTGTTGTTGAGCCCACAAAGGGATCGGCTGTGCTGGATTGGGTGTTGTGCAATGATCTGGAGGTGATACAAGAGCTTAATGTTAAAGAACCCTTAGGGAACAGTGTTATGATTGAGTTCACATTGATATTTGAGAGGGAAAAAGTAAAATCCAATGTGTTGGTATTTCGGTAGGATAAAGGAAATTACAATGGCATGAGAGGGAAACGGGCCGAAGTTGACTGGAAAGGGACATTTGCAGGAAAGACGGCAGAGCAGCAATGGATGTGAGAAATGAGGGAAGTGCAAGACAAATATATTCCAAATAAGAAGAATTTTCAAAGGGAAGAAGGACACCACCATGGCTGACAAGTGAAGTCAGAGCCAAAGTAAAAGCAAAAGAGAGGGCATACAAGGGAACCCAGAGCTAGTGGCAAGATAGAGGATTGGAGAGCTTTTAAAAACTTACAGAAGGAAACTAAGAGAGTCATTCAGAAAGAAAAAATGAACTATGAGAGGCAGCTGGCAGCTAATATCAAAGAAGATACTAAAAGCTTTTTTAAGTATATTAAGGGTAAAAGAGAGTTGAGGGTAGATATAGGACCAATACAAAATGACGCTGGCGATACTGTAATGAGAGATGCAGAGACGGCAGATGAACTGAATGCGTATTTTGCATCAGTCTTCACAATAGAAGACATCTGCAGTATACCGGACATTCAAGAGTGTCAGGGAAGTGAAGTTTGTGCAGTGAAAATTACGACTGAGAAGGTGCTCAGACAAATCTCCTGGACCTGACGGAATGCACCCTTGGGTCCTGAAGGAAGTAGCTGAAGAGACTGCAGACGCATTAATGATGATCTTCCAAGAATCAATAAGATTCTGGCATTGTACCAGATGACTGGAAAATTCCAAATGTTACTCCACTATTTAAGAAGGGTGGGAGGCAGCAGAAAGGAAACTATAGACCTGTTAGCCTGATCTACATCAGCTCCTATATCTTATGGTCTTATGTATGTGGATTCAAGACCACAAGATTTAGTAGCAGGATTAGGCCATTTGGCCCATCGCATCTGCTCCACTATTTCATCATAGCTGATCCAATCTTCCTCCCTGCCCCAATCTCCTGTGTAGAGTTTGCATGTTCCCACTGAAGGAATGTGAGTTTCCTCCCATGTCCCAAATATATGTGGGTCAATAGTAGATTAGTTGTCCAGTGCAAATGTTCTTAGTGTGTGGATGAGTGGAAGAAATTGTGGGGTGGAGATAAGAGGTTGACTATGGGTAAAATCAATGGGGAGTGGAATTGCCCTGTGATCTGGCATTGACTCCTTCTGCGTCTAAGCATACATGGAAAACTAGAAAGACAACTTTGATTTCTGCTGCATTTGAAAATCTGGTCTAAGTGTCAAGACCACAAACAAGTGCAATTGGAGAATATTCACATTTGCAAGCTGGGATATGACCAACTCTCCAGAAGGAGCGATTTTTGGTTAGCTGGAAAATATAGGTTTGAAATGTTATAATTCGCCATGAAACCATTCCCAAAATTCATAATTCTTTTGAGCTATGGGATTGTTCGGTGTCATTTTATGGACATTTCTAACTAGAAATGTGGAGCAAACATAGGCTTCCACCTAACCTGTAATATACCTGCTATGGTAGTGTTTTTAGATTAGCTCCATCATTCCACTATTGTAGAGCAAGTCCTGCATTGGAGAATGATAAGACAGGGTCTGGTATTTCATTCCTAGAGCAGTAATTACCTGCTCTTCCATGCTAAATGGGAACAGCTAAAGCACATTTTGCCCTCATCACAATAGATACCTTCCATATTAACAAGAGCAGCCAACTTACGCTGTTTAAAAGCAGATAATCTCAAATTGGTTAATGCAGGAAGGGAGGGAATGAGAAACAAAGCGAACCGAAGAATGAAAAACATAGCTCCTTCGCTCATATACTGGGCTCCGAGTGATGGGGACAGAAGCCCAGCACTGAGTTTCTGTAGAGAGTGAAGGGACAACCTGCAGGGCAATGGTGAAAAGACAGGGGAAAATATCCCATTAAATACTCAGCTATTGGAATATTCACCAACTTGCGGCTCTCCTCCGACATCACATTCTAGAAAGGGACGCTGAGAGAGTCTGGATTTTGTGTGGCAGCATGCCTCTGACCTCATGACTGTTCTGATGACAATGCTCATTAAATTCGAGTAGCAATAACGTGCAATCTACATCACCAGCGCTGCAGAGCTTTAGTTTGAGGAGTCAGCACCAGTTCCAGGGTACACACTGCATCTGCTCCTTTGCAAGTCGGCTGCGTTTCTGTGGTGTGCGGCTCTGGATTTTCTGAGTTTTGTGCGGTGGTTAGTATGGCTATTTTCTTTCTAGAATTGTTAGAACATTCTGCACTACCTAGGAAAATGCTGGCGCAGCTTGCTCTGTGGGATCTGGATGTTTGTACTTTTTAAATCACATTTGATTTGTGTGAGTTGACATATTGTAGTGCTTATGATTGCAATGGGGGAGGGAGGTAGCACTTTGTTCTTTATGCGAACCACAGCACTTTAGTTTTGATGTATTGGGTATTGTAAGGAAAGAGGCTAATTAAAGAAGGCTCATGTTGTTCAATCCATTTTTATCATTCTTATGGGAAAGTCAAAGAAATGTTTAATGACATAGTAATGAGATACCTGAGTATAAGACCGAACAATAATCAACAGGATAAATATTAATATTTAAAATACACAGCCTGTCCCTAAGTGATTTTCACAGAGTAACAGCTATGGATGGAAATTCTGAGAGACACCTGTAAATACAGACAAATGACAGAACCTGAATATCCTGTCAGTGCACCATTTCCCCCTGGGTCAATGCACATTACACTACTCTGGAATGTTTGCCCAGTAAATGTATTTTAAGAAAAACAAGAAAAACATGCAATTGCAGTGTGTGTTCTACTCAGAGTATCTGTTATAAAATATAGGAGCTCAGACAAGAGTGTTTATTTAATTCCACATTGACAGCCAAGAACTTGTGCCAAATGGTGTCTATAAAATATATGTACACACCTGATGATGTCCTATGACAACACAAAATTTGTTTGAGAAACATAGAAAAACTACAATACAGGCCCTTCAGCCCACAATGCTGTGTTGAACATGTGCTTACTTTAGAAATTACCTAGGGTTACCCATAGCCCTCTATTTTTCTAAGCATAAGTTTTGTAGCATAAGTACATAATATTACTATAAATTACAGAATAAATAGTGCAAAAGAAAAGGGTTCATGAGATGGATGGGAAGAAGCAGTTTTTGAATCATTGATTGCTGGTCTTGAGGCTCCTGTACCTCCTCCCTGATGGTAGTAATGAGAAGAGGGGCATGTCTCAATGGTGAGGGTCACTAATGATGGATGCCATCTTCTCCAGGAACCATCTCTGGAAGATGTCCTTGGTGGTGGGGAAGTTTGTGTCTGTGACGTAGCAGGCCAAATCTACAACCCTCTGCAGCCAGTCAATGCAATCCTGTACACTGGAGCCTCTGCAATGCAAACAATCAGAATGCTCGCCACTTTATATCTATAGTAATTTGCAAGAGTCTTTGGTGACACAGCAAATCTCTTCAACTCTTAATGAAGTTAAACTGCTGGTGTGCCTTCTTCATGATTGCATCAATGTGTTGGGCTCAAGATAGATCCTCTGAGATATTGACAGCTAGGAATTTGAAGACACTCACCATTTCCATCACTGACCCTTAATGAGGACCAGTGCATATTCCCCTGAGTTCCCCTTTCTCGAGCCCACAATTAATTCCTTGGGCTTGCTGATGTTGAGTGTGAGGTTGTTGATGTGACCCTACTCAACCAACCACTTTATCTCATTGCTGTACGCCTCCTCATTACTATCTGAAATTTTACAGATAGCAGTAGTATCATCTGCAAATTTATAGATGGTGCTTGAGGTGTGCTTAACCATAAAGTCATGAGTGTAGAGAGAGTAGAGCTGTGGCTTAAGCACACATCCTTGAGTTGCATCTTGTCGATATCAGTGAGGAGGAAATATTATCATTGATTCCTACTAACTCTGGTCTCCTGATGAGGAAGCTGAGGACCTGGTTTCAGGAGGTAGTACAGTTGCCCAGGTTTAGAAGCTTAGTGATGATGGGACTGAAGACCAAGCTATAAGCAATAAACAGTATCCTTACATACTTACAGTAAAATATATTAAAAAGTAGTGCAAAAAGTGAGGTAGTTTTCATTGTCCATTCAGAAATCTGATGGCAGAGGGGACGAAGCTGTTCCTAAAAAAAAAAGAGGGTGTCTTCAGGCTCCTATAACTGTTCCTTGAAGGTAACAATGAAAAAAGAGCATGTCCTGGATGCAGAAGGTCCTTAATGATGGACTCCAACTTCTTGAGGCACCGCCTTTCGAAGATATCCTCGATGATGGGGAGGATTGTGCCCAAGATGGGGCTGGCTAAGTTTATAATCCTCTACAAATGTTTCTGATCCTATACATTGTTGTCTCCATGCCAGAAGGTGATGCAACCATTCAAAATGGTCTCCACAGTACATCTACAGAAACTTGCTAGAGTCTTTGGTGACATACCAAATCTCCTCAAAATCCTAATGAAATATAGCCACTGGCGTGCTTTCTTCATTCTGCAGCAATATGATGAGCCCATAATAGATCTTCAGAAACTTAAAGTGGCTCCCTCTTTCCACTGCTGACCTGACAACGAAGACTCGTCTGTGTTCTTCCAATCAGTTCCTTGGTATTAATAACATTGAGACAAGGTTGTTATTGTGACACCACTGAACCAACCTGTCTATCTCACTCCTCTATGCCTCCTCGTCACCATCTGAGATTTTGTCAATAGTTGTGTTGCTGCTGAATTTATAGATGGTGTTTGTGCTGTGCCTAGCACACAGTCATGAGTGCAGAGAGAGTAGCGTAGTAGGCTAAGCACACCTCCTTGAGGTCTTCCTATATTAACCGTCAGTGAGGAGAGAACGTTATTTCCGATCCACACTTACTGTGGTCTCCTGATGAGGAAAATCAAGGATCCCGTTGCAGGGGGAGGTACAGA
Source organism: Mobula hypostoma (assembly GCF_963921235.1). Classification (NCBI taxonomy): domain Eukaryota; kingdom Metazoa; phylum Chordata; class Chondrichthyes; order Myliobatiformes; family Myliobatidae; genus Mobula; species Mobula hypostoma. Next base: position 96,674,819 of record NC_086097.1, read on the forward strand.
GGCCCAGGTTTTGAAGCTTGTTGATTAGCACTGATGGTGGATGAAGGTGTTGGAATTTGAGCTCTAATTAATAAACAACCTGACATAGGTAGCAAGGATCCATCTCCACACTTCATTCTGATTCCAACGTATGTCTTCATTCAGTCCATTCAAAGCAGGCAACAAGTACGAGGAGACAATCAAAAGCTGACAGAGATTCATTTGAATGGCTCAGTTGGCTCAGACTGGGTAGTCAAGCTTGGCACTTGGAATTGATTCCAAAAGAGCGTGGTATCTACTATTTATAGATCAGAGTCCAACTTGTTTTATTATTTCAGGAAAAATCAGTGTAGACTGTTATTTGTTGCTGTGAATCATTGGAAATCAGTTCTCATTCCACTGAAGGGTCTTACATCAAAATGTCAATTGTCCATTTCACTCCACAGATGCTGCCTGACCCACTGAGTTTCCTTAAGCATTATTGCCCTAATTCAAAAACCTTTGAAATTCTCCCAGTCATTTTATCAGTCTACTTAGTATTTTGGAATACTAGTTCTTTCAAAAGAATCCAATATAATCCTTTTAATTTCCAGACAATTCCATCTAATGCATATCAATCTCTACGTCAAAAGAAATGTAGTGGTTAATTTTTGACAGCAGTTGTATAGTACTTTGACCTGTTCACTGTGAACTGTGGAGTTAGAGCACATTTGACAAATACTTCTTACAATCACATGGTCATGAGTTGTTTCTGCTCCCTCCCCCAGTACTTTCTTGGCAACCCTGACGCATTTTAAATAAATTAAAGCTGAAGGTGGAAGCAGTGAGAAGCTGATGCCTAGATGATAATTACTTAACGCAGGATATAGTGTGGAGCCAAATAATCAGAATTCAGTAGTAAGGAAGGCAAATGCAATGTTAGCACTCATTTCAAAAGGACTAGAACATAAAGCACGAATGTAATTGTGAGGCTTTGCAAGTCGTTGTTCAGACCGCATCTGGAAACATACCGAGCAATTTTGGGCTGAAACTATGAGGAGTGGTTGAGGTCCGTGGACCTATACTCAATATAGGTCAGAGAATGAGAGGAAATCTCTGATACCTATAGGCTGGGATAGAATTGACATGGACAAAATGTCCTATTAATAGGAGAGTCCTGGATTTGAGAGCATAGCCTTAGAATAAAGAGACATCCATTTCAAGCAGAGAAGAGGAATTTCTTCAGCCAGAGGGTGGTGAATCTGTGGATTTTATTTCCATAGAGGGCTGTGGAGGTCAAGTCATTGGGTGTATTTAAGGCAAGGTTGATTGGTAAGTGAGTTAAGGGATAGAGGTGGGAGAATGGAGTTGATTAAAAAAAAATCAGCAACTGCCATGATTGAATGGCAGAGAAGAACCAATGGGCCAAATGACTTAAATCTGCTCTGATATTTTATGGTCTTTAGTAGGAACCACTTCTTATGTTACCTGCACTCTCCCAGCAAATTGTGGTCAGGCAGGCCTGATCAGGTTCCAGAATACCGAGCTGGTGCATTTATTTGTAAAGTATCCACCTGGCTTAATCCAATCCAAGTCCGTGGACAAACAAGAGGAAAATCTGCAGATGTTGGAAATCCAAGCAAAACATACAAAATGCTGGAGGAACTCAGAAGGTCAGGCAGCATCTATAGAAATGAATGAACAATCGACATTTCGGGCCAAGAGCCTTCTTCAGGACCCACACCACCGAGTTCAAGAACAGTCATAAGGCAATACATTTTGACAAGTCAAACGGGGGTAGAATATAGACAATACATAGTAGGATGGTAAGGAATGCTGTTGAATCCAAGGACTTTTGGATTCCAGTCCACTGTCACTTCAAGTGTCAATGCAGGTCAATAGGGTAGTGAAGGAGGCATAGGGCATGCTTTCCGTCATAGGCTGGGACACAGGATATACTGAGATGTTTTGTTGCAATTTGTCAAAACACCAGTTAGACTCACTTGTAGTGTTGTACATAGTTCTGCTCGCCACACTACAGGAAAGATGTGATTATGCTGAAGAGAATGCAGAGGAAATTCACCACGATATTGCCTGAATTGAAGGACTTTAGTTATGAGCAGAAATGGATATGTCTGAAGCAAAGGAAGACTTCTATATAAAATTATCAGAGGAGGATAGGGTGGATGGATAGACATGTTTTTCTCCCTCCCATGGCTGGAGTATTAAAGACAAGAGGGCAGAGGTTTAAAGTAAGGGGAAAGTATTTCAAAGGGGATTAGAGGAAAAGGTTTTTGTATTTAAAAAAAACAAATCAGAGTGATTGATATCCGGAAGTCACTGCCAGCGGAGGCTGCTATAATCACCATGTACCTACAGATAGCTGAGTTGGTACTTAATTAGACAAGGCATATAAGGTTATGGATACTAGAAATGGGCAAAAAGGTCACTTTGGATAAGGTCCTGTTTCTTCACTGTACAGCGCTATGATTCAGTTTCAGAAGTAGCTGCCTGTAGTTTGTAGTTCTCCCCATTTCCATCCACAAAAATTGACTTACTGAGCCTGCACTTGGGAGATTCAATGTTAGGTCCCTTCTCCAACACGTGTTGCAGTTACAGATCTTTCAAAATCCTTGAGGTAAAAACACCCCAGGCTGATATTTTTAACCCATTTTTGTCATGCCAATTCCACTTTGAGGTGTCGTGGTCAACTGCAATGTACTCAAAGACGATGTTGGGATACTGCTGTAGGTTAACTCACAATATTAAGGGGCACAGGAGTTTCAAACAAGGTTCTTGCTACATCATCAAAGTTGCATGCCTAACATAGAGAGAACAAAAGGTGTATAGAATCATAGAGAGATACAGAACAACAGAATAGAAACAAACCTCTCAGCCCACGGATCCACAATGACCAATCCCCCCCCCACCCCACCCAATTTATACTTTTGTTGGCAGGGCAGGTTAAGAAAACAGTTCAAGATTCTGGGCTTTATAAATAAGAGCACAGAACATAATAGCAAGCAATTTTGATAAAATCAAGGGCCTTTGATAAAATACTGGCTCAATCACCATGAGTAGTGAGCCTGAACATCTGACTGAACATTTGCCCCCCACTTACTACTTTGTTGTGGCCACAACGGGTAGACTGCTGAGTTTGCAGCTATTTCTACACTGCTAAGCCATTATCAGGCTGTGTACAGGTTACATCACCAACTGCTGACTGCCCAAGCTAAGAATGTGAATTGCTTTTGGAGCCAGACATTCAGCTGAAATTCAGTGTCCAAAGCAGGCTTTGGTTACCAGTTCTTGCATCCACCTCAAGCCTCATTTCTTGCCAAAATACCCAACAACCTAGCTGAGGAAAAAGATGATTGTTGTCTCTTCTTGGTATCACAAGCCTTTAGAGTTAATGAAGGTGATGTTATTAATATACAGTCCACTCTGAATGGATTAACTAGCTGCCCACTTCCAACCAACTGGCACTTCATCTACCATTCTAAATACAGATGCTTTCCACTGCCCATTTGATACGGCTGCCATAGGTATCATCATGAAAATGAAAGTAACAACTCACCAAGGTTGTTAACAGAGCACAGCCCAAAAGCTGAAATCTCTACCATGGGCAAAGGATGCAAAGACATCACTATCTGCAAATATGCTAGAAACCGTACACTATCCTGATGGAAATTTATTGCTACTGCTACACCATCATTTTGTCCATATCTTGGCTTGAAATTGGGTCTAACCAATGGCAGGCTCAAGTGACTGAAGTTCAAGGAGAGTGAGTTGGGCAGTAGATGCTGGTCTTGTCAACAATGCCCACATTTCATTCATAAAGAAAAATACCATAGTACAGAAAGATATTAGGGTTTTACAGTGAGTGGAGAAAAGAATTAATGACATGAGGAATTGCAGGAAACAGGATTTAGGATTGTGAACAGAAAGTTGGGGTTCTTCTTAAAGCAGTAATGGAACACAAAAGAATTATTTAAAATCATAACACATTTAAGAATAAGGAACAAAGTCATAGATTGAAGGTAATTGGCAAAATACAAAGGCAAGATGAGATTATTTTTATGTAATGAGCTGCTGTATCAGAAAGGACTGGCTGGATAGGTGGTGGAAGCATTTTAAAAATAATTTACACAGAGAATTTGGATAAACACACTTGGAGGATTTGGAGTTTGATAGGGTGAGATAACCGGAATAATTCTCTGGAAGAACTGGCTAGAAATAAGCCAGGTTGCCTGCAGCACTCATTTAATACTTTGAAGCCAGTGACTGATAAGGTTCAGTCTACTGACCTTCAGAAGTCAGCTACCATGGGGATAAGATACACAGTTCAAACATGATGAAAGCAGTATACATAATGACATACAGACACTAGGGAGCGATTACAACACTAAATTAATGAGTAATCAGCAAACAATTCAAGCCAAAGGTAGGAACAGCTTCTTCCACTCTGCCATCTGATTTCTGAATGGACATTCAACCCATGAACACTACCTCACTACTTCATTATTTCTATTTTTGGCACTAATTATTTAACTATTTGAGATGTATGTATACTGTAATTCAGTTTTTTGCTCTATTATTAGGTATTGCATTGTACTGCTGCCACAAAGTTAACATAATTATGTATGCCAGTCATATTAAACCTGATTTTGAAAGGAAACCCACCCAGATGAATTGCAGAGTACAAATCTAGTGCCCCTTGTTACAAACTATGACTGAACTGTGATTGTTCTCCTAAAAGCAAAGGGATTAAATGTAATTGAGATATTCAAAGATCAGCAAAGGATTTGATAAGAGAGCACACAACGTGAAACTATGCATTGTCAGAAGGAAAATTAGTTATTGTAGAAAGGCTTTGAAAAAATTTTGGGATTTAGTGCTTGGAAAGGATGGTGGAAGTAGATTCAATAAATGAGGGATTTGGGTAATACATGGAAGGAAAAATATACAGGATTATGGAAAAAGATAAGGCTACTGGGATTTATTGGATAATGCTAATAAAGCAGCAGTGATACATCATTAATGTGAACCAGAGGTAGGAAAATATTCACTTTCAATTGAATCACTTGGGCCTGGGTTTCTACTTTTCTGATCAGCCTGTATGTTAAATTTTATGACATGCTTTGCTATTTTTTCATCCATCTATCTCATTACTTGCTTGAATATTTCAGTCATGCAGTCTTCAAATTAAACTGGCAAGCTGGATTGAAAATTCACTGTGTGGGTAGGGATTTTAGTTTGTGGTGGGCTTTAGTGGAGTTTTGTATCAGGAGCTCCCTTTTATGATATGCATCCAGTTGTGATGTCGGGAGGAAATCTTGTTGCTGATTAGTTGCGTGACAAACTTGGTGCATTGTTGTCTGGAATTATGCCTGCATTGGCTCATAAGTAGAAGCCAAGTCAACATGTTTGTTTACAGAATTGTTCGTGGAAAACTACGCTTCTAGGAATTCTCTTGCATGCTGTACATTTACTTGCACCATGACTTTAACTGATGCCTGGTTGAATTTGAGCCTCTCTCGATCTTCACATCGCAACTGAGTTTCCGAAAAGACGACCAATCAGCCGAATGACAAGTATATAATGGCCAAGCATTTGGACGACACACAATTAACAGCGTACTGATGATGGCTCCCTTCCTTTCCAGTTCCGAAAAAGAGTCTTGGCCCAAAACATTGAATTCAGTTTCATAGATGCTACCTGACCTGCTGAATTTCTGTGGGATTTTCTGTGTTGCTTTGGGTTTCTAGCATCTGCAGAATTTCTCATGTTCATGATCTAAAGTGATGACAGAGTAATATCTCAATGCCTCTCCTGAAAGCTGAATTGACAAACTCATAGCTTGATATGTGACTGATACATTCAGATCGTAAATGCTTTGGGTGGTGACCCTCGTGTTGTTGGCACAGGGCTCTTCATTCTATCCCCGAAGCAGCACTATACTTGGCTATAACTTCTTTACAGTTTAAGAACCTGTTGATACTCATTGTTCATGCCAACACATCAGGGGTGGCTGCTTGGAGCAGAAGGTGAACCAGAACCCACTGAACTGTACATTGTTCAAAGGGAGGGCAGACAGGATAGAAATCTGCCACCTGATTGAGATAGAAAGGATTATGGATACAAGAATTTGAAGCAACTAACTCCAAACTGCTGGAAGAACTCATCAGGTCAGGCAGACTTTATAGAGGTGTAAGGGGTTTCTTCTTTCATGTTACTGCGAAGGTTAACAAAATTGCTTCTTTGTTATGTTATAACTAAAATGGCTTTTCTGTAATAATAACTGCGATGTAAGGAGTTCTCTCTCTCTCTCTCTCTGCTTGTTTGGGTTATATTATTGATAAGAGAGAGAACGAACCAATTGGGATAGATGTTATTCTTTCTTGTGTGTCTGTAAGCTATTTTTGAGGCAGAAAGCGCAATGGGGACAGAGAGAGGAGATGTGATGCTGTGACCCTGGGCGGCGGGACCGACCCTGAGCGGGAGTCCGAGACCCAGGGTCTTCGGCGAGGAGAAGAGACGAAGACAGACTCGTGTGGAGCGTCTGGTCAACCACCGTGGCTGGTCCCAGGTGGCGGGTCGAGGGGGTCGGAGGGGATCGAATGGTGGAAAGACGACTCCATTAATCGAGCTCCGACTGTTGTGCACAAGTGGTTGAACTTTGATAAGTCTAGCGCCTTTTATTTTCCTTTTATATTTTATCTCTATTAATTACACAGTTCCAGTAAGATCTATAAAGTGTAATCATTTAATCGCATATGGTGTATTGTCTGTTATTCGGCGGGGTGGGGTACAATCGCACAGCACCCACACAAACTTGATTACCCATTCTGGTGGGGCCAAAGGCTGCTCCCCCTAGACGAAAGCGAGTTGAGCGAGTCTAAGGCTTACTAGGGGGCTACAGAAGTAAAGGGACAGTCAGTGTTTCAGGTCAAGGTCCTGATTCAGAACTGGTGCAGGTCCTGGTGGAAGGCATCAACCATCATCTCTTTAGCTGCATGACCTAAGGCCTTCCAGCAGTTTGGTTTATTTGCCCCCACCTGATACTGAATATGCTTTTACTTATTAATCAGCAAGCTTTATCACCACCAATTCACTTACTGTAAAATTTCTATTTCCATAGGATCGGGTTACCAGACCACAACTTCTCCAGGATATTCATTATCTTTTTCAAGACCCTTCGTAATAATTAAACTTTTGAAACCTACTGGTCGTTACAAAATGTCTGTCAAATCGCCCATCTATCTCAAAACTGTGTTGACTAAAAAGGGCAAGAAGCCAAAACTGCGTGAAGTCCTATCAGCAGACATGATCAGCCCACCTCTGGGAGATTTTCACCACAAATTGCACATTGGCAGGAGAGGAGAGGGTGATACGTTTGGAGATCTGTCCTTCCTACAAGGCCAGGATGACCTTCTGTCCTCCATGAGTACATCGAAAGATCCAAGGGACGTGGCACCCCCTAAACCCCCTCGACTACACCTAGGAGAGCCCAATGACACAACTGCTGTCAATTCTACACAGGCAACCTCTGAGTCTCCAGATAACCAACCACCAACTCTTTACTCACCCTCCGTACAATACCACCTGCTGGAGGCATCTGAGGAAGCCCCACCAGATGACAAGCAGATAGATGACAAAGACCAGCAACGAACTGAAGGTGAAGGAGGATGGGAGTGCTCAGCTCAGAGAGGAATGGATGACTCTCATTCAAGCCCTTCTGAATATATGTTTCAATTTGAATTGGATTTGGGGCCTTCGATACTGGAAGATGTTCTCAAAATAATGGATAATCACAAATCCATAACATCGCAGCAGTAACGCTACACTGACTGCTTGACTTTAAGATGGTGAATTAAAAGTCTTCGGATATTGAACACAATAGCAACAATTTGCCTTAGGCAACCAAACCTATCCAAGGAGAACAAATTAATAAATAGTGATTGAAATTCTGATTAAATATATAGATATGATTGACTCCTTAGACTCATCTGCAATGAGATTTGCAAAGCAGGATTTCAGCATTGTATACTGAGCACACTTTGATTCCTCCTCCAGTTATCGTCTTCATTAAAGTAGCTGGAAGTATGGTGACATAGCAACAGAGACACAGAAGTAAAACACTTCAACAGAATTTTTTTTCATCTTCTAAATAAAGTCTAACCAACAGAAAGACTTAAATCCACAGTTTCATTCAAAGATGAAATAGAGTAGGGAAAAAGACATGCCAAATTGGAATTGCATACAAAGCACTTCAAAAAATTAGGTTCAGCCATGGAGTTAGCACAGTGCAGAGAAAACTTTACCTTCTATATTCGAAGCGTATTGCTTACTGATGTCATCACACCTGCCATAATTAAATAGTGCTCAAATTCCTCTGTTTTCCTTCATATTACTTAACATTATTTCAGTCCTGTTCTAATAGTTTGGTGAAATAGGTTGAAAGGCCTCCAGTTCCTATATTCCAGAGCCAATTATAGCCCCCCTCAAAGTTGCGTAAATAACAATGTGGCTTATACCATACTTCCCTTTAAAAAAAAGTTAATATTCCATTAAACCAATGCTCCAAAGGCAAAAGGGAAAACAACAGGAACACCAGGATTCAGAAAATAATGATACTCACTTCAGAAAAGGCACACAAAAGATGTACTTTTAATATATTTAAGTACTAATGATAAGAGCTGCACCAGTAACAAAAGGGTGCCAATGAGTTAATGGGCTACTGTAAGTTACCTATTAACACAGGCAGTAGCAGAATAAAAACACTTAATGAGCAGGTGAGAGGAATAAATTGCAGTGTTACAAGGAAATGAGGGAATGGGAATGAGACTGATAGAATTGTTCTATTGGTAGCTGACATGGATCTGTGTCATAATAAATAAATATTTTCTCAAATATTGCAAAGTTTGCTGCTGAAATATTGTAGAACTGATGGTGAAATTAAAACTAGTCCACACCTTGCTCCACATGTCCAGTTATAGATTTAGATACACTGCCTACCAAAGCACCTGCCTAGTACCCTGGGGACCCTGATCCTTTCTATAGCGCACACAGGACCTCTAGTGGTAGAAGAGCTGTCATGGTAGCAGATAGCTCAGTCCTGCATTGTTTCTCATTCCAACTCTGTCCTCAAGACATGCACAAACTCCCTCCTCTTCTCACATTATTTATTATTACATTTTTCAGAGGTTAATTTAAAGATTTGAATCTGTATTAAATATCACTATAATACTATGTAAAAATGGTGATTCAAATAAACGTAAAAAAATTCAAGCTTTTATCGTGCAAAGTCAATTATTTTTCCACACCAAAGTCGACAGAGGCAAGGGAGATGCAGGTGATGATATGGTGATGACAAAGTTGAGGTTATTAGTCTAGAAATACAGGATACCATGTGTTCTCTGAATTAACAATGCTTAATCAAAATGTTGGATCCAAAGCTCTTCTAACAATGCTACACTTTCCTAGCCCTGTTCAATTGCAGAAGTCTTGAAACTTTGAGTCCACAACCTTCAGACCGACTTGTCGACATTGAATCTGTGGTCCCCTTGACCTGAAGCACAAATTTTCCTTCTGCACCAAGCTCAGGTATACTGTATACAGCACATACAATTTCAGTGTGCCTCATGCATACAGTATGAATTCAGCCAGAGACTCATTCCACCGAGATGCAACACAGAGCGTCATAGGAAGTCATTCCTGCCTGTGGCCATCAAACTTTACAACTCCTCCCTTGGAGGGTCAGACACCCTGAGCCAATAGGCTGGTCCTGGACTTATTTCCTGGCATAATTTACATATTACTATTTAACTATTTATGGTGCAACTGTAACGAAAACCAATTTCCCCCGGGATCAATAAAGTATGACTGTGACTATGACTATGATGAACCAACAGTACTACTGGAGATGCAGCCTTTATCATATTGATGAGGAATTCTACCCTTGAACTAATTGTGAAATTTTCTGTTCCTCTTAATCCACTGAATTTGCTGTGATATCAGGCACCAAGTCTATGTTACTAAAGCACTTCTCAGATATTCAGGTGCATGTAGATCCTTACAAAGTTTTCCTCCTTTTTATAGGCCAGAAGTAAATGAGGAGCATTCTGAGAGTTTTCAAATCAGAATCTAATTGTATAACAGCCTGAAATATCCATCAGTTACTTTGTGGCTCAGGATGTTTGCCCTGGTGTTGGTGAACTGGTGTATTCCAGACCTTAATTGCTCACTAAATTCCACATATCAACACCACACGTCCTGCCAAAGAGTCCCAGCCTGAAATGTCGACTGTACTCTTTTCTATTGATGCTGCCTAGCCAAGGCTGAGTTCCTCCAGTGTTTTTTGTGTGTTGACCACATATCAAGAACCAGTACTTCAGCTAACAATTCACAGCCCCCGTAGCAATAACAAGACTACAAGCTCACTGGGTGAACAACCTTAGCTCAACTATAAAGACATCAAAATGCATACATCAGAATGCTCTTATCCACTGCAGCTCAGCATTCAATAACATCATTCCCACAAAACTAATCAACAAGCTTCAAGACCTTGATCTCAATACCCAATTGTGCAATTGGATCCTCGCTTTCCTCACTTGCAGATCCCAGTCAGTTTGGACTGGCAACAACAACTCCTGCACGACTTCCATCAGTACAGGTGTACCATAAACCTATGAGCTTAATCCCCTGCTCTACGCACTATGTGGCTAAACACAACTACAATGCCAAATTCAGGTTTGCTGATGACACCACTGTTGTGAGCCAAATCAAAGGTGGTGATGAATCAGCATATAGGAGAGAGACAATGATATTATAACAACCACCTCTCACTCAATGTCAGCAAGACCAAGGAACTGATTATAAACTTCAGGAGAGGGAAACCAGAGGTCTATAAGCCAGTTCTTATCCGAGGATCAGAGGTGGAGAGGATTAGCAACTTTAAATTCCTAGGTGTTATTATTTTGGAGGATCTGTCCCGGACCAAGCAGGCAAGTGCAATTATGAAGAAAGCACGGAAGCTTTCTTTGGAGTTTGCAGAGATTCAGCACATTATCTAAAACTTTGACAAACTTCTATAGATGTGTAGTATAGAATATTACTGGTTACATCACAGCCTGCTTTGGAAACACGGGGGCACTTGAACGGAAAATCCTACAAAATGCAGTGGGTTTGACTCAGTTCATCACAGGTAAATCCCTCCTAACCGTTGAGCACATCTACATGATCGCTGTTGCACTAAAGCAACATCCATCATCAGGGACCCTCACCACTATGGACATGCTCTCTTCTTGCTGCTGCCATCAGGAAGGTGGTACACCAGCCTCTGGACTCACACCACGAGGCCCCTGAACCAAAGGCGATAACTTCATTCAACTTCACTTGCCTCATCACTGAAATGTTCCCACAACTAATGGACTCACTTTCAAGGACTCTTTATCTCATGCTCGTGGTATTTATTGCTTATTTATTTATATTATTGTTTCTTCTTTTGCATTTGAACAGTTTGTCGTCTTTTGCACTTTGGTTAAATGTCCTAGCTGGGTGGTCTTGCATTGTTTCTATTATATTTATTATTCTCTAGATTTGTTGAGTATGCCCACAAGAAAATGATATATGGTGACATATGTACTTCAATAATAAAATTTACTAAGAGCTTTTCATTTCAGAATACTGCAACATCTTATGGTGCTCAAGCATTAAATTCTACCAGAGCAGATTGCATGCTCCTCCAAACATTCCATCACTGGTTCTGGAGTAATGCACCTGAGGTGAATAGGCAAGGCAAGAGAAGGGCAATAACATTTCAGGGAGCATCATCCCATGGTGGCCTCAGTGAAGATGGATGATGCAAGCTAAAGTCTGGGTTCAGGAGATTAATAATAGTTGCAGGCAAAGCTCCAAGTGATTACAATTCAAGTATGTGCTTCACTGTAATGTTGGCACACTGATTAACTGCTGAATGCTTCACAGATGAATCTCACACGACTTCCCTGTCTGCACAATTCTAATAGATGTCCGCAGAGAAGCATCAGCAGTGGGAATAATAACTGATTTTTTTCATTCCCAAACTCAGGACGTTGTGAAATATTGTTGCAGGTTGGAACTCAAACCTGGAGTCATCTTCTTTGCGTCCCCTGCGAACCCACTGGAAAAACTCAGCTGCCATCAGGGAAGTCTGAGAGATGCAAATTATATACCTCAAAGTTCAGTGGTTGCATAGTTGGTAGGACATGACTCTGGGTCAAAGGCTGTTCTAGTTCCAGTCTTACTCCAAAACACATCATTTAGGCGACATTCCAGTTCAGTATTGAGAAATTACATCATGTCTGTTTTACTTCAGTGTCACTTTTCCAGATCTCCCAATATCTAAAAATCAGTTGATCTGTGTTTTGGATATAGAGAACTGAGCCTCCAGGGTACAGAATTGCAAGGATCTGGTCCTCTCCAAGGCCTACCACTTACTCTGAATCTGAGATCCTTATTTTTTAGACATTCCAGTCAGGGGAAACAGCAACTCCGCATCTACCTTATCAGGCTCTAGTAAGAACAGTCTACTGTAATGAGATCCCCTCTCATTTTGCTAATATAAATTTAGACGAGTTAATCTCTTCTCATATGAAAAACCTGCCAGCCCAGGGGTCAATCTGGTGAAGCTTTGCTACATTCCTATTTCAAGCACGTATAAGTAGAACAGACTAGTGTATAGTTTGAGATGTAATCTCATCGTTGCCTTTTATACTCAAACCTTGTCACAGCAAAAGCCATATCCCATTTTCCAAATTGTCAAGCACTCCAGAGTCTGAAGTAATCCTACCTGGTATCCTGAACATCAGTTATTCCTCAACTATTGAGTTATATGGTCACTTTATGAAAGGCCTTGCTGTAAGCAAATGGATACTCAAGTTCCATGTATAGTAACACTGACTAATCTTCAGAATTATTCAGCACAGGCATTCTGAGATCACGAAAGACACTGTCAAGCTTTTGTTTTGAGAAGCAATTTTATAACAATACAGGTAAATTGGCCTCTTCTGAAATTGTTTGAAAGAATAAATGGCAAGATATTTTGACCAGCAGGATGTCATTTAAGGAGATATTTGGAAAGATGTAACCAATGAAATTATGAACTGAAGTGAATAGGAAGTGATCTGGTTCACTGGTTATATGAGCTGATCGTTATAAGTGCACACTTCTCACTTGACATGCATAGTCTATACTTTTAAGCAAGACTGACAGATACTGTTTTATTTCTTGGCCAAGTATCCTTGAAAGGCACCATGGAAAGAATTATTTTGGAAATTGTTTCCATGTCACAGTGTACCCCTTACATCTTTGTGAAGATTCTGTAATGACTGGGCTGAGAAATTCTTAAAAAAAAACCCGATGGACTAAATTTAACCACTTACAGAAACAAATTCCTGAAATAATGCTGGCTCATCAATACAAGATGAGCTGATTGCTCAGTCTGGCAGCCTGACATATCAACTTCAGCCGGCAGGCATGTTCTCTGAAATAAGTTATTTCAAATCCCAAGTAAGAAAGCCAATCTAATCCCATTCTGCATCCTGCATCTTGCTGTCTCCTAAACCACCAGTCCCACACACTGTATGCTTAATTACTGGAGTATTTCCTTCCCAAACCAAAGAACAAACCCCAGGGAATACCGTAGGTTCGATGTGCGTTAGTCAGTGACTGTAAGGAGTAAACCAACTTAACTCCTTGCATCCCTCCTGAATCATTGGATTTAATTTTGCCTTGAGCGGCTGACTAACCAATTGTATTGGCACCAAGCAGCATATCCATCCTTTTTGTGTAAATATGGCAACATCGGGGGGGGGGGTGAATTTAAAAACAGCAATGTTGACTTTAAAAAAAAATCGAGATTATCGTGCTTATACCATATACTTGAAGTTGCTTACCACCATTGATCAACTGCAGAAATACACTACTGGAAGGCATGCCAGTAAATAGCTCCCAGGTAGTTCATAAGCATAATGAAAAATGATTGATGGTTAAGTGTAACGGCATAACTGTAAGCTCACATAGAGATTAGCATGACAGCTGTACAGCAACCTGAGTTTCTCCCTTGCAGTTCACAATGTAACCAGAAACTCCAGGCAAAATGACTGCCCTGTAATCACTTCCAGCTTTCAATTACTCTCTAAAGGCTTTATACCAGCACATGGGAAATACAAGGTCTGTTTTGAGTAATGGATTTGTAGGCCTCACTGAAAACTTAAGTAACTCCAAATGCAATCACACAGTATGAGTGGAACAAAAACAGGATGAGAAGCATTTACCTCAACTGTTCTGGTTGCTTATATTTTAGTTGGTGATGTTGTGTTACTTACTCGAACCTACTCAACTTGCAGAACACAGCAGTTCCACCCCCCACCTTGGCTAACGATTGGGAGGCAGACAATAATAACTTGGCAACACCACTACCTCCATTATGAGTTTTCCTGTCTCACTTGTAGGGGTATGGCCTATCCTTCTCCTGGCCTGTCTTTACTTACTGCTAATCAGATTAGGGGGTGGAAGAGGAAGCAATGAGATTGCTTCTGGGCATAAACATTAGACAGCCAAAATCAAACACCATCAAATCAGATTGGCAGATTATTTTTGTAGTCAAGACTTAACTCTCAGCCAAATCTCCATTATCTTCATTCTCTGGCTGTTCTTATTTAACATGTTAATGAGCGCTTTATCATTTACTGCTGCTATGATCCTGTGATGGTTTTCTCTTTCACTTGCTTCTTTAAGCTAAATATTATTTCTCAACAACTCTTAAATTTCCTGCAACAAAAGCATCTCTTCTTCAGCTTGGTTCAAGTCACAGCCTCCAGCCAGCAAGGCCTCAGCCTGCTATCCAATGTAATATTGAAAAATTTCTGGAGATACTGTCTCATGGATGAAGCATGAATTTAAGATCAGATATTTGCCTCAAACATCCCAAGAACAGTAGTGAGTTCTGCAGGATTGAACTAAGTTGCAGAGCATTGCAAAATTAGACAGCTCCATCATGGGCACTAGCTTCCGTGGTATCCAGGACACCTGCAAGGAACAATGCCTCAAAAAGGCAGCATCCATCATTAAAGACCCCAATCATCCAGGTCATGCCTTCTTCTCATTGCTACCAACAGGAAGGATGTACAGAAGCCGGAAGGCACACACTCAACAATTCAGGAACAGCTTCTTCCTCTCTGCCATCCAATTTCTGAATGGACATTAAACCCATGAACCCTACCTCATTACTTCTTTATTTCTGCATTGTACTGCTGCCACAAAAGTTAACAAATTTCACGATATATGCTAGTGATATTAAACCTGATTCTGATTCTTCCGAAGTCTTAGTCAAACTTCCTTCCTTAACAACCCACATACAAACAGCAGGCACGGTAATTCTAACTTTAGTTGGATCATATGTGTAAACTGACCACTATTTTGCCCTGCCCAAGACATTACTACATTCTATGTTTTTGTACACAGTGACCAGGTCCTATTATAATAAGATCCTTTCTTTCTAACTGATAGCATCTCTCATAGGAAACTGATTTCAGCAACTCTAGATTAAGATGTTTTATATTGCTGATCACCATCAGGTTTCATCCTTCTTCAGAAAACATATTTCATTCATAGATTATTAAAATAACAAGACTACTATTCGTGCACAGGTCAGCTGAATTCTTTGTGTGAGGGAAGGCTTTCACTCAGCTGGTTTCTCCTATTCTCATCTCTCTCCGAGGGCAAAGAATCTCTGGAATTCTCCCTCCCAAGAGTGGTGGAGACAAGATCATTGGATATGTTTAAGATGGGGTTAGATAAATATTTGAAAGACTGAGGAGTTGAGAGCTATAGTGAACTGGCACAGATGAGCAGAGGGGCATTGAGGCCATACTGAATGATAGAGCAGGCTTCAGTGACCTCATAGAGGCTTACTCCTACTTTCTCGTGGTTTAATGTTCTTGACTTTGTGTTGTATTCCTGTCATGCTGCCTGCATTTTATGGGGAAATACAGAACACACCAAAATTAAACCAACCTTCTTGATACTATAGAAGAAACCAGAAGCACTACACACAGGGATGGAGAGACAAGGAAAAGATTATGTTTATTGCCCTTTCACAACAGTTCTCGAGCTGAGGCAGTTAACCATGGCAGTAGGCCCAGTCACATATGCACCACATTGTGTAAGGTGGTGGACTTCATTCTCTGAAGGAGATTGAATTAGTTAATTTTTTTTAAAACAACGATCTGTTAATTCCATGGTGAACATCACTGAAACTAGCCTGTTCTTTGAAGACCAGATTTGTTTAATTAATTGGATTTAAATTCCCCAGATGTTGTGGTGTGATTTGAGCTCATCTTTGGATCAATGGTCCAGGACTAATGATGCCAGTCCAAAAACGTAACCTCCATGCCTCTGTACCCGTACTTGATGTATTCATAAGTTGAATTCAAAATTCAAAGTAAATATATTATCAAAGTACATGCATGTCACCATATACTACCCTGAGATTCATCTTCCTGCAGGCATTCACAGTAAATACAAAGAAGCACAATAGAATCAATGAAACACCATACAGAACAAGATGGGTAAAAAAAATCAACGTGCAAAAGACATCAAACTGTGCAAGTATAAAAAGAACAACATAAATAAGCAATATTTATTATTTTTATTATACAGTACTATGCAAAAGTCTAAGACTTTTGGATAGTACTGTATTTGTCAACGTGCAGCTGAGTGTGAGTTTATAAATCTGGCAGGAGCAAAGGATATTGGGAATGGCAAGGGTGGATGCCGTGGGAGGGGAGTAGGACAGGTGACAGAGGAGTGGCAGGGGTGAGGAGTGGTGTGGGTGCAGGCACACCCAGCCCCGAGACACCAGCAAGGTCATTTGATTCCAAACGATTGGTTTATTGATCATTGCAGAATGTCTCTCTGGTGCTTCCTGCTCCCTCCCCCTTTCCCACTCTCAGTCCACAATAGAGACTCAAATCAAAAACAAGTTTATCACTCACATGTGTCATGAAATTTGGTTTTTGATAACATCGAAGAATTTGAATTTGCTGACTCTCTCCAGCTCTGATCCCCTGATGAGGACAGGCTCATGGATTTCCAGTTTCCTCTTCCTATAGTCAATAATCAGCTCTTTGGTTTTGCTGAAATTGAGTGAGAAGTTGTTGTGGCACTATTCAGTGTGTAATAAATTTACATCATCCTACGCGCTGATTCATCACCATCTTTGATTCAGCCTTCAACAGCAGTGTCGCTAGCAAACGTAAATATGGCATTGGACCTATACTTAGCCACACAGTCATATCTATAAAACAAGTAGAGCAGGGTGTTAAGCTCACAGCCTTGCAGTTCACCTGGGCTGATGGTGATTGTGGAGGAGATGTTGCTACCAATCTGAACCGACTAAGGTTTGCAAGTGAAGAAATCGAGGATCCAATTGCACAAGGAGGTATAAGGAATTATGTATGTTCTTGTGGGTTCAGATGTGGTAGAAGCTTTGGGGAAATTGGATCAAACATTTTTACATTAGCAACTGAAGTGGGTTGTGACAGAAAGTCACTTAAAAAAACTAATTATTACGAGATGCAAATGGTCTACTTTGGGGGTCAGTTGTTGCATAGTTGGAAATACTCTTGACTCTAGGTCAAAGTTGTGGGTTCTAATTTCAGCCTTACTCTTGAACACATAATTTAGCTTAACATTCCAGTTCGGTATTGAGGAATCACCACATGATGGCTGATTTACCTCCATGCCACTTTGCTGCACGAAACTCATATCTCCCAATATCTAAAATCTGTTGATCTGTGACCTGAATGAGGCTTTAGGCAAAAATAGTACAAGAATTGTATCATCTAGGTGTAGGGGAACAATTTTTTTCTCATTTCTACCCTCGAAGTCTAAACCACTATTTTGAGACTTCTACTTCTAGATATTCCCATCGGGGAAGTATCAACATACATCAAAGTTGCTGGTGAACGCAGCAGGCCAAGCAGCATCTATAGGAAGAGGCGCAGTCGACGTTTCAGGCCGAGACCCTTCGTCAGGAAGAAGGGTCTCGGCCTGAAACGTCGACTGTGCCTCTTCCTATAGATGCTGCTTGGCTTGCTGCGTTCACCAGCAACTTTGATGTACGTTGCTTGAATTTCCAGCATCTGCAGAATTCCTGTTGTTTGGGGAAGTATCAACTCCACATTTACCCTATCAAGCTCTGTTTCAGTGAAATCCCCTCTCTGGATTTATATCTCAGAATTGCTGAACTCTGGAGTACAAATCTAGACTACTTAATCTCTCTGAACATGACCAACCTGCTAACCATATCAGTAATAGTTATTAATAATAAAAAATATTTTAAATGATCAAAAATTAATAACTTTAACATTAAGAGATATTTTAAGATCTCAGGATAAATATTTTTTGAAAAAATTAGGTTGTGTAAGAAATTGACCAGGGTGTTGTCTGGATCGGAACATTTCAGTTATAAGGAGAGATCGGTTGAGTGTTGAGAAAGAAACTGATGGCGATGTGATAGAGGGATACAAGTTTATGCAAGGAACAGACGGGCAACAAAGAATCTTTTACTTACACTGAAAGTGTTAAAGACAGCATATGCTTAAGATAAGCAGTAGAGGTTTAGAGGGGATATGAGGAAGAATTATTTTCACACAGAGCTTGGAATCTGGAATGCACTGCATAATGATGTAATGGAAACAGATCTCTCAACATTTAAGAAACACATAGATAAGCACACTAATTGCCAAAGCACAGATGGTTATGAATGTAATGTGGGGAAATACAATATAGTATAATAAAGCAATAGGGTGGCGGGGGAGTACATGATGTTTTGGGTCAAAACCTTGCTATCAGGACTCCCCTCACCCACTGTAACCTCACCCCCTCGAAATGTATAGCAATCCATTCACTATGCACTGATCTCAATACTATCTTTTTTCATAACAGAAGTTGATTGTGATGTGATTGATGGATTAGGGAACACTATTTGTATTGAGCAGGCTGAATTGGTTATAGCACAAACACAAATGGACTAACTTGTGCTCTGAAGGCATCTACAATCTGTTGCGTTATGGCACATCTTTCTATTAAATTTCTAAGGAACAGGATTAGCTCTATTTATCCATCGTACATTGACACATACAGTGAAATGCGCCATTTGCGTCAATGACCAATAAAGTCTGAATACATGCTGGCAGCAGCCAGTACATGTTGTCATGCTTCCGGTGCTACCTAGTATGCCCCCAATTTACTAGCCCTTCCACATGTTTTTGGAATGTGGGAGGAAACCGGAGTACCTGGAGGAAAACAACACAGTCACGGGGAGAACATACAAGCTCCTTACAGATGGCAATGGGAATTGCACACCGGTCACTGATAGCTGGGGCTATAATAGTGTTAAGTTAACCACTACACTACCATGCTGCCCTAACTATATTCTTTTAGCAGAATTATTTATAAGACATAATAGCAATTAATATAGATGGGTGCATAGTTCAATTTGGGCATGGAGGGAGCCTGTTCTTACGCTGTATAACTCTGACTCTAAGAGCTAACATAAATGAGACAGGTTTATGAAGTTTCCTGAATTTTACGCAAGGTGATAAGATTCCAAACCAAACTAGCCTATAAGTACTTCATATATACATTATTTAGGGAAAATTAGTCCAGTTAGGTCTCACAGTGAGAGAAGTCAGCAGCTAAGCTTTTTTTTGTGGTTCCAACTGAGATGTTTAAGAACTCTTTAACTCTTTGGAATTTTCCACTTTAGGAACATTCCACATCTGTGAGAAATGACACTTTAATAGTTGGTATGTTAGCATTTCTGATAATGCAGCACATCTATGCTTCAACTATTGACTAAGATGTGGTTTTAAAATGAGAACTGGTAACATGCGGGCTTCATTATCCTCATTATCCTCATTATTTCTCTGCCTCCAATCACACATCACCTGAAAAATACATTTAGACCATTAACTAGTTTTACATATTTAACTAGTGAACATGCCTGTGTTCTGGATATGCCCTTGCACTGAAGGGGGGGGGGGCAAATCTTGACAGTGATTCATCCCCTTGAACCAGCCTTAACCCAGAGATGCTGAAAGCAATGGTCCGATCCTTTGCTGATATCACCTCATTTGGCATTGAATTGAGATTGAGCATGAACTGTAGAGGCTTAGTTGAAAAGGAACAGAAGCATTCAGAGACCAGCTGTAAAATTCAATGAAAACCTCTGTGTCTTTTGCCCCAGTTCAGGAATCATTTTTTTAACATATAAATCAAAAGACTGCTGAAAAGATAAGATATCCTGCACAGAGGATACTTGCGAAAGAAAAACACACCAAGATCTGAATTTCCAGTTCCCACTGTGAAACTGCCTCATTCCCACAATTCATCAACTTCAAAAATAATAAACAAAAAAAGAAAAATCAATATTTATTGTTGAACTGATTTCTTCAGAATTTTTTTTAAATGGATGGACAAGTAACTCACAGGGGAGCAATTCTATCATATTCTGCCAGCTCAGCTCAAGTTTTTGTTGCTTTCTGTCCAGTTCTGGTTGCTGTGGAATTTTCCCTTTATTTTTCCAGTAATCATCTTCCCCTCATTCTTTTGCAATGGCTGTGTGTGAACTACTGCGTGTGAGCTTAAGTGTTCTCAGCAATGCTTTCCAAATAACCTGGACCAGTCAGGTTACTGATGTGTGCACATCTTTTCCCTGGTCCCCACTCCAGCAGAGGGTGGGCTCAATCCTATGGGAAGTGGGAGTTGCTCTACTTTGGTTCAACGATGCACCCCATGTGCAATTCGGCACTGGAAGAACCCAACAATTACTCATCGGTAGCATGTTAACAGCATCCAAGACTAGCTCCTAGGGGGTCATGCACAAGCAAACCAAAAAAAATTACACCTTGTCAAAGGGAGGCAAAGTCAACTGCAGCATCTCAGAAGCTGGTAGGATTGATGATACTGGTTAACCCATTTATCACAATGAACACAGGATCATCTCAACTTCTCACTGAGCTTCTATCTATGAGATCACTATGGACACTGTTACTTCCTCTTAAGATATACTCTTTTATTGACGTTTGTTGAATAATTGTTGGCAGGATCTGGACTTCAAGCAAAAATTAAGTTCCACAGCAAAGATGCCGTAAAGGAGTTATAATTGGTTTGTGGGAAATGGCAGGTTTATCAGGCAACCTCTCTGTCATTATTTCTGGCCTTGGAAGTCTTCCCATCATTCTGGCTGCAAGGTATTTGAGTGTGGTGCTGAGGGCTACAAACAAGGGATCTTAGTAAGTAGAGAATACCTTTCTTCAAATGCTGTTTCCATTTTAATTGATTGTAGGGGTGGGTAGCAAGGAGGGCAGGGAGTTAAGAGAGAGAAAGGAAGAGGAAGCATTTTCTCTGGAAGATAAAGAATACATTGCATTCAGATTAAGACCTCTCTACAAGTGACTGAAGGATTCCACACTCTCCTGTGGTCCCCATGTTCCCTTATGCAAAGGTAAAGGGACCACTTTTGCAACAGACCATGGCACAGCTTGATGAAAGGCAGAACGGCTATTTGCTAATATTCAGATTCAGCTGGAGCAATCTTCTAACTTGACTGCACTTTAGATTTCTGGCAGAAATGTTATTTCTTTGCCATGAAAAATATACCAGATTTTATATCTTGAAATAAATGCACAAGAAGGAAAGAAAGCTCCCCTTGTACAAGTGGCACTAAAAAGAGACATGCACATATTGTACCTATCAGGATGCCTTTGACTTACCCTATACTTTACAGGAGTGTATTTAAGATTTTAAAATGAAGATTGAATTAAGATACAGCTCTTCCCACATTTAACAGAATGTTTTTTTACCTCAGCTGTGAGTAATTTATTCTCCAAAATCCATCAGTGACAATTTTTATTTTGGTGCAAGCTTCAGTTATTATTCAATGTATGTAGAAACAAAATCACCAGTACAAATCTCCACTCATAGACTAGCATGGGAAATATTTAAAAGTGGCTCGCGATAAAGTTGCTTTGAGAAGGCAGCATGTTACTGATGGCCACTGCATTTTTCCCCCCTTTGGCATGCAAACCTACAGCTGGAAACGTTTAGTAAATTTGTCAGTAACACTTTGGCAGCAATGGCTGGAGTTTCTAGTATTAAGAACAAATCAAACCCCAGAGATTAAATTTCTGGCAGCAACACTTCATATTGCACTCAGCATTTGGTCTCAGCTGAGGGTACAGGAACCTTCAGAAAATGACACGGATTAGTTGCAACAATGCTTGCAGTTACCACTAACATAAGACAATAATGGTGCTTAATCACAAGAGGGTCTTTAATCTAAATAAATTAGAATAAGAGTAGTTGTATTTCAGGGTTTTGAGAATTTCTTTTACCTCACACAAAGGATTGAAATAATGAGTTACTTTCAATATTACACTGCAGGAAAATTAGTACATACTCAGAATCAGAATCAGGTTTAATATCACCGGCATAGGTCGTGAAATTTGTTAACTTTGCAGCTGCAGTACGATGCAATACATGATAATAGAGAAAAAAAAGTAGTCAAGTAGTGTTCATGCATTCTGGTAAAAAGTATTTTATCTCAGAGATTAAGTAATAAATTATTTACCAGGTTAGCAACACATGCAAAGAGCATCTTAAAACTTAAGAAGCACATCATAACCACTAAGTCAGAAATTAATTTCACCCACATAGCAGTACGGGGCAAAATAAATATAAAGAGAAAGTTAAAGAGGATCCAGAGATGCTGGAAATCTGAAATACATATGGAACACGCTGGAAGTACTCAATATTCTGTAGAAAGAGAAACAAGGGCCTTTGACCAGAAATGTTAACCCTGTTACTCTTTCCACAGAGGTCACTTTAGCTGCTGCGTGTTTTTAGCATGTTTGGTTTTTATTAAAACTCAGAAGTGTTTAAAAAAATGTTTGAGCTAAGAGGCAGGCAGTAGGGGGAAAAATAGCAAGGACTTTAGCTGAGGAGAGAGATACTGGAGAACATTTGATGCAAGACAGCAGACCAAGTGTGGAAATGTGATGTAAAGTAAAGCAACTTAACTATGCCCATCAATTAAGGCCAACTTGGCAGATGTTTTTAAATTATTGAGATACTGCATGGAATAGGTCCTTCCAGCTACCCAGCAACCTTAGGTTAGTCACAGGACAATTTACAATGACCAATTAACCCAACAATCAGTATGCCTTTTGGACTGTGGGAGGAAACTGCAGTACCTGTACGAAACCCACCCGGTCATGGGGAAAATGTACAAACTCCTTTATACTCTGGTGGGTCAGAGTATAATGACATGTAAAATATGTAAGTACCTGAGGGAGGGATATCATATTGGATTCTAGGATTCTGCTTATTACAAGTAAATAAAGGGTAGTCGGAGTCAAATTCTATAAAAAATCCTCAGGTTCATTTACAGGACTAACTGACACCAGTGAAATAAGCAGGTTACCTAAAGAAAACCAGAATCTGAAAGAGATTCACTGAAGCAAACACTATTGCTATATACAGAATAAGGTAACTAGAACTTCAAGTCCATGCCAGACTATGGCATATTATTCCAAGTAATTAGTAATTAAAGATTACAACTTTTCAAAATACCGTGGACTCCAGTTAATTGGGACTCACTGGGACCAGCACACTTTGGTCCAATCAAGTGGCTACCCCAATTAGCCGAAGTTTCACGGAAATAGTTAAAAAGTATAAAAAAGACAAACTACCATTTAACTGAGTGACAAATTATCTATTTAAATGAAATACAGAATAAATTAGAACATTACCAATACTACTACAGTACTATAAAACTGTGTACATGTTCCTAATAGATATCAATAGAGGCATTCATCCAGTGTATGCTGTCTTGTTCTTTTTACTGACTGTAAATGAACGAAATTAGTGCAGATACCTCATGTAGATCACACTGGACAACAAAGATTTGGTTTCCTGAGTACTTTTGGGTCTATTTTATGGATTTATGAAAATCACCATGAAATTTCCCTATCATGCATCATTTTTTTGAAATCGCCTATAATTTTTATTTCAATTTGCAATTCAAGTCAGAATAGCTAATGCCAAGATTAAGGAAGGCATTCTTGCTGGTCCACAAATCAAACAGGTCATCAATGGCAGGCAATTTGAAGAATCTCTCGTAGGACCTGAGAAAAATCGCATGTTGTTGAAAATTTTCTTGGCAATTACAGAGCACCAAACTACTTGCAGCTGGTTGACAACATGCTTCAAGCATACAAAACCATGAAATGCAACATGCCACTAAAGATTCATTTTCTGCATTTCCATTTAGATTTTTCTCCTGTAAATCTTGGCACTCTCAGTGACGAGCATGATGAAAGGTTTCACTAGAATATTGAGATCATGGGGAAACGGTATCAGGGCAACTGGAATCCATTAATGTTGGCAGATCAACACACACAACATGCTGGAGGAACTCAGCAGACACAAAACGTGTGTGTTGCTTGGATTTCCGGCATCCGTAGACTTTCCTTTGTTAATGCTGGCTGATTATTGTAGCCACTTAAGCGAGGAGCCTTAGACACTCATCAACAAAACATGTTTAGCTTAGCTGAACAATTACAAATTGTCAGCATTATTATGCAATTAAACACATTATATTCAACTAAAGTTAACTTCTTGTTTCTCCAAATTTCTGCATGATACAAGTAATCTGAAATTATATTTGGGTTCAGCTTCAAGCAGTCTATCATAAACATAACAAAATTACTGACTGAAGCGACACTTTCAAAAAAACTGTTGTCCAGTGTAATGGACTGCCTTCATACAATTTTAAATGATTGCATCCTCCAAATCTTCAAATACATTATATTTAAGATGATTGTCAATACCTTCAAATTCTTCATAGGTCCTAACTTGTTGAAGTAGTGAAATCATTTCATTTTCACTTCCAGCTGTTTCTGGCATTTCCAAGTTTCAATGCTTGAAACCGCAGAGAACAAAACAGTTCTGAATTGTCTTACTGCTTATTTCTCACCAATTATCAATGACAAAAGTCACTGGTTTTTGAACACCAGCACAGGCAACAATTTAAAAACTATTTGCTCTAAGCATGGTGCAGTGTCTAATGGGGCACACAAGTGCACACATCTGACACTAATTAGAAACTGTTCGGCAACAGTCTCTTGTCACAATTAAGCGGCATAATGTCCCAAATAAACAAAGGGAATCCCGATTATTTGCTAGATTAATTGACCGGAATCCACTGTACATCCATTTCTCAATAACTCTCCATGCCAAATTAACTTTGATAATGAATTCAAAATATTTTCCACAAATTAATTAGAATCAGCTTATAGGAAGAATTGCACATCCTTTATTAATAACTCTCAGTTTTTCAGTTGCAGATGTTTTAAACCTTGTACTTAAAAAAGTCAAGCTGTACTTCTTCCAGATAAACTGTGGTCTGCAACATGGCTGACATATCTCACAGCTACTTTGCTTTAATCTCTAAAAGTTCTTCTCATTCTGCCAGCACATTGTGCGAACAGGACAGAGGATAAATTGGAGATGAATGGCATTTTGATGAGGAAATGTTGGTTTTTAATTTATCATCTTTAGTAAATTAAGAACACCATGTTATATAGGTTGCACTTGGCTACCTTTTACAGACTATGAAACCTCACTATTGTAAAGTTATGACCAGGTGATCTTCCAGAAGTGGGTTCTTGCTCTACTATACATAAAGTACGCAAACATGAATTATGAGATTGTAGGTAAACTGGATGCACCACATTAATACATAGATCAGTTGGATAGGGCTTCTATGCGCATACATTTGGAGGTATACTAGAGTACAAAAACATTGCTTTTCAAAAATGGAAAGAAGACCTGGGTTTAACATCTTATCTAACTTGTCAGTTAGCTATGTTCTAAACACTGGAGTGAAGTAAAGAAGCAACCTGCTGACTCACTGGTACTAGACGGTCCTAAAGGAATTTTACTGGAGTATTGTTAGTTTATTAGAAGTCCGTGATTAGAATGGCCATGGGTTGCATTTTCAGACAATATCATTAATCTGAGTAATACACTTATGACCAGAACATAATATTACCTTTGTGTAGGGAGGAGAAAAAGTCCACATTCTTGTCATGACTTGCAAACATTCCGATGGCTGAGGTGTAGTTTGCAACCGCTCTTAAATATCAGACCAAAACACCTCATCAAATCCATCACCAGACAGCTGTGACCAAATCCAGTGCTTACAATGCCCGCAGATACTTTCCTGTCAGAGTGACTGTATAGCATTTAGGACCAGAACCTGTGACTGATACCTCAGATCAAACAACAGGACCCAATGTCAAAATAACCAAGATCAATTAGTTGAACACAAAGAATATCCCAAGTCTAAGCTCCAGTTACTTAAATAGAACTCTCCTGGGTGAAGAGTTCAATCATTAGGATGTCTAAAAGCCTGATGGCCACCATTTGTCCTTGCTTTGCTGTCTGATGTGAGAGGTACCAGTATGAAATACGTATTTGATACCAGAGATGCCTATGCCCAAATTGAACTGGAGTGTTGCAATGACACTATAAAACCCACAGATGTATTCAAAGCATCCTACCTGTAACAAACTGTGTGTGCCCGTCTCCACAGAAGCTGATGAGACATTTGGTGTGTTGTTCTTGGTGTTTACAGGGGGTTGTCCTTCCAGCCAGGAAATCTTCAAGGGGTTACTTATTAAGCCAGTCTCATTCTTGAGGGCCAGCTCCTAGTCAAAATGAAGAGCGAGTCAAAGGCCAAAGTTCAAAGTAAATTTGTTATCAAATTATGTATACCATATACAACCTTGAAATTCATCTTCTTGCAGGAATCCACAAAACAAAAGAAAGACAATAGAAACAACGAAAACCACATACAACAATCTTCCAACATGCAAAAGAGGACAAATTGTGCAAATA
This sequence comes from Mobula hypostoma, assembly GCF_963921235.1. Lineage (NCBI taxonomy): Eukaryota > Metazoa > Chordata > Chondrichthyes > Myliobatiformes > Myliobatidae > Mobula > Mobula hypostoma. Next base: position 96,701,789 of record NC_086097.1, read on the forward strand.
ATAAAAAAGACAAATAATACAGAGTGTGAGTTGCAGAGTCCCCAAGTACAAGTCTACAGGCTGTGGAGTCAGTTCAGCGCTGAAGCAAGTGAAGCTGGTCCAGGAGTCATTTGGCACTGATAATCATAGTGAGTATCCTTATCATATTTGGTAAGAATCAAGTGTCTCCACTTTATACAGTGTTACGTCCTGATTGCCAATTCCTACTTCGTATCACAAATCAACTGAACAAGTGAAGCACTGTCAGGTCTTCATTGTTCCATCTCCATTTTCCTCAGCAAGATGTCTTGCACAAAATTAGCAAGTCACCGTGGCTGATACCATAAATGAGGTAGACACATAACTCATTAAAATGACACACCCCAACATGCTTTTACAGAACAATGTATTCATTCATTTTACATAAAGTCATCTATATTATGTAACACAACCAATATCGTCAATAGATTTTAAATGACAATAAGGGATTTGTCCCAATGCTCTGTTTGAGAGATGAGTCATACTGCCATGTGCTTATCAATCTAACCAGTTGTAGCTGATGCTTTTAACTGACAGCAATTCATAAGCGCAGCCAAGGTGAACATGGACCATACTATTTTCACCAGTCCACAGACAGCTCACACATTACTTCACACTTAGGATGAGTTTGAAAAGCATTCCACCTTTGGGCCAGCAAATCTCATAGCATATAGGAGGAGGCTGGGTGTAACACAGGGATGGCAAGAAATTTTCAGCTATTTTTTGGTTCTTTAATAGCCATTGTCAATGTCAAAATAAGTCAGACCTTAAAAGAACCTTTTACGACATTTAGAACACAGTAGCTGCAAGGTGCCATGAATGTGATTGAAAACAGATGGTTGGGGAGGAGAGTGGAAATGGTCTACTGCACTGGTCTGATACCTGAGGAGCAGTGAGGTGGAAGATCTCCAAGGGGCCAGTTACTATGATATATTATCACATTAGTGGTGTTATTACCTTTATTAATGTTGCTGATGAAGAAAAATGGCAAAGGTCAAGGACAAAACATCGATGGCTCTGTGTGTCTGTACTTCATTCTGGACTTGCCGAAGGGTTGCAGCTTGCTTTACTGTGCAAAAATGCAGATGGTCTATAAACACCCACTTTCTATTGGTTAATGCAGGAACGGCAATGAACACCTGATGATGTCATAATAGTGGCATCTGATGCCAGGCTAAAGGTGACATGCAAAGGTGAAAAGATGGCTAGAAACGTCAGGGTCAATTTCACAATGGATTCTAATCAGCCTTCAAACAATTTCTGGTGAAATCTAACACAAACAAAACCGTTTTTAAGAACGTACTCAATGGCTAGAGAAAAACACGCACAAATGCATCGAATTTCAAGGTAAGAATATCCTCATTATTTGGTGGAGTGTGTTTAAAAAACACAGTCCATGCAGGGCATGAAAACTCTACCTGGCAACTTGAACCCAGAAAATTCAGTCTCCTGTGTGCTTTTACATTCTGTGTGGCTTAATCCAGCTTGAAAACTTCTGTGCACTGGAGATCTGGAGTTATTATTGTGCTGGTAGGCGAAGAGTGGATCAGAACACCCTGACCTGTTAGTATGAGAAGCTTGGGACACACAGGAATTGGTAGGAAAGGGGTTGGGAGCTTTTATCTTTTCTTCCAAACAGTTCTGCTGAAGCCTCTGGCGAGTGTTCAGGAGTGATAAGGTTACAGAAAACCCACAGAAGTTACAACTCTTACAGAAAATATTAGAAAAGCAACTGTCAATCACTTTCAAAAGGAAAAATGAAGTGTGCAATACTCACAGCGGTCCTGGTTGAGGAAAATTCCACTATAGCACTACCTTTCTTTTTACTGGATATGAGCAGGTTCAAAACTTCCCCATACTGTAAGAAGAAGCAGCTTCAGTATCTGTTAACAAGGTTAACTAACAAGGTTAACTTGAGCATAGAACATCAGCTTCTTCCACTTCAGGGATTTACAGTATTTAACCTTCACTACAAAATGCTAAGCCACTGGAGAAAGGATGCATGCTAACCAGCTGAGCGTCTTTATATAGCAGTTTCAATGCCCAACAGTATGACGGATTTGGATTGATGTTTTTAACTAAAGCATGCATGCTATCATGTTAAATTTATGTTGATCTACATTTCTCTCTACTTTCTGCTGTCATTTATTTACCCTCCTCTGCACAACAGTTTCTCTTACAAAAACAAAAAAACAGAACTTTAGGTAACACACACAAAATGCTGGTGGAACGCAGCAGGCCAGGCAGCATCTTATAGGAAGTAGTACAGTCGACGTTTCGGGCTGAGACCCTTCGTCAGGACTAACTGAGTGAAGAGATAGAAAGAGATTTGAAAGTGGGAGGGGGAGGGGGAGATCCGAAGTGATAGGAGAAGACAGGAGGGGGAGGTGGAGCTGGGGGAAGGGCAGTGTTGGGTAGTGTGAACTGTGTTGGTCAATTAACTTATCAGTTTTTGATCTGTTAAATTACTATCCTCATGCTCAGTATCTCTCTCTTTCATTCTCATCTTGAGTATGCAACCATTTCTCCCGAGACCGATAAACACCCCAAAATATTTACATCTTTTACAGAAACAAATGGTGGAAAAACTATGATTTGCTAACAGGAAGCTGATAAACTTGGGTATATGAAATGATTATCCACATTTTTCACTTACAAGCAACTTCCAGATGAGAAGAGTCAAGCTACTTTGGGTTAGATTGATATACTTTGCATCTTACTCCCAATCTCCCTCTACCTCCCCTGCTTGCTTTTCAGCTTGTTGCCATCTTCCTCTCTTCCGTGATCAGTTCCTTAAGACGAGTAACAGCTGTTGTCTTATTTGACATGGGCAACTATAAATCTACAGGAACATACCGTACATTTCAGAGACGTGAATTGGCTTCTACTTGCGGGTAACTCCTACAATGTGATTTTACTCTGGTGCTCTCTTGTTTGAAGAGGAAGGAAAGGATCTTTGTCAGCAGGAAGCTGACAAAAACAAAGTTCTAAGTACATTTATTGTCAAAAATTGTATAAAGTATGTATACTACATACTGTACAACATTGAGATTCGTCTCCTTAGTCAGCCACAAAACAAAGAAACCCAATAGGACACATTAAAAAAAACAAAGAACAACATACCCTCAATGTGCAGAAAAAAAATTGTGCAAACAATAAAAGTAAGCAAATAACATTCAGAACTGAAGTTCACAAAAGTGAGTTCACAGCCACGAAGCCAGTCATCACTGCAGCCAATCCAGGAGCCCGCTAGTTCAACGCAGAGACAAGTAAACCTCACAGAGTAGTGAGCTGAATTGGTTGATCCCTCACCTCCACCCTGACACCCTAACCTTTACGATCTGGTGCGATGCGTAAAAACAATGAATCTGACAACTGCTGGACTATGCCAATACAAGATTAAAAGAGTCTTAATTTTCCCCTTAAATCTGTTTCAAAACCTGCTTTGCTCAGTCAACAGGAATCTGTGCTATAATGCTGACCTAAAATGGCAGAACGGTCACTGACATGGATGAGGAATCCAGAAGTTATGATCTCAAATCTGGGCAAGTTGCAATATCCAATTGAATTAACTAATTGTCCACGATTTGGCATCAAGAAAAATAGCACTTAGCATGCCACGTTATTCAAAAAGAAAGAAAAAATGATTAGTATTTTTTAATGCAGAAAAGACACCAGCTAAATCTACATCACAGTATCATTTAGAAAGGTAGGCTGATGGGGCTGAATGATGAGAATTTGTATGAGCAAGATTGGGGGGAAGGGGATGGAACAAGGGCTTAATAGTCTGTAGGTATTTTGTAACTGCAGATGAGTAATGTAATTTCAAAATAATCTCACTTCCCTAAGTATTTCCCATCATAACTGACACACTTGGATATATACCAATTGGTAGAAGCATGGGAAGTACTCTTCATTTGATGGCTCCACTGCAGAAGAACTTACCTTTCGCAAGATTGATAGGAGAAATTCATGAGAATAACCACCATTTGATTCATCGTCCTTGTTACACTTCCATCTGAGCTATATATTGCCAGGGAGGGTGGAAAGGGACGGGGGTTGGGGAAGGTGGGAGGGGGAAGGTGGGAGGGGGGAAGGGGAGGGGGGAAGAGGAAGAGGAAGGGGGGAGGAAGGGGGAGGAAGGGGGAGGAAGGGGGAAGAAGGGGGAAGAAGGGGGGAAGGGGGGAAGAAGGGGAAGAAGGGGGGAAGGTGTGGGCAAAGATAAAATATTTTCATGATTTCTAAGGAATTAAGGAAAAATGCTGACAACTTAAAAGGCAAACCAAAAGAAATTATGAAAATAGTTAAAAACCAGAAATCAAAGGGAAAGCAATTAGTGAAATAAGTATACTTCATATCTTCTAAGGTGTAGGAGCCATGTACCTACTTTCTGTTTGTCTGCATTTTGCATTGAGTGTTTATTTTGGGTAATTAGTCACGTAGATTGATGCATGGTAGAAGTGAAGAGTATAGTTACGTATTCATGCTTTCTCTTTAGGTTAGTTTTTAGTCTGGTTAGTGGTTAAAGGCACCCAGAATGGCATTTTTATTGTCCACTGCTTTGCTTAGTTATGCTTCATTTATTGTTTAACTAAGTTTAAGAACGCTTAGCTTAAGTACATTTGAATACGCTTAGATTGTTTATTTCATTATATTGTTAGTTTTATCATTACAAGATAGATTGTCTTTGCTGGTTTCGCAATAAAGATCAAACGTACTTTCTTTGACTTTAGAACTTTATTATTGATGGAAAGTACGTCATACAGAGTCAACACCCCCGTGCTTAGCCTCTGAGAGGTTTTCAGTTGTTTTAAAGTAGCCGCTACAGTGGGGATTGCATTACGAGTTTCCCAAACCTTCCATAGCTCACAGTAACTCTGAACCTTGCAGGAAATCAATTTCACAAGACATTAACAAAAGTCAGCATGAGAACTAGACTTACTTTCAGCTTGGGGGTTGGTTTGTTTTTGGAGTCTGTTTGGACAGCAAAACCTGGAAGGAAAAGAAACCATATTACCAAATTTTCATTGACATAGGAAGCAGATTCATTAATACAGAATTTCACCATATCAAAAAAAATTTAAATAATTAATTTCAAATTGCTGCTGTAATTGTCATGTACAATGCCAAGTGAATATTGCTGCTACTTTCCCCTCACATTCATCTGTAACTTGCCCTTCTGTTCTTCCCTGAAACTCTATTCACCTTCCACCCCAGAGTACTCTCCTTGGTTCTCCCATTAACCCCTCACCTCCTTTGTCTCCATATTGCTCTTCCCTGAAGTCCTCTTACCTTTGCCATTCCTCACCAATACTACATCCTATAAAGCATTCCACAACTATAATTTAATGCCAAGCATACATACATATACTCTCCTGTCCTTTATTCATTTCCTTATAACTTACAGTTCTTTTGACACTGTTTTCACTCCCTGGCCTGCAAATAAAGTCTCCAGAACTGGACGACATGCTAACATTTGGCCATATTAGTACCTATTTGCAAGACTAGCCCTCCCCATAGAGTGCGATTTATAAAATAAAGCACCAGTCAACCCATCACAACACTTGTAAATGTTCAACAATTCCTCCATAAGTTGCTATTTACTCTGCATTTCCTTGCAAAACGTTAAATTTCACATGCCCACGAGCTTCCAATGAATCCAAGCATACCGCTGAATAAATTGTTAAATCGTCATGTCACATGTACAGTGAAAAACTTTGCTATGCATGCTATCCATACTGATCATCTCATCTTATCAGTACACGGAGGTAGTGCAAAGTAAAACAATAGCAGAAGGCAGAAGGAAGTGTTACAGTTACAGAGAAATTGCAGTGCAGGCAGACAGACAGACAATAAGGCGCGACACTATATAACACGGTAGATTATGAAATCAAGAGTCCATCATGTTGTACTAGGGAATTGAGCAGTAGCTTTATGACAGTGCGATAAAAGCTGTCCTGTAGCCTGGTGGTACATGCCTTCAGCCTTTTGTGTCTTCTGCCTGATAGGAGGGAGAAGAGAGAATGCCTTGTGTGGGGAGGGTCTTTGATTTATGTTGGCTGCTTTACTGAGGCAGCGAGAAGTGGAGACAGTGTCTATGGAGAGGATGCTGGCTTCTGATGCGTAGAGCTGTATCCACAACTTTGCAGTTTCTTGGTGGTCTCAGGCACAGCATTTGTCATATCGAGCAGCAATGTACCCAGATAGAATACTTCCTATGCTGCACTGATAAAAATTGGTGAGAGTCCAAGGGCACATGCCAATTTCTTTAGCCTGTAAAAGTTGGAATGTGCACTCTCCCCATTCCTATTGAACAGTTCCTTTGTTTCGCTGCCATTGAGGGAAAGGTTGTTGTCATGACACCATGTCACAGGGCTCTCTATCTCTTTTCTGTATTCTGACGTTGTTATTTAAGAGATGGTCACCTGAAAACTCGTGGATAAAGTTAAAGTAGAATATGGCTGCACAGCCACAAGTGCATAGGGAGTAAAGTAGTGGGCTGAAGTCGCAGCCTTGTGAGGCACCAATGCTGAGGATAGCCTTGGCAGAGGTGTTGCTGTCTACCTTTACTGATTGCTGTCTATTGGTCAGGAAGTCAAGGATCCAGTTGCAAAAGAAGGGGTTGAGTCCCAGGAGTTTGGAGATGAATTTACTTGGAATTATAGTATTGAAGCTGGAGTTGTAATCAATAAACATTCATCCATGGCAGGTGTCTTTACCTACAATATCACAGGTGCAAACTTACCTCGCAACCTCTGCTCTCTTTCCAGTATTATCTGTTCTTCGATGAGCCTCTGCTGCTTCAGTAAATTTCTGGAGCCCTCCTCCCTCAGCTTGGCAATCTGTAGGAAGACAAGAGCCAAGCAAGTATTACATCTGAGGAATTAATCAATACTATGAATGACAGTGAACAAGACAGAAGCAAAATTATAGCTAGCATGACAATCCAACAAAAACAACTATGACTCTTGCTTATATTAAACCATACGATTTAGTTGTTCGTGTTTCCAATTATCTACCTCTCTTCCTCTTTTGGCATCAATTTTTATGGGGAGCAGAGGTTACTTTGTCTACTGGCTCCTGATCAAAACACAGTTCCTTGTACATAAACATCAGCAGATATTTCAAACAAAGAAATATAATGGGGTCCATTCACCATTGACACGCTCCTTTCTGGTAGGGAGTCCATGGCGGCAGAAGCTGTGGCTGCTTCTAATTCTTCCAAGATCATACAATCTTTCAGAACTTGTGAATGAACAGAGGGGCTTTAGAGGGCGAAGAAATGTTGTGAAGGATTAAACTTCCTCACTCAACTCTACAAAATTCAGTTAAATCCACCTGGAATTTTTCTTAATATTGCTTGGCCATCTGACCTGACCTGGCAAGAATGAACTTGCAAACCTTTGCTTTGAGCAAAGGATCAACCTCTCTAAATTGGGATCAGTAGTAACAGCACATCACGTAAAAATTCAACTGTGGTTGACCTCAAGGGTGATAAGGCAGATTATTGCTTCAAACCAAGGACAGCAAAAATAAAACTATCTGTGTGAAAATGAGAGACATATGAGATTCTGCAGATACTGGAAATCTCAAACAATACATACCCAGTGCTGGAGGAGCACAGCAGGTCAGGCAGTATCCATGGAGGGGAATAGTGGATGTTTCAGGCTGAGACCCTTCATCATTGTTGGAGAGGAAGGGGACAGAAGTGAGAATAAGTAGATGGGGGCAGTGGAGGAGTACAAGGTGGCAGGAGATTAGGTGAGGGGAGTGGAAAGCAGATGAAAGGGAATGATATGAGAAGCTGGGAGGTGATAGGTGGAAGAGGTAAAGAACTGAAGCTGGTACAATCTGATAGGACTGTGGACCATGGGGAAAAGGGTAGGAGGTGCAGAACGAGAGGGAGGTGATGGGCAGGTCATGAGGGTGAAGGACTGAAAGGAAAGGGGTGAGTGAGCCACCAAAGATGGGGGGGGGGGAGAGAACAGAGGGGATAATTACCAGAAGATAGAGAAATCGATGTTCATGCCATCAGGTTGGAGGACGCTACCCAGACAGAATATAACGTAGCAGAGGAATTCTGGACAGGTATGTTGGTGCAGAAATATGAAGTGGAATTGAAATGGGTGGCCACTGGGAGATCTTGGCTATTGTGGCAGACAACGTGAAAGTGCTTGATGAAACAGTCCCCAAATTTGCGTCAGGTCTCACCGATGTAGAGTAGTCTGCACCGGGAGCACCAGATACAATAAATGACCCTAGCAGACTGTTTAGGGCCCTGAATGGTGGTAAGGGAGGTGGTGTAGGGGCAGCTGTAGCACCTGCCGCATTTGCAGTGATGTGCCAGTCGGGAGATCAGTGGGGACAAATGACCAGGTCACAGAGAAGGCAATCCCTGTGGAAAGTGGAGTTGGGGTGGGGGGGGGGAGGGGAACAGATGTGCCTTGTGATGGGCTCCCAATGGAGATGGCAGGAGTTGTGGAGAATAATGTTTTGGAAGTAGAGGCTGGTGGGGAGGTAGATGAGGATAAAGATCCTTGTTATGTTGGGGGCGGGAGGAGAGTATGGGAAATGGAGGAGAGTATGGGAAATGGAGGAGATACAGATGAAGGCAGCATCAACAGTGGAATGCTGACTTCTGAAATAAAGGACATCTCAGTACTTGGTCTACCTCTGACTCTTTTCACCCCTTGACCTCTCTCGGTCTCCATCTCCAGAGACATAATACCTGACGACATTTTTTTGACAAACCCACTGAGTCTCTCAGTTATCTTGATGATACCTCTTCCCACTCTGTCACTTGCTATTCCCTTTTCTCAGGTCCTCTCCCTCTGCTGCATCTGTTCTCAGAATGAGAATTTCTATCCAATGATATCAAGATGTCCCTTTTTTCCAAAAAAAAAAGGATTTTCCTTCCAGTCTTGATAAAAGATATTGGCCTGAAATGTCTCCTGTTTATTCCCCTCCAGAGATGCTGCCTGATATGTTGAGCTCCTCCAACATTTTGAGTGTGTTGTGTGAAAACAAGCATGGACAGTCCCACAGTCTATCCATGAGACAGAGTTAGCAGCCTAAAGAGGAATGAGTGTTCTACCATGTACCCTTCTGGCACACCTTTCCTCTTTCCCCCTACATCTTTACTTGTTCCACAGCAGCTATCTTTTGCTATCTAATTTTTAGCTTTACCATTTCTGACTTTAAGTTACTTGAAGGGATAAAAGCCTGGATTCAATTAGTTAGTTTCAAAACATGAACTAAGGACTGTTCCACTGAAAAACAATGGGCTGAATTTTGTCCATGACCATCAGTTCTGAAGGGTGGCGTCATTTGGACAGAAGTCAGTCAGAAATTTAATGATTGACAGATCTGCTGCGTCTGTTACCACACTGTCATTGGACTTCATGCTGTCTCTGTTCCAAATGTCAGAAACATTAAAAAATTATAATGAAGCCAGCAACAAAACATAGCCCCAAAGTGTCAACATTCTCTCCCTCCATCACACCTCTGCCCTGTGTGAAAGACTCCAGGGAAATCACAATTGCTGCTCTTGCTTCTGCAGGAAAGTGGCAAGGAGCAAATCAGTAGATTGAGTACTCAATCCAGGCACATTACCTTCAAGGGAACCTGGCAGGGACAGAGATATTGTCCTTCAAACAATTCAGTATACTAAAACCTTATTAAGATGGATAAAATTAATCCCATGTCCCAATCTGAGGAGACCATCATTCACAGAATTCTGCTTAAAATTTACCACTTGACCTGCCACCAATATCAGGTTTGCAAAACAAAGTCATTTTCTTCCTGTTGGGCTCCTTTGTGGAATCTTAATGTGTCTGAACTTCGTGCCAAACTGCTAACAGCAGACTTCAAAAACACTTCATGGCTGTACTCTAGGACCTTTAAGTGCTTTTTCATGTAAATGGACCACACAGGGTCATTTTCAAGCTGTGACTTGCGAGATGATTTCTGGTTGTTCACAACCTCCTTGATGCCTTGAAGGAACTAATTATGACGTATCCAAAATCATAATGATATAAAACTGGGTGGCAATGTTGGCTGTCAGGAGGATGCAGAGCGACTTCATTCATTTAGGCCTTTCCAGCCCTTCCAGCTGATTTAAAATTTTGTGATCTTACAAATTGGGCATTTCACTGCCCATTTGTGATATCACCAGAGAAGCAAGCCACACTAGAGCAAACTTAGTACGCCTTTCCATTTTGTTTTAACCAGTCATACAATGATCACTGCCCTCCTGCACACTTCTTAGACTGGGGGTTCCCAGCCTGAGATTCACAGACCCCCTCGGTTACTGGTAATGCTCAATGGAATAAAACAAGTTGTGAACCCCTGTTTTAGACAGTCTACCTAGAGCAGGTACCTCAATACACTAGAGAAGTACAACCAATACAGCCGTTAACAGATCCTCTAAATCCACTGTTTCAGCAAAGTGAACCTATGTCACTGTCTTCTCCCGGGCTATCCTCCCCAGCTGGACTCATTCAGTTCTGATGGACTGGCCACTTTGTTTGCAAGCCTGATAACAAACTCCCATTTCCTATCCTGAGCTCTACTAAGGGAAGAGATTACCAGACAGACAAAAAAAATTCAAGACAGTTCTCAAAGGTTCCTTGAAGAAGTGTGACAATCTCTGGGGTCTGTGACCACTCAAAACAGAGCAGCATTAGGATAACAATGAAAACTGAATCCATACATCAGAAGCACATAAGCCAGTTAGTCCTGACGAAGGGTCTCGGCCTGAAACGTCGACTGTACCTCTTCCTAGAGATGCTGCCTGGCCTGCTGCGTTCACCAGCAACTTTGATGTGTGAAGCCAGTTACCAGTTCACATACCACGAAAGAGATTCAGAAAATTGAAAGTCTGTGGATCTATTTCTACCCTCAAGCCAATGGGTTGTCTCTTGGACCAGATTTGTGTGAAGCTGGTCACTGAGGGAAAGGAAAACAGTGATACAGTTTTCTTCATCCTTACATACCACCCCATGAGCCTCCGCACTCAGCACATCACTCTCTGTAACCTGCAATCTTCAACAGGATCTTACCACAAAACACATCTTTCCCTTCCCCATCCGCTACTCTCTCCAGGGATCACTCTCTGCATGACTCACTTGTTCACTTGTCCTTCCCGGTACTTATCCCTGCAAGCAGGAAAAGTGCTACACTTGCCCTACACCTCCTCTTTCATCACCAGAACAATTTTAGCAGGAGAGGCGACACTTCACCTGCAAGTCTGCTGGGGTCATCTATTGTATCTGATGCACCCAGTGCAGCCTCCTCTACAATGGGAAGACCTAACGTAGAATGATGGACCACTTCATCGAGCACTTTTGCCCCACCCATGACAAAAAGGTGAGATTTCCCGGTGGCACTTTTAAAAATTCTACCACACATTCTCATTCCAGCACGCCAGCCCATGGCCTCCTCTGCAGTCACAACGATGCACTCTCAGGTTAGAAGAGCAATACCTCATATTCCATCTGGGTAGTCTTCCATCTCATGGCATGAACAATGATTTCTCTAACTTCTAGTAATTTCTTCCTCCTCTCTTTTTCCATTTCCCATTCTGGCTCCCCTAAAACCTTCTCCTCACTTTTCTCCAGAGACCCCCTTCCCTTTCTCCCATGGTCCACTGTCCTCTCTCATCAGATTCCTTCTTCTTAAGCCCTTTACCTCTTCTACCCGTCATCTCCCAGCTTCTTACTTCATCCCTCCTTTCCCTCACCTGGTTTCACCCAACACCTGCTCCTCCCTCACTTTCTTATTCTAGCTTTCCCCCCTTCCCCAGTGCTGATGAAGGGTCTCAGACCAAAATGTCAACTGTTTATTCCTCCGCATAGATGCTAGCTGACGTTCTGAGCTCCTGCAGCATTTTATGTGTGTTGCTCTGGATTTCCAGCATCTGCAGAATCTTGTGTCCAGACTTGAGCCAAGATGCAAGATTTTAACATACTCAACTACCACCATTTAATAGATACTGTTCTCTGCGCTGTATATCTCTGGATATCTTCAAGTCGTGGAACACCACATACTCCAAAATGCAAGGATATGATTATAAAAAGAATGGGGAGACCAAACCTTTGCCTGAGAATTAAGTCAAATTATGCACGTCAAGGAGGTGAATGCTGAAGTCTCTTACTATACAAAGTAAAGGTAAGGAAATGCCTCAAAAGTAAATTAAACACAGTTGGATGCAGTTCAAAGTCGAGTGCAGCAAATCTTTTTATAAGGGTACTTTCTACCCTCCTCTCTCACAGGTGCTGACAAGGTTGGCATAGGGGTTTCAGGGGACCTTAATGACAGACAGATGTTGAAAGGCTGTTCAGTTATAAAGCCAGTGACAATATAACCCAGACTGATCTTGTGTTTCCATCTAACATTTGCACTTACTTTCTAGGAAGAATCATTTGCTGACCTTGCCCCAGTGCTATCTATTCCTTGGTGCTGCAGTCCAAAGATTGGCCTGGCTCCACTTCAGGAATATTATTCATACAAGATACATGGGCTTCACAGCCTGAGCTAGTACTTAATTGTCCCATCCTCGAATGCCCTGATTATTACTGACTAAATAAATGCTCAAACATTCTTGCTCAGATTAACATTCAAAACACTACATTATGAATACCATTGAGTTAACTGGATTTTATTTGTCTTTTTGAAATGTCACCCAGTTTCATTTGAAATGTCAGCCTAAATGTACCTCAAAGTGACTAATTTCCTTACAATTGCATTCCCCATGATTCCCTCAAACTACTTTCCACACATTCCCATCACCCACATGCATTTTAAAGTGCAATTTACCATGGGCAATTAACCTACCAACTCACATCTTTGGGATGTGGGAGGAAACAAGAGCACCCAGGAGAAAACCATATGGTCACAGTTAAACGTAACAACTGCACTTACGTGCAAATTCTAAATTTTAGGCAGGAAACCAAGTGATATGAATTTAATAGCTTTCAGCAGTTTGACCTGCTTTTGCACTTACCACTTCATCTAAATTCTTTGTAATCTTAACTTCTTCATCTTCATTGAGCTGGGCTTCTCGCTCTCGGGCCTCTAAGTCTGTAATTAAACTACAATGTTACATGTAACAAGGCTTCCATGTGATAGTTACCCATTCTGACAATAGGCAAAAGGAGATAAAAATCAACTGTAGCACAACTTCTCTGATGCTCAAAAGAGATACTTTGTTTACACAATTCAGCTGAAATTTTCTCAGAAGGGAAGGATGCTCATTTTTTAAAGAGGATTTTAAAAGAATTGATTCTATACAGGTATAGCTGAATGCGAGCAAAGTTGACTGCACTTTGGCTCAATCAGAAGAGCACCTCCTACTCTTAAAAACTGATGCATTTCCTGTCTAAAATCATGATAAGATTTGCCACTATAGTTTCCCAAAAGTATTGAATTAAGAAGATTGTGGTATTAACAAGCTGTCAAGATGTCAAAAATGAATTCTCTCTGTTTAACTGACAGCAGCCAAGCAAACTTCTCACTCCAGTCCAAATTCAAATATTGCAAGCAGATCTGGCTGCAAATCAGTTCTAAGGATTCCCCAGTGCCACTGCAACACCTTAAAGGAAGTGCAAAGATTCTTCACATGATCAATCCAGCTATCTATCTGATATAAAATAAGTATTACTGGACAGGGCAAGCAGAGGGAAAATGGTACTGATTCTCAGATGAGCCAACAACACACATCCAGAAAGGGCAATGAAAGAAGGACATGTCATCTAAGATGAAAGGACAGCAGTTACTTGTTCATTCACAGATATACTGTGGGGCAAATGTCAGCACATATTGTTTCTCTTCATTGTCCTTGAAGTGAAGAGACAATGTAATTGTGACAGTGTGGACTTTTAGTTTACGTTCCACAGGAGCACATGCTTAATTTTATGTAGCTACTACTATCAATTTCATGCTCCATGGCAGATAGTTAAAGGAACATACACAAAATGCTGGAGGAACTCAGCAGGCCAGGCAGCATCTATGGAAAAAAAAGTACAGACAATGTTTCGGGCCGAGACCCTTCATCAGGACTGGAGAAAAAAAAATGAGAAGTTAGAGTAAGAAAGTGGGGTGTGGGGGGAAGAGGAAGAAGTACATGTTGATAGGTGAAACTGGCGGGGGGTGAAGTAAAGAGCTGGGGAGTTAAATGGTGAAAGAGATACAGGGCTGGAGAAGGGTCAATCTGATAGAAGGCCATGGAAGAAAGAAAAGGGGGTGCACCAGAGTGAGGTGATGGGTAGGTAAGGAGATAGGTGAGAGAGGAAAATGGGAATGGGGAATGGTGAAGGGTTGCGGGGGGCGGTATTACCACAAGTTTGAGAAATCGATGCTCATGCTATCAGGTTGGAAGCTATCCAGATGAACAAAGGGTGTTGCTCCTCCAACCTGAGTGTGGCCTCATCGCAACAGTAGAGGAGGCCATGGACTGACAAGTCAGAATGGGAACAGTAAGTGGAATTAAAATGGGTGGCCACTGGGAGACCCCACTTTTTCTGACATACAGAACATAGGTGCCCGGCGAAACGGTCTCCCAATCTACATTTGGACTCCGATATACAGGAGGGCACACCCGGAGTACGGGATACAGTAGATGACCCCAACAGACTCACAACTGAAGTGTCGCCTCACCTGGAAGGACTGTTTGGGACCCTAAATGGTAGTGAGGGAGGAGATGCAAGGGTAGGTGTAGTACTTGTTCCGCTTGCATGGATAAGTGCCAGGAGGGAGATCAGTGGGGAGGGACACAGATTTTCTTCTGCCCTGTATCTCTTTCACTAATCAACATCCCAGCTCTTTACTTCACCCCTCCCCCCTTCACCTGTGGTTCTACCTCCCCTCCCCCCACTTTCTTACACTGACTCCTCCACCTTTTGTTCTCCAGTGCTGATGAAGGGTCTCAGCCCGAAACGTCGACTATACTCTTTTCCATAGAAGCTACCTGGCCTGCTGAGTTCCTCCAGCATTTTATGTGTATTGCTTGAATTTCCAGTGTCCGCAGATTTTGTCTTGTCCGTTAACGGAATACTGCCTTTGCTCTGCCTGGTCAAAGGCTTCAAAGTTAGCCACAGAAAAGCTTCAATATAGATTTAATTGCTTTCACTATCGTTATCTTTTCTGGTTTTAATCATGGATCCAATATCATACAACTTGCTCACGGATATCCCAATATTTTTTCATGTTCAGTCCTCTGGTGCCTTATTTGTGATGAGAAGTAAAATTTATATTTTCCTAAATTGCTTAAAATTCTTATTAATATCTCACATACCAAGCTTAACCTTCTTCCTTTTGCTGTCGAGTTTCTGGTTCCTTTCTGCTGCCCTTTTTTTGGCTTTCCTAATTTGATCATAGGCTGCCTTGAAGAGGAAGAAAATCAAGTTAGCATGCTTATCATATTTCTCTATTCAAAATTTAAGCCAAACTGGTTTAACCAGAATAACCTGCAGTTGATATCCATATACAAAGTACATGCTTTGTTGCCAGCAACCAATAATACAAGGAGCCATTTCTATATACCTCTCTCCAAATATCCCGAATACAGTTTCCTTTATGGTTCCCAAGAAATTTCAGCAGTGGTCCTTAATAAACACTCCCATTCACATACCTTCCAAAAACGAACACTGAATAAAACAGCAACGAAAATGGCATTCGTAATGCTGCATCTTGACACCAAAGTTGTTCTCTGATTGCAGAAATATATAGCAGAGCATTGTCATACCTTTCCTTTGAAATGCAAGTATTAAGAACAATACCTCTGCTTTTTGTGAAGAGCTCTAATAGTTGAGGGGAAAATATCAGCACTCAAGGGACCAAGGGAAAAGTAGATTCATAACATAAATAAAAACAGTGTACAATGTTTGGGGTGGGGTGATACCTGTTAATTGTTTTCCAGTAAATTATGGGATGTAGGCATTGCTGCAAGGTTAGCATTTAAATCCATCCTCATGTCCTTTGAAGTCAAATGGTAAACTGCTATAGCACCACCTGTGAAGGTACTCCCTTAGTGGCATTGGGTAAGAATTCTAAAATTAAGGCATATTTACAGATGTTGATGCATTTTCCAAACAAACGGATAACTCAGAAAACAAACTTGTTCTTGCTGACTTTCCCATCATGTAGGAGATTCAAAGAAGCCTTCCAAGTTAACTACAGTAGATTTTGTAAAAAGCACACACTGCAGGAACAATGTGGTTGTGTTGGAAGGGATAAATGCTTACAGGTTAGATTAATGGCTGTAATCTCAATACCCAGGAGACGGCTGGTTAAACGGAAATCTTCTACTCCTGTTGTACTGCTAGACTTTGTTGAATGAGTAGCCTAATGCCCAGCAGATGAAAAAAGAGCTATGCTAGATTCAGGGCATACATGGAACATATTCTGCTAAGGTTCACTTTAAATAACCTTTGAGATGAACATAGAATAAGAGTACTTTTCAACTTCAGGAATCTCTTCCAAGTGAGAGTTTGAGATGTCATTCTACAAAGACTATATTAAATGCAACAAATAACTAATGAAACTAATACTCTTTAGTTGAGTATGTTTGAACAAGAAAAGTTACCCTGTCTGAAAGGTCTGCAAGTTGTGAAGCACAACCTTCAACCATCAGATCCAGCCTCTATTCTGGAGCATCAATGAGCCTACAAAACTCAGTGCCTGATTTTTCCAATGGGCAAAGCAGCTCAACCATGATCTTCCTGTGCAGTTTCCAGATCAAAAATTATTTATCTGTTTAATGCTTACTTCCGTTTCTACAAAGCCAATTGCAATCTTCTCATTTATGTCTTCTGCCATGGGTGAAGCCAGCTAATTCAGCATTGGCCAAGGATCGAACTTGGATCTTCTGGTCTACACAACCTGGCACTATAAGACATTGTGCTTTTATTCAACAAGTAGCCAGGGATTAAAGATCCAAACTTTTCTAGCAAGTAGTCTGAAAGGCTGTTTCTGTTCTCTTGGTTGAATCTAATGACAGCAATCCCTTACCTTCAACATGAGCAAGTAAGAAATGGGCATTGTATAGATGGGGTTGTTCTGAGAAGAAACATAAATTAAGATAAAGTGAAAGCAGTCTTTTGGGAAAAGCTTTAGTGAACCTGCAACTAATCATCTGTTGAAAACATTTTAAATCTTTTACACCAGGAAAGCTGGCAACCATTTGTAAACATCCTTGTAACCATCATCTGGTATAAATTACAGTCCACTTTTACTGATGAATTGTGGTTCCTACAGCGGCAGAAGCTGCAATGACCTTCTGCAAGTAATAAGCTGCAAGTAATGACTGAGAAACTCATGAAAAACAGAAGAAAATCTCAATATCTACACTAATATATGTTGACATCATCTGCCTCAAGACTAGAATGAAAAAAGAAACAAAATTGGAACTCTCATTCAAAGACTAGCAGCTGTTCGTTGTAGCAAATGGAAACAAGACAGACGAGGGGTGATTAATAAGTTTGTGGCCTAAGGTAGAAGGAGTCAATTTTAGAAAACCTAGCACATTTATTTTTCAACATCGTCCCCTCCTACATGTACACACTTAGTTCAGTGGTCGTGGAGCATACGGATCCCTTCCTTGTAGAAGTGGTCCACATCAGGGGTGATTGATAAGTTTATGGCCTAAGGTAGAAGGAGATGAGTTATACAGCTCTCGTTACATGTACGTGCAGTTCAACTCTTTGAGTGAAAATGCAGAAAGTTTGAAGTTTCTCCTCATCTCCTTCTACCTTAGGACACGAACTTACCAACCACCCCTGCTGTGGACCACTTCTGGAGGTCCAAGATGCCGACTTCTACAAAGAAAGGATCCGTATGCTCCACGACCGCTGGACTAAGTGTGTAAATGTAGGAAAAATAAATGTGCTAGGTTTTCTAAAACTGACTCCTTCTCCCTTAGACCACGAACTTATCAATCACCCCTCATACTAGTCTAGTAGAAAGCACTTTGAAAATTGGGTGGGGCAGAGAGTTCTCTACCCTGACTGATGCAATCTAACATGGTTTCCCAACAGTTTTACTTCATTAGGAGCTTGAGAAGATTTGGTTACAACAGTCTTTGTAACCAAAGACTTCTACAATTTCTATAGATGTATGGTAGAGAGCCCGCCAAGAGGACTACAACCTCATCATAGGGTTTGAAGGGTTATGCGCCTCAAGCAATATTGGCTGGTGTACGGGCCTTGTGCTTTGACTCATGCTAAACAGGTCAAAGAATAGAGGCCAGAATAAGAGCGGTCCACCAGTCCTCCAGGTTCGGAGGTTCAGCTCAGGGCTAACAACCAAAAATGCTGCGTCAACAGCAATGAAGAATCCTTCTATATCTGTGTGCAACGGTATTCCTCAGTCTTCACCCCGAACTTGCATGACTGACAGTAGTGAAAATCGAGAGGAAGCTATTGGCATGACGAAGGAAGCGCTGAACACTGCCAGAGACCAAGGCCAATGTGGTTTTGATAGCTGAGGACAGACAGGGATGGAGGACCCCCATTGTAGCCCTAAACGCCAGTGGCATAACAGGCAACCTCTCATAGTGGAGAGCATTTTGACTGGCTGCATCACAAGCTGCTATGGAGGCTTCAATGCACAAGATTGCAAGAGGCTGCAAAGGATTGTAGACTCAGCCAGCTCCATCATGGGCATGACACTCCCAACCATCAAGATCATCTTCAAGGCCGTGCTGGATGAAGGCAGCATTCATACTGAGGACCCTCAACATCTGGGACATGCCTTCTTCTTGTCACTGCCACAGTGGAAGAGGTAAAGGAGTCTTGAGACTTACATTTAGTGATTCAGAAACAGCTTCTTCCCCTTCGCCATTAGATTTATGAACAATCTAAGAACACTAGCTTGCCATACCTTTTTTTAAACTATTAATTTATTTTTGTAATTTTATATCTTTTCACTATACTTTGCTACTGTGAAAAAAAAAACAAATTTAACATCATGTAAATCAGTGATAACAAATCTGATTCAGATTCTTTTCCCTGTAGTCAAACAATCTTAACCATACATGGCTAAGACTCATGGGGTACACAAAGGAAACTTAATACTAACTAATACTGACCTAGTAAACAACATCTTCTGAATAGGTATAGAGAGAATTCAATATAGTTGGAACTTTAATACATCCAATCCATGTTGTACAAGGAGTTTTCAACTAGGTGAGTTCCTCAAGATTACTAACTGCCACTTGTCACTTTCATAACAAAATTCACAGTATTTGCTGCTGCTTCTGCTACCTTCAATTGCTGGAGATGTACACAGGCAGGGATGGGAGAAAAGGGAGCTACTGAAAATGAGCTGCATTAGGGTTAGGGTTGAGTGAATCAACCAACTCTGAAAATCTTGTTTTCAAAACTTGCTAAACCACAAATACATCCTAGGTGGTGTCAGCATACAAATATATACCCACCATAGCTCAGTTTATGGCACGTGGGCCTGAATTTGAAGGCAATGGTTTCAAGTTTCATGGAGGTTATCAAGTTGCCAAAATAAAATCACATGGCACCAGTTCAAAGAGAGGAGAGTTATTCCAAATTCTTTATGCAACAGTATTTCTGAATCAACATCACTAAGGTAGAGAATCTAGTCATTACTCTGGGAGCAGGCTGAGTTTGAATTGACTACAATACTCCATATTTAAAGCAGAGACTTCATTGGTAATAAAGTAATATATGATGCAACCCAGATGACATGCTGGAGGAACACAGAAGGTCAGGCAGCACCTATGGAGAGGAATAAAGAGTTGATTCTTCAGGCCGAGAACCTTCATCAGGACAGTATATGATGTTGAGACCATGAAAAGTACTATACAAATTCAAGGTTTAATTTCTTTCTTTCAGCATCTTACCTTTGCTGCTGCAGTTGTGAGGACTTCCAGAGCCTGTGATAACTGATGGAACAATTCCGCTGCAAATTAAAAAGCAATATTGATTAAAAGGGTAATCTTTTGTAGATATGTAAAAGGTTGAACCCAGAGTGAATTGAAACTTCTAAGATTAACAAAATTGCATAGAATGTTGAGAGGTATCAAACAAGGATTGTTAATATTAACATATGAATCAGGAGCACTTAGTTCATCAAACTGGCTCTGGCATTTAGTAAGACCATCACACTACAATTTCAACTCCGCACTCCTGTCAGCCCTCTGTAGTCCTTTACCACCTTGCTTATTAAGAATTCATTGAAAGATCATCCTTTGAGGAAGACAGATTCAAAGGCTCATGACTCAAAGAGAGAAAAAAATTGTCTAAATTGGGTCACTTATTTCTCAAGATAGGTCCTAGTTCTAGATTTTCCTTGAAGGATTCATCCTTTCCACTTCCATTCTGCCAAGAACCCTTTTGATCTTGTGTTTCAATCAGGCCACCTATACGTTTCTAAAGTTTGCCCATTCTCTGTTTGGGAATTAGAGTCAAATAGCACAGAAACCGACCATTTGGTCTACTCTTTGCACACCCGCAAACAAGGTCCTATTTATGCTAATTCCATCTCCAACACTGAGCCCATAGCCTTCTCTGCCACAGCATTTCAAGAACACACCTAAATACTTCCTAAACTTTCTCTAAACCTCATCGAATGCACAGAAGTTTTTCTTGAGAATAGTAACTTAGTCTTAATTGCAATCCATTTATTGAGCTCAGATCCATTGTTAGCAAATTGAATCAGAATCAGAATCAGGTTTAATATCACCGGCATATGTCATGAAATTAGTTGTCTTTCAGCAGCAGAACATTGCAATATATAGTAATAAAAACTATACATTACAATAAGAACATATAAAAAATAAATTAAATTAGCGCAAAAAGAGAGGGAAAAAGGTACTGAGAAAGTCTTCGTGGGTTCATTATCTATTGAGAAATCTGATGGCGGAGGGGAAGAAGCTGTTTCTGAAATATTGAGTGTCTCTCTTCAGGTTCGTGTACCTCCTCCTTGAAGGGAGCAATAAAAAAAATAGCATGCCCTGGGTGATGGAGCTCCTTAATGATAGATGCCACCTTTCAGCATCTTTTTCCCATCCTACACAGTGGTTCCTCCATACCAGGCAGCGATGCAATAGTGATGCTAATGGTAATGCACTAGTTAGAACGCTCTGCATGGTACATCTGTTGGTGGTATACCAATACTCCTCAAACTCCTAATGAAATATAGTCATTGTCATGCCTTCTTTGTAATTGCATAAATAAGTTCAGCCCAGGATAGGTCCTTAGAGATGTTGACAGCTAGGAACTTGAAACTGCTCTTTCTTTCCACTTTTGATCCACCTATGAGGATTGGTGTGTTCCTTTGACTTACATTTTTCCTGAAGTCCACAATCAATTCCTCAGTGTTACTGAGGCTGAGTGAAAGGTTATTGCTGCAACACCACTCATCTAACTGATCTATCTCAATCCTGTACACCTTCTCGTCACATCTGAAATTCTGCTAATAGTTGTGTCGTCAGCAAACTTACAGATGCCGTTTGAACTGTACCTAGCCATACAGTCATGGGCATAGAAGAGTTTAGCAGTGGGGTAAGCTTACATCCTTGAGGTGCACCAGTGTTGATTGCCAGCAAGGAGGAGATGTTATTTCTGAACCACACAGACTATGGTCTCTGGTGAGGAAGTCAAGGATCCAGTTGCAGAGGGAGGTAGAGAGGCCCAGGTATTGGTGCTTGTTGATTGTAACTGAGGGTATGATTATGTTGAACGGTGGAGCTGTAATCAATAAACAGCAGTCTGACATACGTATTACTATTGTCCAGGTGATCCAAGGTTTAGTTGAGAGCCAGTGAGGTTATACCCGCTGTACACTTATCGTGATGATAGGCAAATTGCAGCAGGACCAGGTCCTTGCTTAGGCAGGAGTTGATTCTAGCCACGACCAACCTCTCAAAATACTTCATCACAATGGATGTGAGCGGCATTGGGCGACAGTAATCAAGGCAGCTCACCCAGCTCTTGAGCACTGGAATGATTGTCACCCTTTGGAAGCAGGTGGGAACCTCTGACTGCAGCACTGAAAGATTGAAGATGCCCTTCAACACTTCTGCCAGTTGGTTAGCACAGGTTTTCAGTGTACCTGGAAGGACTCTATCAGGGCCTGATGCCATGCAACAGTTCACCCTCTTGAAAGGCAAGGTTTCTGACATCGGCCTCTGAGACAGAGATCACATAGTCATCAGACGCTGCAGGGATTTGTGCAGGTGTGCTTTATTCTCCCTTTCATAAAGTGTGCATATGAAGCACTGAGCTCATCTGGGCAGGAAGCATCACAGGCATTCATGTTAGGCTTCACTTTGTAGGAAGTAATGGCCCGCAAACCCTGCCAGAGCTGACGTGTATCCAATTCCATCTCTAATCTTAATTGGAATTGTTTTTTCACTCTTAAAATAACCTTCCATAAATCATACCTGGACTTCTTGTATAGTACTGGATCACTGGTCTGGAATGCCACAGACCTAGCTCTCAGCAGATGACAAATCTCCTGTTTCATCCACAGCTTTTGATTTGGGTGTGCCTAGTACATTACTGAAGGTACACGCTCATCCACAAAGGTTTTGATGAAGTCGGTGACAACTGTGGCCTATTCATTCAGACTCAAATACTGTCCAGTCCACTGACTCACAGCAGTTCTGTAAGCACTCCTCTGCCTCCTTGGTCCTCACCACTGGGGCTGCGGTTTTTAGCCTCTGCCTGTACACTAGCAGTAGGATCACAGCCAGATGGAAGTAAAAGAAAGAAGGAATTGCGAAAGCGGACTCAATATATCAAGCACTCTGTGGCATAATACCAGAAAAAGACAGTCAAACCTCTGGGATTAGGTGTATGGAAACCTATCATGTTCCAGAAAGGGAACATACCATTCTTTTCTGTCCCACTGAGCAGCAAAGAGTTCACAACTTTGACTGAAAAACAACACGAGAATTGACAGAAGAAAACTGAAATTTGGAAAAACTTTATATTAAAATATTCATTCTGCTACAATTTTAAAGTTACTAAACTGGAATTCGGTTTCAATATTGTAATGAGCGACTTAGATGCACCAAGGATTATAATCCTTACAGATTGGTTCCTCAACCATCTCCAATAAACTCACTGAAAACAGAATGAGATTAAGAATAATTTAATAGCAGTTTCTACACAGGTAAAAAGCCCAGGGCATTTCATAAATAGAACTATTAGACAAAATCTTCAAAGACCAGTACAGGAAGTATGCCCAAGTCTTCAGGTTTTAAGGAGGATCACAAAGGAGAAGGTAGAAGTGGAAAGCTAGAGTAACTCCCTGGGAAGTTCAAAATGGTGCGGTGAGGAAAGAGAAGGAACCAGAGGCCAAGTTCAGAGGAAGGATGATTTATGAGTGAGAGTAAAGTGCAGAGGTAGGCAAGGATGAAACAAAAACTAAAGCATGAATGAGGATTTTAGCAGCAAGATAGGTTGAGACATGGATGAAGTCACGTGACAGAGGTGGAAGCAGGAGGTCTTTATGATGCACAGGTTTATGGGTTCAGCTCAGCCTGAAGAAAAATAGGACCCCACTGTTCCTTTGCTTGAAAACCAGCGTGAGAATTATCCGGATATGAAAACAGAAATTTGGAAAATATTTAAATTATACCAGAATAAATAAATCACTGTTCCTCTGTTCCTTTACAGTTTGGTTCACCATGGACTGGAATGAAGAAGGAAACAGAGCTTGAGAGAGAAACTGGAGAAACTCACCTTCTCACTCTTTGATTAGAAGAAAGTATGATTCATCTAGGAGTGAGACTAGCAGGCTGTCAATACACAGATCTTGGAGAAGTCAAGCGAGGTCATGGGAAAGTGGAGCAGAATCACCATCTTCACATGAATTAATTTACATTGTAATATTTTAAACCCTTTTTTAATTCTTTAGGTGAGTTTACAGTTCTGAAACAGTAAATGTTACCAGGCCAGCAACTGAAGCCTGGATCAGAAAAGAAATAGAAGGCAGAAATGCAAGACAGCTGTAGAATTTAATTTTAATTAACAATCTGGAATATAAAAATACTTATGATTGTTACAAAAAACATATCTAGCTCATTAATGCCCTTCATGGGAGGGAGTGTGTTGTCCTTGTTCTCTTGGGCCTGTGTGTGACCCCAAGCCTACAGTCATGTAGTTGACTCTTCGCTAATTTTGAAGAAGCTTAGCAAGTCTCTCTCAACCACTACAATGAAACAGCTGGACTGCAGCAGTTCTCCAGCACATTCGGGGACAACAAAAGTTGGCTTTGCTGGCATCCAAGGTATCAATAAATAAAATAAATTAAATAAACAGTATTCCCCCAATTACATCCTTGACAGACTAGTATAATCCATTCTGTAAAGCATTTGATTCTCAGAGGGAATAACACCTCTTCACCCACAATGATCCTGACTATCCCAAACTAAAGTTCAGAAATTAATGGAGAGATAATCAAGCCCAAAGTTGAAGAAGTTATAAGTACTGTGGAATATTTTTAAAAAATCACACAAGCCCGCAGTTTCCTTAAAAACTTCCACTCCTTTCCTAGGTAGGTCTCCAATTCTTTTTCAAACAGTTAATCAAGGCAACATGGTCTGTTCCATATAACCACTACCCTGTGGGGTGGGGGTGGGGGTGGGGTAAAAATTCCAGCTCTGCTTGAGGTTTGCTAATTTTGAAGTTTATGCGCTGGCTTTGTCTTCATAGTCCAAACCAAACAAATACCCTGTATCTACATAATCTCTGCCCTTAGCATTTTAAATACCTGGATTGAGTCACCCACCCAATCATCTCTCCTCCAAAGAAAACAAAGTTTTAACATTGTGTATCTCCCCTTCCAATTCTTGAATTCCACAATCTTTCTGCTGCACTTACTCAAAACTTCACCAATGCCTTTCAAAAGGCAAGATAACCTTTTAGGAAGGCAAAGTGAGAAATGGCTTTTATTGTAAGGAAATGAGTTCACTCATTTTCTATTGTGTAGGTTGCTTGCCAAAACACCCCATTATATTGTACTGATTACAGTCTAACATATCTATAGTGTCTGATGTTATTTGGGGTGAAAGGTGCATTTACAGAATTTACTTTAATTTGACATGGTGGACGAGTCAGATCCATGAAGAAAAATAATAGTCTGAACTCCAAAGGCATTTATTTTCCCATTTTAACACAAAGTAGCTTCCTTTGGCTCAGAATTTCCAATCTGCAATGAGTATCTTTTGCTTGTAACATACTTGCATGCCAGAGGCAAATGACCTTTCACGGATATCCTGCTGTCAATTTCCTTGTTTAAGCTGATTTGCAATGGCAAGGTTATGAATATGTTAAACTGCTCATGATACTCCAAGTGTGGACTGACCAATGCATTACAAAGTCTCAGCATTATATCCTTGATTACATCCTAGTCTTGTGTGGCTCGGCATAGCTCAAACAGCATCTATAAATTTGCTTCAGATGGTGATGAAAGGGCATACAACAGCAAGTTGAGTGGTGTCACAGCAACAACCTTGCACTCAACCAAAGAGCTGATTGTGGACTTCAGGAAGGGTAAGATGAGGGAACACAAACCAATCCTCACAGAGGGATCAGAAGTGGAGAGAGTGAGCAATTTCAAGTTCCTGGGTGTCAATATCTCTGAGGACCAAATCTGGACATAACATATTGATGCAACTATAAAGAAGGCAAGACAGTGATGAAATTTCATCAGGAGTTTGAGGAGATTAGATTTGTCAACTAAAACACTTGAAAAATTCTACAAATGTACCATGGAGAGCATTCTGACAAGCTGCATCACTGTCTGGTATGGGGTGAAGGTGGGGGGGGGGGTGCTACTGCACAAGATCGAAATAAGTTGCAGAAACTTGTAAGCTCTATTATGGGTATCAGCCTTCATAGCATCCAAGACATCTTCATGGAGCAGTGCCTTAGGAAGGCGGCATCCATCATTAAGGACCACCCAGGACGTGCCCTCTTCACACAGTTACCATCAGGAAAGAGTTAAAAAGCCTGAAGGCACACACTCAGCAATTCAAGAACAGCTTCTTCCCCTCTGCCATCCGATTTCTAAATGGATATTGAACCTGTGAACACCACTCCACTACTTTTTCTTTTAAATTTTTCTTTCTTTGCACTACTTAACTATTTTAACTATACACACACACACACTTGATGTAACTCAGTGTTTTTTTTCTATATTTACTTATAATATCATTGTACTGCTGCCGCTAAGTTAACAAATTTCATGACGTATTTCAAGTGATATTAAACCTGATTCTGATTCCCCTTGAAACAGATGCTAACATTGCACTTGACTTCCTTATAACCGACTCAATCTGAAAACTAACCTTTCAGGAATTCTGCACAAGGACTCCCAAGACCCTTTGCACCTGATTTGTGAATTTGGTCCCTGTTTAGAAAATAGTCCACACCTTTATTCCTTCTACCAAAGTGCATGACCATATACTACCCCACACTGTATTAAACGCAAACAACAGGAATTCTGCAGATGCTGGAAATTCAAGCAACACACATCAAAGTTGCTGGTGAACACAGCAGGCCAGGCAGCATCTGTAGGAAGAGGTGCAGTCGACGTTTCAGGCCGAGACCCTTCGTCAGGACTAACTGAAGGAAGAGTGATTAAGGGATTTGAAAGTTGGAGGGGGAGGGGGAGATCCAAAATAATAGGAGAAGACAGGAGGGGGAGGGATGGAGCCAAGAGCTGGACAGTTGATTGGCAAAAGGGGATACGAGAGGATCATGGGACAGGAGGTCCGGGAAGAAAGACAAGGGGGGGGGACCCAGAGGATGGGCAAGAGGTATATTCAGAGGGACAGAGGGAGAAAAAGGAGAGTGAGAGAAAGAATGTGTCATTAAAATGAGTAACAGATGAGGTATGAGGGGGAGGTGGGGCATTAGTGGAAGTTAGAGAAGTCGATGTTCATGCCATCAGGTTGGAGGCTACCCAGACGGAATATAAGGTGTTGTTCCTCCAACCTGAGTGTGGCTTCATCTTTACAGTAGAGGAGGCCGTGGATAGACATGTCAGAATGGGAATGGGATGTGGAATTAAAATATGTGGCCACTGGGAGATCCTGCTTTCTCTGGCGGACAGAGCGTAGATGTTCAGCAAGGTGGTCTCCCAGTCTGCGTCGGGTCTCGCCAATATATAAAAGGCCACATCGGGAGCACCGGACGCAGTTTATCACCCCAGTCGACTCACAGGTGAAGTGTTGCCTCACCTGGAAGGACTGTTTGGGGCCCTGAATGGTGGTAAGGGAGGAAGTGTAAGGGCATGTGTAGCACTTGTTCCGCTTACACGGATAAGTGCCAGGAGGGAGATCAGTGGGGAGGGATGGGGGGGACGAATGGACAACGGAATTGTGTAGGGAGCGATCTCTGCGGAATGCAGAGAGAGTACACTGTATTACATCAGCCACTTTCTTGTCCATTCTAATTTACCCAAGTCCTTCTGCAGAGTACCCATTTCCTCAACATTACCTGCCCCTCCATCTATTTTTATATCATCTGCAAACTTGGCCACAAAGCCATCAAAATCATTGACACATAACGTGAAACTACGTATACCCTTGCAGCATACTTTTCCTATCATTTTCTCAGCAGCAAACTCAGATACATTATGTAATGCACTGTGTAATGATTTGATCTGTATGAGCAGTATGCAAGGCAAGCTTTTCGCTCTATTTTAGTACCTGTGACAATAATAAAACAATTCCAGTGTTACTTCATTCCAAGAGCCCTTATTTTGTGCAGTAATCTTTTGAGCCACACCTTACCAAATTCCTTTTGCATGTCTACACCTGCTAAATTTTATCTGCTCTGTTCCCTACCTGTACATGTACTGTAAAAATACCCATTTATCCACCCAGGTGTGAGGAATAGAAAAATGTCACGGATTGCACTCTAAGTTAGAGTTATGGTAATCTTTTGGTGATATATTTAATGCATCGATTCATCTGCAGCATCAAAAATCTTATCTTGATCCATAGTAATCATTCCAGTCATTTTTCAGAACAGGATTCTACATGTTTGTCATTTAATACAGATGCACCAAACCTAGATGCATCACAACTTGGTATGGCAACTGCTGTGCCCAAGAACACAAGAAATTGAGGCGAATGCAGCCCAGTCCATCACGCAAACCAGCCTCCTCTCCAGTGAGGCTGTACACATTTCCGGTTGCTTTGGGTGAGCAGCTGACAGAATCAAGGACCCCTCCCACCCAAGTCATTCTGCTTGTTGTCCCCTTTCATCAGGTAGAAGACACAAAAGCTTTCAGAACATGTACCATCAGTCTCAAGGATAGCTTCAACCTGACTGCAATAAGGCTGCTGAATGGACCTCTTATTTGATAAAGATTATTCTCTCAATCTTCTTTATCATGGCCTACAGGCACTGCACTTTCTGTAACTGCTACACTATATTCTGCATTGTGTTTTCCCCCTTATATGCTATTTAGATGAACCATTCTGAAATGTTTTGAGCGGCTGGTCATGGAGCACATTAAAGCCTTTCTGCTGGCTACACCGGACCCTTTGCAGTTCGCTTATCACGGAAATCAATCCACTGATGATGCAATAGCCTCTGCCCTCCGCTCTGTCCTGTCCCACCAAGAAAATGGGTCACATGTGCCAGACTGCTGTTTATAAACTTCAGTTTGGTGTTGTATAGGCAAGGCCCTTAGTATTATGAAGGATCCCACCCATCTATCCAGCATCCTCTTTGACTATCTACCATCAGGAAGGAGACTATGATACACAAAAACTAAAATGGTCAGGATGAGAAACAGTTTCTTCCCCCCAGGCCATCAGGCTTCTGAATTCCCACCCAAATCGTATTCAAAGTGTCACTGGTTAATCTGTTCCCTACCTTACAATATTCAATATTAATGTACTTTAGGTTGTTATTTATGTGGGATTCATCTGTACATTTTATTCTTACCTTTATAAGTTATGTGCTTTAAACCCTGGCTCAGAGAAAATTTGCCTCATTTCTATATTCAGTTGCAAGAAAAAGTTTGTGAACCTTGGTTTTCTATATTAGTTACTCATAAAATGTGGTCTGATCTTCATCTAAGTCACAACAATAGACAAACACAATCTGCCTAAACCAATAACACACAAACAATTGTACTTTTCATGTCTTTATTGAACATATTGTTTAATCATTCACAGTCTAGGATGGAAAAAGTATGTGAACCCTTGTATTTAATAATTGGTAGAACCTCCTTTTGCAGTAATAACCTCCACCAAACTTTCCTGTAGCTGTTGATCAGACTTGCTCAATGGTGAGGAGAAAATTGAGACCATTCCTCCATACAAAACTGTTTCAGTTCATCAATATGTCTGGGATACCTTGCATGAAAAGCCCTCTTCAGGTCATGCCACAGCATCTCAATTGGGTTAAGGTTTGGACTCTGCCTCAGCCGTTCCAAAACACAAATTTTCTTCTTTTTAAACCATTCTGTTGTTGATTTACTCGTGTTTTGGATCATTGTCTCGTACATCATCCAACTTCTATTAAGCTTTAGGTGACAGACTGCTACCCTGACATTCTCCTGTAAAATGTTTTGATACAGTTTTGAATTCATTGTTCCTGCAAAGATTGCAAGCTGTACAGGTCCTGAGGCAGCAAACCAGCCCCAAACCATAATGTACCTTCCCCCATGCTTCACAGTTGGCATGAGGTTTTGGTGTTGGTGTGCAGTGCCCTTTTTCCTCCCAATATAATGGTGTGCAGTTCTGCCAAGGAGTTCAATATTTGTCCCATCTGTCCACAGATCATTGTCCCAGAGGCATTGTGGAACACACAGTTAGTCTTTTGCAAACTTGAAATGTGCAGCCTTATTTGTTTTTTTGGACGGTGTTGTTTTCTAGAAACATAGAAAACTTACAGCATAATACAGGCCCTTCGGCCCACAATGCTGTGCCGAACATGTACTTACTTTAGAAATTACCTACGATTATCGATAGCTCTCAATTTTTCTAAGCTCCATGTACTTATCCAGAGTCTCTTAAAAGACCCGATTGTATCCGTCTCCACCACCATCGCCAGCAGCCCATTCCACGCTCACCACTCTCTGTGTAAAAAACTTATCCCTGACATCTCCTCTGTACCTACTTCCAAGCATCTTAAAACTGCGCCCCCTCGTGTTAGTCATTTCAGCCCTGGGAAAAAGCCTCTGACTATCCACATGATCAATGCCTCTCATCATCTTGTACACCTCTATCAGGTCACCTCTCATCCTCCGTCACTCCAAGGAGAAAAGGCCGAGTTCACTCAACCTGTTCTGATAAGGCATGCTCCCCAATCCAGGCAACATCCTTGTAAATCTCCTCTGCACCCTTTCTATAGTTTTCACATCCTTCCTGTAGTGAGGCGACCAGAACTGAGCACAGCACTCCAAGTGGGGTCTGACCAGGATCGTATATAGCTGTAACATTACCTCTCAGCTCTTGAACTAAGTCCCATGGTTGATGAAGGCCAATACACCGTACGCCTTCTTAACCACACAACCTGTGCAGCAGCTTTTAGTGTCCTATGGATTCAGACCCCAAGGTCCCTCTGATCCTCCACACTGCCAAGAGTCTTACCATTAATACTATATTCTGCCATCATATTTGACCTACCAAAATGAACCACCTCACACTTATCTGGGTTGAACTTCATCTGCCACTTCTCAGCCCATTTTTGCATCCTATCGATGTCTCGCTGTAACCTCTGACAACCCTCCACACTATCCACAACACCCCCAACCTTTGTGTCATCAGCAAACTTACTAACCCATCCCTCCACTTCCTCATGCAGGTCATTTGTAAAAATCACAAAGAGAAGGGGTCCCAGAACAGATCTCTGAGGCACACCACTGGTCACCGACCTCCATCCAGAATACAACCAGCCTACAACCACTCTTTGCCCTCTGTGGGCAAGCCAGTTCTGGATCCACAAAGCAAGGTCCCCTTGGATCCCATGCCTTCTTACTTTCTCAATAAGCCTTGCATGGGGTACCTTATCTTGTCTTTTCATGAACACCATTCGTGTTCAGTGTTTTTGTTATAGTGGACACATGAACAGGGACTTCAGCAAGTTCTAGAGATCTCTGCTGGTTTTTGTTGTTACCACTTGGGTTCATTTTCACCTCCTTCAGCTCATTGATTGGAACGAAAACCAATTTCCCCCGGGATTAATAAAGTATGACTATGACTATGAGCACCTGATTCCAAATAGCTTTTGTAGAAGGCATGACCCCAGAGGTTTACATACTTTTTTGAACCTAGACTGTGATTGTTTAAATAGTGTACTCAGCATTGACAAGAAGTAGTACAATTGTTTGTGTGTTATTAGTTTAGGCAGATTGTGTTTGTCTATTAATGTGATTTTGATGAAGACCAGACCATATTTTATGTGTAATTAATGCAGAAAACCAAGTAATTGCAGAGTGTTCACAAACTGATTCTTGCAAATGTACATTATATGGTTATATACATTATATACATGTATATAGTTAAATGACAATAAACTTGACTTGACTACCTAGATGTACTCATGGTGGAATGATCTCCCTGATTAGCTTGTAAGTAAGAGTTTTTCACTGTATTGCACTACATGTCACAATAATAAACCAGTTACCCAAATACTCAGTTTTTAAAGGTTTTAAGAAACAGTTTCACTCCTTTTATTTTAAACATATGTTCAACATAGAAAACAAACCCTCTTCGTCCCTTCCTGTTCCTTCTGATCTGATCTGCTAATTTCTCAAGAATCATCAGAAGTAGCTCAGTGGAAATCACATGTGACAGCAGACCTGACATTACAATTTTAACGCAAACAACAGGAATTCAGCAGATGATGGAAATTCAAACAACACACATAAAAGTTGCTGGTGAACGCAGCAGGCCAGGCAGCATCTCTAGGAAGAGGTGCAGTCGACGTTTCAGGCCGAGACCCTTCGTCAGGACTAACTGAAGGAAGAGTGAGTAAGGGATTTGAAAGTTAGAGGGGGAGGGGGAGATCCAAAATGATAGGAGAAGACAGGAGGGGGAGGGATGGAGCCAAGAGCTGGACAGGTGATAGGCAAAAGGCAAACCTTTTATATATTGGCGAGACGCGACACAGACTGGGAGACTGCTTTGCTGAACATCTACGCTCTGTCCGCCAGAGAAAGCAGGATCTCCCAGTGGCCACACATTTCAATTCCACATCCCATTCCCATTCTGACATGTCTATCCACGGCCTCCTCTACTGTAAAGATGAAGCCACACTCAGGTTGGAGGAACAACACCTTATATTCCGTCTGGGTAGCCTCCAACCTGATGGCATGAACATCGACTTCTCTAACTTCCACTAATGCCCCACCTCCCCCTCATACCCCATCTGTTACTCATTTTTATACACACATTCTTTCTCTCACTCTCCTTTTTCTCCCTCTGTCCCTCTGAATATACCCCTTGCCCATCCTCTGGGTCCCCCCCCCGTCTTTCTCCCCAGACCTCCTGCCCCATGATCCTCTCTTATCCCTTTTGCCAATCACCTGTCCAGCTCTTGGCTCCATCCCTCCCCCTCCTGTCTTCTCCTATCATTTTAGATCTCCCCCTCCCTCTCCCACTTTCAAATCTCTTACTAACTCTTCCTTCAGTTAGTCCTGACGAAGGGTCTCGGCCTGAAACGTCGACTGCACCTCTTCCTTGTGATGCTGCCTGGCCTGCTGCGTTCACCAGCAACTTTTATGTGTGTTGCTTACAATTTTAAGTTTACTCATGCATCTAATCTCTAGTGCAAATTTTGATCTGAACTGCTCCAAGAAGCGAACAAGGATGATCTTTAACCATTTATAATAAAAATAAAAGCTGCAACCCAAACTTCTTCCTTGACTAACCTGCTTTGGGGTTATCTGGGTTCTTGTCAGGATGACACTTCAAAGCCTTTTGTCTGTATGCTTTCTTTATCTGTGAAAACATGGGGAAAAATACAAAATAATCAGGAACAAAATCTACAAACTGAGTTAATTTACAACAATGAACTTGGGAAGTGTCAGCTAAACAAAACAACAAAGTTGAGTTGTGAATAACAAAAGTAAAACCAAATCAAAAAGCAACAGAGTTTAAGCAATAAACTTACCTTCCAGTAAGATAGCAGCACGTCGATCACAGAGGCTTCTATGGGGTCAACCAAGGGTGTTACTGTCTTTTTTTTAAAAACGTATTTGTTATGACTGCAAGACCCTGCTGAACATTAAGGTACTGCAGGTCTACCCATTAGTGAGTTGCTCATTGGTGGAGAAGCTGAAGGAGCAGATTGTGCTGCTACATGCGTCAGAGGTGTTGATGCACGAAGGCAGTGTGTAGTCTAACAGCAAGTGATTGTTTCAATTTCAAGACCCTGTTGGACACTGCTAATGTGGAATGCTGCAAGTCCGATTCACTGATCTGTTGGCGGACGATGGGGGAGCTGCGTGGCCTCAGTTGTAGCAAGGACTAAACCTCAAGCTGTGGTGTTGCCTGTTTACAGCCGCCCAGGAAAGAGGAGTTGGTATGTTCCACCAGAGGTCATGTGGCATGGCGTCCAAGCTTTAAGTGGTGCTCTCCCCAGTATTTGCTCAGCAGAAGACAACTGTATTTGTGTTCAATTGCAGACTGCTGCAACTTTCATGGACTCAGGGAATTGGACTATACTTTTTTTGTGTGGCTGTATCTTACTGATATCATATAGCACATACAAGATAGCAAGCACATATATGTGCC
Organism: Mobula hypostoma; assembly: GCF_963921235.1. Taxonomy (NCBI): domain Eukaryota; kingdom Metazoa; phylum Chordata; class Chondrichthyes; order Myliobatiformes; family Myliobatidae; genus Mobula; species Mobula hypostoma. Next base: position 96,735,549 of record NC_086097.1, read on the forward strand.
TTATGCTGTGTGTGACTGATGGTACTGAGCTTTGCGGTACCTTGGCCCCAGAGTAATGCTGACTTTTGGCTGTATTTATGGGTATTCATGTATGGTTGAATGACAATTAAATGAATACTATGGCAATGGCAAGATTCCACACTAAAATGCAAAAAAAAATTGAATCTGGTTACATGTTTTATACTGTCACTACTGAGTCAGGAAACACTGAGTAAGCAATGGAGTGAACTCATTGCTGACAACATACTGCCATACATAGGAATTCATCATACTCTAGCTCCACGGACCCAGAGGCTAGATCATAGGGCTTATTCATGTTCAAGATAGAATCTTAAATACAGTAACATAAGAACATAAGAACTAGGAGCAGGAGTCGGCCATCTGACTCGTCAAGCCTGCTCTGCCATTCAATAAGATCATAACTGATCTGACCGTGGATTCATCTCCACCTCTCTGCCTTTTCCCCATAACCCTCAATTCCCGTACTATGCAAAAACCTATCCAACCTTGTCTTAAATATATTTACTAAGGTAGCCTCCACTGCTTCATTGGGCAGAGAATTCCACAGATTCACTACTCTTTGGGAAAAGCAGTTCCTCCTCATCTCCGTCCTAAACTCCGTGTGTACTAACCTGGCTAGTAAGTAGTTAAATCCACTTAATAACATTTACAGTAATTTTGCTCTGAGAAGTTTGAGGTCTGACCTTCAGAAAGTCAAGAGTGACTGGTCCTTTTCCACGAATAATTAAAATGCGTACTTTAAAAAGGAAATGACAGCAATCCAATAACGAGGCCAGTCCTATTTGTGTATTATCCTTGCTCATTCTGAACTGGACAGGAACTGCTCTCTAGGCCGTGTGGCAGATGGGACTGGCTGGTCCCTGTATACCTCACTCTTGAATAGAGAAAGAAAATAATCCTGTTTCACAATAAGGCCAAAGAGGAACTGGAGAGGCTGGATAGCTTTCAATATCCAGTTGTTTCCATATTCTCAGCCATTAGCCAACCACTGCTAGAAAAAGAAACAAAATCAAAATACAAGCCTTAGTCTCAAGCACACCATGGGATGCAGTTCAAATGTTCTCACGCCATTCTTCAATCGGGGTGCAGGCCGGGAATGAGAGAATCTGAAGATTGAGACTAACACGGAAAATGCTGGAATTATAAATCTCCATGAACTGTTCTTGCATGACTCTTAATTGGCCTAAAGGCAAGACTGCTGGAAGTCTGTCAGCCCTGGATCACACTTACCATCTTGTCTTGGGAATGATGGGCCTGGTGAATAAACAAAGTGAAAATGGGCCAAAAGATTGTATATTATGAAAGGGAACACAGAAAGAATTTATTGAAGAACATTTAGTTCCACTGGTCTTTGTTCAATAATGCCACCTGACACCCCATCACTGTATTCTTTAATACCTTCATTCCTCATGTACTTACGTTTCCTCTTAAATGGATCAGATTCCTCTATGGTCAGATGCTGCAGTAGTGAGTTTCTAATTCTAATTGTTCTCTGTGTCAACTCTTCACTACAATTATGATCGATTCTTAAATGCTCTCTAGCTCAAGGGGAAACGTGAGCTTTGTCTATAGTTTAAAAGACCTTTATCAATATACTCTTCATCCTCACTTTTCTGGGCAAACGAACCTCATGTCAGCTTCCTGACAAGTAGAACCTTTAACTGGTATCCCCCTTGTAAATCTCTTTTCAGACCACAATCTTCAGCCCCACTTTGAGTCATATAAATTCAAGGCACAAAGAAAAGATGCCACTCCAACTGCAGTCTAATCAAGACACCATATCAGTCGGTGTAACACACTATGCCAGCTGATACACCAAATATAAATGTTTAAAAACCAAGCAGTCTCTGAATACTTTATTCAAACTCAGTTTGCAACTGTTAATTTTGTCATTAATGAAATATACACAAATTTAATGGAGCACAGGCCTCAAGTGAGATTTCAAACAGATAAAGTAACTTCAAATTAATAATAATCTTCATGCCATTCAATTCAAAGTCAACCATAAATTGGGCAAAAAGTTACACAATATTGCCAACAACTAGGCTTTCCCTTCAGCATATCAGCTACCTTCAGGAGGCCTGTATATAACTCCTATCGTAATCTTTTTACCTTGTAGTTTCTTAACTCTACCCTCAAGTATTCTACATCTTGTGATCCTACGTCACCCTTCCAAGGATTTGATTTTATCTTTTACCACCAGAGCCACCCCGACCCCCTGCCTGACCTTTCAATATGCTATTTATCCTTGGATGTTAAGCTCCCAGCTGTAATATTCTTTCAACCAAGACTCTGTAATGCCACAACTGCATACCTAATAATTTTTAACTGTGTTCCAAGATCACCTACCTTATTTTGTATACCACATGCATTCAAATGCAACACCTTCTGTCCTGTATTCACCAGCCTTCTTTTCAATTGCTTCCATGTTGCCTGAAGTTAAATTCTAACCATTTCTAAACTTTCTGTCTGTATTTTGGGGGCTTCAGTGACCTCTCTGCACTCTCCTTCCCTTTTACTTTACCCATACTTTTCCAAGATGTTGAAAGCACCCCCATACTATTAGTTTAAAGCCCTATCCACAGCCCCAGTTATTTGATTCCCTACTTTTTCATACATTATAATGAAGTGATTTTTTAAAACCACTGTTTATAACTATTTCTTAGACATATTAATGACATAAGGACAGTAGTGTCGCGACTAGTGTAACTCCAATGATCGAGGTTCAATTCCTACCGCTGTCTGTTAGGAGTTCGTTTATTCTCTCTGTGACTGTGTGGGTTTCCTCTGGGTGCTCCACTTCCATCCCACACGCCAAACAGTTAGCATGTTGTGGACATGCTACATTGGTGCTGGAAGCATGGGGGGATGCCCCCAGTATAACCTCAGATTCTGTTGGCTGTTGATGAAAATCATCATTTTCGCTGTGTTTTGATGTGTGTGACAAATAAAGCTAATCTTTAAACTTCTCTTTCCTGTAGTCATCACTGGAGTCTTCCCCACTCAAAATGCCAATTCAGTGCTAAACACAGTGCAATTCCAGATGGAGTTTATTAACCTTAGGTAGGGTCTTAATAACTACTGAATTAAATGAAAAATAACCCTTCATTACTTAAGCCAAAGAGCAAAGCATTACAGTCCACTTAAATCACATATTTCAAAATGGCAATAAATATTCTTACAGAAATAGTGCCAAGCCATCTTCTCAACAAAGTTAAAACCGGAAAGTTATTTCATAGGAGCCAAGTGTCAGCTTGAAGAACTCACTTGAGCAATTTTACGACAAGATGATGCCAACTTACAAAACACAGAGCAGAATGTAAACACAAGAGATTCTGCAGATGCTGGAAATCCAGAGTAACACACACTGAACAAAATTCAGGACTTTAGCAGGTCAGGCCTGACAGTTGATGTTTCGGGCCAAGATCCTTCATCAGGTCTCAGTAGAATTTAAAACGTTAACAAGGTACCTCTCCATACCTGTAGATATACACACGCTTTGTCTGTAATAGCTAACGCAAGGTGGGATCCATGTCAAATCAGCTAGTCAAAGTCCCAATAATAACCAGGTTGAAGTGTATGGGTGTGTAGGGACTTGGGTTCCACTCTTCAACCACAACAGGGACAGAGTTCCCCTTGTCCTTACCAACCACCCCACCAGCCTCCGGATCCAGCACCTTATCCTCCGCAACTTCCGCCACCTCCAACAGGACCCCACCACTATGCACATCTTTCCCTCTCCACCACTCTCCACTTTCCGCAGGGATCGGTCCCTCCGTGACTCCCTTATCCACACGTCCATCCCCATTGATCTCCCACCCGGCACTTATCCCTGTAAGCGTAAGTGCTACACCTGTCCCTACACATCATCTCTTGCAACCATTCAGGGCCCCAAACAGTCCTTCCAGGTGAGGCAACACTTCACTTGTGAGTCTGCTGGGGTCATCTATTGCATCCGGTGCTCCCGGTGCGGCCTCCTCTACATCGGTGAAACCCTACACAGATTGGGGGACCACTTCGTCGAGCACCTCCACTCCATCCGTCACAATAGACAGGATCTCCCGGTAGCCACCCACTTCAACTCTGCTTCCCATTCCCATTCAGACATGTCCATACATGGCCTCCTCTATTGCCATGATGAGGCTAAACTCAGGTTGGAGGAGCAACACCTCATATACCATCTAGGTAATCTCCAGCCCCTTGGTATGAACATAGAATTCTCCAATTTCCGGTAATTCCCTCCCCCTCCCTTCCTCTATCCCTATTTCACTCTGCCCCTCCCCCAGCTCCCTCATGGTTCCGCCTCCTTCTTCTACCACCCACTGTTTTCAGGGCTATGACGTCAATGCTTCCCCTCCCCCACCCCTTTGTCTTTCAAATTACTGGTCTTTCAACTGAAGCTACAAGCATTCTTCAAATCCTTCCCCATCTTTCATTCTTCAGTCCTGACGAAGGGTTCTGGCCTGAAACGTCGACTCATCGTTTCTAACTGATGCTGCCTGACCTGCTGAGTTCATCCAGTGCACTAAAAGTGTTGCTTTGATCACAGCATCTGCAGATTATTTTGAGTTTTCACTCTTCAAACAGCCAGGAGGAAAGAGTACACTTGCACCCTGCCTCTTACCTATCCAGCAGTATCAGCTGTGTTATCAACAAAAGAGCAAAGGTTTACCCCTTCCCATAGAGTTAACCTGAAACTCCTAAATAAACCAGATGACTAAATATGACATGCATATGACAAGTGAGTGTAACGAAGGATTGATAGGGTTAAATGTGTTAGTGCTCCTGTTATGAGAATAATAAGTTCATGTCCCAGATACAATATACAGAAATACAGGGTGCAGCACATAACACTGCAGTATGCCACTCAGACACTTCCTGTACTAAGGCTCACACGCACAGCTCTGGCACCTGGCCAGAGAGTTATAACAGAGGCTATTTGAAAAGTATACTGCATACTTGGAATGCTGAAATATAATATAGTGCATTTTATGTCTGGTTAATTCTGTGTTATTGCAAATGATGGATTGAAATGAGAAAATCAATTTTTATATTTGCACATATCCTGCATTGGCAACAAACACTGGCGGATTGAGCTTTTAGATGCCCATATCAGTAAAAGTGACCATGAAACTACTGGAAACAACAGGAATTCTGCAGATGCTGGAAATTCAAGCAACACACATCAAAGTTGCTGGTGAACGCAGCAGGCCAAGCAGCATCTGTAGGAAGAGGTACAGTCGACATTTCAGGCCGAGACCCTTCGTCAGGATTAACTGAAGGAAGAGTGAGTAAGGGATTTGAAAGTTGGAGGGGAAGGGGGAGATCCAAAATGATAGGAGAAGACAGGAGGGGGAGGGATAGAGCCAAGAGCTGGACAGGTGATTGGCAAAAGGGGATACGAGAGGATCATGGGACAGGAGGTCCAGGAAGAAAGACAAGGGGGGGGGACCCAGAGGATGGGCAAGAGGTATATTCAGAGGGACAGAGGGAGAAAAAGGAGAGTGAGAGAAAGAATGTGTGCATAAAAAGATGGGGTACGAGGGGGAGGTGGGGCCTTAGCGGAAGTTAGAGAAGTCGATGTTCATGCCATCAGGTTGGAGGCTACCCAGACGGAATATAAGGTGTTGTTCCTCCAACCTGAGTGTGGCTTCATCTTTACAGTAGAGGAGGCCGTGGATAGACATGTCAGAATGGGAATGGGATGTGGAATTAAAATATGTGGCCACTGGGAGATCCTGCTTTCTCTGGCGGACAGAGCGTAGATGTTCAGCAAAGCGGTCTCCCAGTCTGCGTCGGGTCTCGCCAATATATAAAAGGCCACATCCGGAGCACCGGACGCAGTATATCACCCCAGTCGACTCACAGGTGAAGTGTTGCCTCACCTGGAAGGACTGTTTGGGGCCCTGAATGGTGGTAAAGGAGGAAGTGTAAGGGCATGTGTAGCACTTGTTCTGCTTACATGGATAAGTGCCAGGAGGGAGCTCAGTGGGCAGGGATGGGGGGGACGAATGGACAAGGGAGTTGTGTAGGGAGCGATCCCTGCAGAATGCAGAGAGAGGGGGGAGGGAAAGATGTGGAACTACTGGATTGTACTAAAGTAAAATACTACCTAATTAATGTCTTTTCAGCAAGGGAACTGGTAAAGATGACCATCTCTAATAACTCTGATAACATGATGGTGGGCTTTCCTGAACCAATTTATGTGATGTCAGTGCTCCACAATATTGTTAAGCAGACAGTTCTAGGATTTTGACCATACAACAATGAAATATCAGATATTGGCTTGTGTTAGTCCTGAAGAACTTAAAAGTAATTGGTATCCCTATGGATCATTTTGTTTTTATTCCTAAAACTCCTGCTAGTCAGCTTCACTAAAGAATCTACCAGAAGTTCAAAGTACACTTATTATCAACAATATATATTATTTTATATTATACAATCCTGAGATTTGTCTCCTTACAAAACAAGAAATCCAAAAGAACCCATTAAAAAAAGACCAGCAAACACCCAATGTGCAGAGAGAGAAAATAAAGCACATTGTGTAAATGATAAAAGTAAGCAAATAGCGTTTAGAACGAAGGTCAGTCCTCAGGCACAAAGCCTGGAGCTTCACTTCAGCACGTAGGGGGGTAAATGTCACTGAGCCTGGAGCAGCCAGAGGAGGCCCACAGCCTTAGCGCAGAGCAGAGCAGAGTAACTGTTGCGGAGCAGTGAGCAGAACCGGCCCGACCGTCACTTCTGGTTCCGATACGGTGCCTTTTCAATCCATCTGGCCCGGTGTTTAACGTGTCACATTGATATACTCTGGGCCCAGACCCTGCCGCCATATTTCGGCCCATGGCCGACCTTTCCAAATCGGCCTGGTGCTTACATCGATCAAACTTCGCTCTTGGCTTCGATGGATGGGCCCCCAATTTACCTCTCCTATGCTCCAACTCCATCTTTCGAACATGCCTCAACCTCGTTCTGCCTTGACCTTGGTCCGACTGCATCTCAAGCATGCCTCGTCCTCGCTCCGACTTCACTTCGCACCCGCACGCTTTGACCCTCGGCTCAGCCCTGGCTTCACTCGCTTCTTCATTGTTGTTGTTGTTGCTGCTGCTGTGTTAGATATCTCAGACAGCAATCCCATACACAACTGGTAATTTCGTCTTGGTGTTGAACCTGAGTTTCTTTCTTGCGCCTTGCAGTCAATGGGAAGAGTTTAGGTAAGCAGGTGTTAGCACTTGAGTGGGCTGCCATCATCCTAAGTATATCCAGGCTCTGACCTTGTAGGACCATACAAAGCAAATTGCAGCCATGTTGGTGCAGGACCTGAAATCACACGTAGGCTAGAAAGCAGATAGAAGAATAATCAAGTGAAGAGAAAGGTTCCTTTAGAGTTCAATGAGGAAAAGGGTGGGGAAAATTACCTGATGGTAGAATCGTGTTCAAAGAGGCTGAAGTTGCAAAGAATGATCCAATAAACAGGGAGGGTGGGATGTTAGTGTAAAGGCCGTGGAAATCCAATTATTTCTTTAGCAAAGAGGATAGGTAAGAGCAAGGGTGCAGAAAAAAGCTCTGTCAACTATAGTGGAGAGGAAGCCACTGTAAAGGAAATACATCCTTGCAGTGGAAGACAAACAATTATAGGCATACTCAAGTTTGCCTTGCACCAAATTGATAAAACTCCTCGCATCAGCTGAAGGGTCTCGGCCTGAAACGTCGACTGCGCCTCTTCCTATAGATGCTGCTTGGCCTGCTGCGTTCACCAGCAACTTTGATGTATGTTGCTTGAATTTCCAGCATCTGCAGAATTCCTGTTGTTTGCGTTTAAATACTGGAGCGTATGGAGGCAACCGACAGGGAGTTCACGGACAGTATGACCCAGCTGACGACGAACATTGAAAAACTGACTAACTCTGTTGCATTAATAAAGCACCTTGTTAAATGTATAAAACGTCTGCATCAGTGTTATCTTGTATTTCCATACAATGTTACATTAGGCTGTTACACATCTATTGTCAGAGAAGTACTTGCATAAATAGGTAAACCACCTTCATACAAGCAAGGACAGAAAACAGGGCAAAGTGAGTATACTTATTCACTTCTTCACTTCGTTGTTAAAACAACGAACATCTGTTCCGGCACGTCATGACAGCGTTTTTAAATACTCAAAAAAGCTCACTTTACAATTTAACTCTCACGCCGTTCACACTGACTGTGCATTATAACAGCTTGCGCAGTACCCAGCAGAAGCAGAAATAAGCATTGTTGTTGTGGTGTTGTCATGACAACGTTTTAAAATCTCTCCGTTTACCCTGTACACACTACGCCGGATATTAAGCGTTTTCAGATTTATTCACTCTGGAGAGTGTTTTCGAAAATCTCCGTTTTCGGGGGCTGAAAACACCGGCTCAGTGTGGTCGGGAGGGCAAAACGAAGAGAAAAAGCTTCGTTTTCAAAATTATCCGGCGTAGTGTGGACGTACCCTAAGTTTTGCTCTATTTGAGTAGCCGGGATGTCTATCGAACTGATTGTTCTTTTGTATCAACCTGTATCGGTGGGCTTATAACTTGTAACAATCCTGATGTCAGGCAGTGAACTTGTTGAACCGCCGGAGGGATGAGAACGCTTCTCCCCTGGTGTTGGGACCAAGTTCACTCGCCGGCTGAGATAGAAGAAAACTGGTGAAAAGATAAGTTACGATCTTTTTGTGCTGTGGTTATTTGATCCGGCAAATTTACGTTCACACAGCCTCCTCTGTTCTAGGAAAAATATAGAAGCTAATGCAAGTGACTGCAGGTGGACCATTCCTGCAGTATACAGTATATAGCAACACAAAATTATCTTGCACATCATGACCAGTTCCTTTCCACAGTTCAGAGATTGGTGCTCCCATACCAGTGTCTGCTTAACCCTGTTCTTCGTGCATTGGCCAGTGCCTCCTAACCACATCCCCAAGCTGTATCAAGTAATGGGACATGAGGGTGGAGAAAGGTCCAGCTGTATTAGCATTTGGGTATTGCTTTCTTGCAATTAAGTTCGGGTAGTTGCAATTGGTCACAGATGCTTATCCAACTGTGAACTAACAGTGGATCCAAGCAGAAGATGGTGACATTGTTCATATTAATGTAGGGTTTGATTTGAGCACCAGCACCTAATGGGAGTGTCAACCCCTTTTATGCTTATATTCTCCCCCAAGACTTGAGCAGGAGGCTTTCAGTTTGCCTCCTACTGACAGATCTGATGAGCAATTCAAGATTTGCTCCCTAAATTACAAACATGTGTGACATGCATCAAAGGTGTTCTTGTCCAAGTCTATGCCCTTCCTCCTGCCCTGTTCCCTGAACAGGGAACTGTTATCAGAGATGAGTTGCCAGGTATTGCACAGGTCTGCTCTTGTCAAATCACCAGTGCCAGAGGAGACAACTCAAGGACAATGTCTTTACAGCATTTGTTAATCACAATAAAGCAACAAAAATGATTGCAAATTTCTTCTAATTTATATACAAGGGTGATAGTAACTCTCTTCCATACCAATGGCTTGCAGACACAGTGCTCCACACTTCCAGCAGCTCCAGGCCAATCCAATGACACAAACCCAAGTAAACTTGATCCACGAGCCATCACTTCTGTAAATGTGTTTCCAAAGGAATGGATGGTCATTGTGATCTCATCCAGAGTTGATAGCTAGCTCAAAATCTTGCATTTGCTGTTATCTTAAAATACACAAGTTAAAGGACAGTTACTTTCACCATCGTCAGTCTTAGACCCTGCCCACTAACCGATACAGACAACACCTGTTTCTGACCTTGCCATTGTCACCCTGGGTGTAACAGTTAATAGTTATTTGTTGACCTTGCCCACAGAACATATGACCATTGCACGCCACTGACTGTTATCCATAAATATCAGTCAGACTGGATTTTCACAAACCTTTGTCGGTAGACAGACCATCAATCACTGACCCTTTCCACCAGCCATTGTCGTCAGACTGACCATCACAGTCTCTTACTCTGCCCTCTAACCATTACAATCAGACCAATTGTCAACAATCTCTGACCCTCCCCACCAACCATTATAATCAGACTGACCATAATCAATCTCTGACCCAGCCCACTAGCCGAATGAGCTATCACTGTTAGCTTCTCAATCTTGTTCAGTGATCATTATATTGAGATCAATCACCCCTAATCTGTCATTACCCACTGGCCATAATAGCCAGACTGAGCATTCTGACTGTGAAGTCGACTCCTCACTCTTCATACTTACCCCAGTAAAAATTTATACTCTGCATTACTGTGGAACTATTTCTATGACTCTATGGTCTATGGGTCACAACATCCAAAATATGAAATGTATTTCAACAATCAAGATTTTGTGGTACTGAGATGGTGGAACTCTCAGCTAGAATTTGTTGACTGTAATCTGGGAATCACTGAGCAAACAGAAGTCTATGGACAGACATAAAATCCAAACAGATCACAGTGCAACATGGTGCAACACAGTGCAACACAATACAACATGGTGCAAGGCTAATCTGACACTGGAAGAATAGAGTTCAGAGTAAACTTACAGATGTCACAATATACAACCCGGCGATTCATTTTCTTGTGGGCATACAGAGTAAATCCAAGAAACACAACAGAATCAATGAAAGACCATGCCCAACAGAATGGACAAACAACCAATGTGCAAAAGTCAACAAACTCTGATACAAAATAATTTAAGCAGTTGCCCCAATTAGCCAAAATTTCAAGAAAATAGTTAAAATGATAAGAAACTACTGTACAACCGAGTAAAATTTTATTTAAATGACATGCAAAACAAATTAGAATACTTTTGATTGACTGTAAATGAACAAAATCAGTGCAACACCTACAGCAGATAACAGACTGCCTTCATGCAATGCTTTTGGCGACTGCATTCTCCAAATCTTTAGTTTCAATGTGGCATTCAAGATAATTGTCAATACCTTTGCAATTCCTAACTTGAAGTAATGAAATCATTTCATTTTCACTCCCGGCTGTTTCTGTTATCTCCAAGCCTAAATACTTGAAACCGTGGTGAGGAAGCAGTTTCAAATCGTTTTACTGCTTATTCTTCATCAACAATCAGAGACAAAAATCACTGCTTTTTGAATACAAACATACACAACTGATGCTAATTAAAAACTGATCATATTAAGCATGGAGTAGTGTCTAACGGCCACGCAAGTGCACATGACTAACACCAGTTAGGAAGTCTCCTGCCCCAATTAGGCAGCATAGTGTCCAAAATAATCAAAGGGAATCCCTACTTTCTTGATTTAGATTTTGTTCTTTATGAGTTGTCTCGAATAAATGGCTGACCCAATTAACCTGAATGCACCGTAATAATAAATAAATAATCAATAACTATCGATGACATGAGATGAAAAGTCCCTGAAAGAGTCCACAGGTTGTGGGAACAGTTCAGTGATGGAGCGAGTGAAGTTATCCTCCCTGGTTCAAGAGCCTGATGGTTGAGGGGTAAAAACTGTTCCTGAAGCTGGTGGTGTGGTCCTGAGGCTCCTGTACCTCCTTCCTGATGGCAGCAGTGAGAAGAGAGCATGCCCTGTATGGCGGGATTCCTTATTGATGGATGCTGCTTTCCTGCCAAAGTGTTCCATGCAGATGTGCTCAATGGCAGGGAAAGCTTTACTCGTGATGGACTGGGCAGTATCCACTACTTTATGTAGGATTTTGCATTCATGGCATTGGTGTTTTCATATCAGGTCATGATGCAACCAATTCAACATACCCTCCACCACACATCTATAGGAGTTTGTCAAAGTTTCGGATGACATGCTGAATCTTCACAAAGTTCAAGGAAGTAGAGCTGCTGCTTGGCCTTCTTCATAACGGTAGTTATGTGCTGGACCCAGGGCAGATCCCCTGAAATGACAACGCCGAAGAATTTAAAGTTGCTGATGCTCTCCATCTCTGATCCTCTCCAGTGAAGACTGGCTCATGGATCTCGGTTTCCTTCTCCTTAAGTCAATAATCATCTCTTTGGTCTTGCTGAGGTTGAACAGCCACTTGAACAAGATATTGTGGGTATTTACACAATCAAAAATGAAAGGTCAAAGGGAAGTAAAAAAATCATTGGGAAAATTGATATTTCGTGACAGAGGTGGCTAAACTTGCATTGACTTTAACTACTTGGTTCTAACACGTGACAAGAGCAGGTTGCACAAATACTCAAAATCAAGCTGTAATTCACCCGATAATAAAAACCTAATCAGCTGTCATCACACATGGCAGATTGCTTGGGTTAACTGAAGTGCAGGCATATGAAACCAATTACCGTGGCTGCACACAGTACCTACATCTGGAACTCCAATCGCAGATCACTTAGAGTTGGCTACAAATTGGCCTGAGATATAGAGCCTGCATTGTTTACTGCTTCCTCAAGAAGCAAATGAGCTCCCTCAGTGAAGTAAATTTATTGTACAACTCCCAAAGGTAGCATTAAAGACAGGGGTGACTGGAGATCAGGCACAGGCAGAGAAGAGGCTAGGCAGTATGTGAGGAAGGGAATGTATTTTATGGGGCAAGGACAAAAGGTGAAAAAGTGTTAATATTAAAAGAACAACCTTGACTGCTGGTAATTTAAACTCTAGGACACAGCTGTATAAGATTCCTGTACATGGGGGCCACAAGAGTCAGCAGATGCTGGATGCTAAAGCATTAAAAGAAACAAATGGCTGGAGGAACTTCAGCAGGTCAGGCAGTATCTATGGAAGGAATAAACAGTCAACGTTTTAAGCTAAGACCTAGCATCAGATCTGGAAAGGAAGGGGCCAAGAAACCAGAATAAGGTGATGGAGTGGTGGTGGTGGTGATGGAGTGGTGGTGGTGGTGGTGGTGGTGGTGGTGGTGGTGGTGGTGGTGGTGGTGGTGGTGGTGGTGGGGGGGAAAGTAAGAGTACAAGCTGGCAGGTGATGTGAGAGGACGTCCTTTTAGAACTGAGATGCGGAGAAATTACTTTAGTCAAAGGGTGATAAATCTGTGGAAGTTGTTGCCACGAGCAGCTGTGGAGGGCAAGTCATTGGGTGTATTTAAGGCAGAGATAGATAGGTTCTTGATTAGCCAGGGCATCAAAGGGTGTGGGGTGAAAGCAGGGGAGTGGGCATTACTGAAAGAATTGGATCAGCCCATGATTGAATGGCAGAACTGACTCTTGTGGTCTAAGTGACGGGAGATAATCTAAGAAGCTGGGAGGTGATAGGTGGAAGAAGTAAAGGGCTGAAGAGGAAGGAATCTAACAGCAGACATTAGACCAAGGAATAAAGGGAAGAAGGGGGTGGAACAGGAGGGAGGTGATGAGAAGAGTAGGGGTGAGAAAGTAACCAGAATATGGAATAGAAAAAGAGGAAGGGGAAGGGGGAAGAGAGGAAATTACCTAATGATAGAGAAACTGATACTCATGTAATCAGATTTGAGGCTACCTAAACAGAATATGAGGTGTTGCTCATTTCACCCATGTTTGGCCTCATTGTGGAAGTACAGTAGGCCATGGACAAAAATGTTAATATGGGAATAGGAAGTCAAATTGAAATGCCTGGCCACTTGGAGAGCCTTTCTCCTGGAGCAGACAGAGTGAAGACACTCGACGAAGCCCTTGCAGATGCTACTCAATCCAGGGATTCCCAGCAGTTTTTTTTTCTTTGCTTAGTACAAATGGGTGGCTAATGGTCAGTACAGACTTGGTGGGCAGAAAGGCTGCATCCGTGTTCTGTAAACCTCAGAGCAACAGTATGTGTGAGATCAGATTCAGATTTATCACATGTACATTGAAACATAGAGTGAAATGAGCACATGTAACAAAACTAAGCTTTTGATCTTGTCCGTACAGCACTTCATTAAACCTAACCAACCAAATGTGAAGTTATTTCAGAACATTTTTTTAAACAATTTCCAAAAAGGGAATTGGAAAGAATTGCTTTAACCGTTAGATACTAAGGAAGTGAATTGGAAATAGAAATTAATTAGCCTTGATGTTGTTTGCTCAAAGAGCATTTAAGCAGCAATTGCCTAATATCCTTCATAATTGATTAAAACACTCATACACCCACTTTATTCAAACCTTCTGGATCTCTTTCTAATTCTAAACAGTTGGAGTTAAAGCCAAATGTTAAGCCTATAAATATTTTGGCTTTTTCAGGAGAAGTTGCAGATAATTAAGGGGAAAAAAGCAAATAAAAAGGCAGAATGCTCATTTAAAACAAGCAAAATGACTGAATAAAGTGGGGTAGGATGTCATGCACATTGTTTTCATATTACAAGGAGTAAGCTTATATTGATGAATCTGATTAAACTACTACTGAGTATTGTGCAGCATGATAATTTAAACTAAGTGCTGCATCATTTAATGTTCAGTCAGATCTTAATAAAAATTAAGTAGACATAAGCCAAAGACAATATGTCAGATTCAAGGCGCAAGGGAGTTTATTCTGTTGTTAAAGCCCTGGGTCACATTATGTTACAGGAAAACACAAGCCAACGTGGCTTATTAAAAGCAAGATGTCAAGACTCCCCATACCTGTAATGGTGTCTAATGAAATACAAAAGTGGACCTTGATCCATAATTCATAATAGGGACAAGTACTTCAGTGATGCTTTTTACGTATATAATATTCCCCTCTTCAGAAAAAGAATGTGCTGTGGATACTGTTAGAGGGAGAATCAGTTTGGTGCAACAGAATAGTTTATTTTAGTGGCTTTAACTTCATAGAAAACTGCTCGAACTACTCCAAGGTCAAGCTCACGCACGCCGTGGGCTTGCTTCTTCTCTACCAAATACCAGGTTATTTGGGGGAGGTGAGAATGTGTGCACAGAGAGCACAGGAGGCAGACCTTGGTCAAAACTCAGCAGACATTTGTTCTTCCAAACCAAAGGCTTTAACGACAGGTTGTCAAAAAATGGACAAGGTCAATCCATTGATCAGCATTGTTTATTACCAAGATGAGTAGCCCATTTACAAACTGGCCCCCTGGGAAAAGTGAAATAGAAGGATTTGGGGGGTGGAGGGAAGTTGTGTATGAGAACTAATGAACCTTTGCCACTTGACTCACTTTATTTTATAGAAAGGAGTGCAGTTATCTTGATGAGCTGTAACATTGGTGCCATTAATTTATAATAAATGAAAGTTAATCTATGTTTGAATTTCCTGAAGTCCTGTTACAACCTTTGAATGAATTTGCATTTAAGTGAAACCTCCCGCCCACGTAGCTGAGAGGAAAAGTGGGTTGTAGAGTTACAGTGCCACCTGCTGGATATGGAGCTTATCTGCTTTCAATGTGACCAGATTTAAAGCAGCAAGATTGTCCTTCCTTCGACTTGCAATCCACAATCTTAAAGGTTTTGGTTTTAATCTTGAAATTTATACTGTTCATTAGAAATGCAACACAAACGTAGACTATTGCGTATTATGTCTGCAGAAGATAAATTGAACTCTCAGCTTCACTAAGACATGCCAATAATTGACTTTTGACAATGCTAGTTTTGTATAGGCATGTACCCAAATACCGTGACAAGATTAGAGAAGTCAGTACATTGCAGAATGTGTATTAGAATATGCATTGATCCTGGTCCAGACGTGGCAAAATGGTGTCAGAGTGCTTGTTTCCAAGGTATCTTAAATCAGCCAGGGCATACGAGGTCACAAATCATTTGCTGGTAAATGGGATTACTCGATGTTTGGTATGGATGTGATGGCCTGCTGGACTCATTTCTGTGGCAAATGATTCTGGCTGAATCAGTGAGCAAATATCAATAACTTCCATATTGTCTGGACTATTCCACATTTGCACAAGGGATTATTATGTATTCCCAAGCAAACAGGTTGGTTGCATATGTTTCCAGCCAGGCAAGGGTTAACGAATATCGAAAAGCAGGCTGAAGTTTTGTACAGTCGTCAATGAAGAGGGTTGGGCATAGATTGACTAGCTTCAACTCTTATGATTTTGAGTCTGCAACGATATCTGTGCAGAGCCAAAGGAATCAAAGGAGGGTGGCACTTTAGCATAGCAGTTAGTGTAATTTGCTTTACATTGCCAGCGATCACCCACCGGGTTTGGCTCCCGCTGCCGTCTGTAAGGACTTTGCACATTCTCCCTGTGACTGCATGGGTTTCCTCTAGATGCTCCGATTTCTACCTATATTCCACTAGAAACAAGAGAAAATCTGCAGATGTTGGAGTTCTGCTGAAGGGTCTCAGCCCAAAATGTGGACTATTCTCTTTTCCATAGATGCTGCCTGGCCTGCTGAGTTCCTCCAGCATTCTGTGTGTGATGCTCACATTCCGTTATGAGTTTGGGTTAGTAAGTCGTGGGCATATTATTTTGGCACCAGAAGCATAGTGGAATTTGCAGTTTGGTCACAGCACAATCCTCAGATTTTGTCAGTTGTTGATGCAAAATGACACATTTCACTGTATGCTTCAATGTACATGTGAAAACAAAGCTAATCTTTATTTAAAAAAAAATGTGATGGGATATTATCTGGACTGGAGCAGAATGAAAAATGCCTGGGTGAGGTTGTAGAACTGAGTTTTTGTACACTCTGACCACAAGATTGGTTTATAAGAATCTGCAGAAAACCCATGTTGGACTGCAGTTGTAGGCAAAGGGGGTTGGGAAGCAAGGTTTTAGACAGAAGCCATATAGTTTTTCATTGAGTTAAGCAATATTGTATGAAGTGACCAGGTATGCTGGGGACTGTAATTCCATCAAGAGAAGCCAGGGATTTGCACTCAAGTCACTTTCCCAGGCTCAATTCCCAAAATGTTGCCTCATCTCTGTACATTAGGTTTCTTTTCCTGAGAATTTAAGAATGAGAGGAACCCAACAAAAATACCCAAAACAATAGGGGGCATGGTAGCGTAGTACAATGCTTTACAGTACAGGTGACCCAGGATCAATTCCCACTACTGCCTATAAGGAGATTGTACACCGTGACTGCATGGGTTTCCTCTGGGTGCTCTGGTTTCCTCCCACAGTCCAAAGACCCATTTGTTGGTAGGCTATTTGGTCATTGTAAATTATCCTGTGATTAGGCTAGAGTTAAACTGAGGAATTGGGGGTAGTGTGGCTTGAAGGGCCTATTCGGTGCTGTCTCTCAATAAATAAAAATAAATAAATAACTGTGGGTCAGAGAAGGAGAAACTAATAGAAACATTCCCCCATAATGAAAATGACTAAATCAAGAGGGCATAGGTTTTAAGATGTGGAGTTGGAAAGGATCAGGGGAAATTCTTCCCCACTTTGAGAGCGGCGGCGCTCTGGAATCAAACTGACACTTTAAAAAAAAACATACTGGATCCAAAGCTTTCTATATAAAGGCACTGAGTATCAAAGCATACTAAATTTTTACAATTTCCTGGTTTCAACGAGAATATTGCTTTGAATTCCAGGCACAATACTCTTGGAAGGTTATTAAGTATTTTGGATGGTTGCAGAAGATAGTCTGAAGTGTGCTACAAGGTTTGCAAAAGTTCGTTTATTATCGTCACAGTAAAAAGCGCGTCTTGTATTCTGTTCATACAGATCATATCATTACACAGCACACAGAGGTAGAAGGTAAAACAATAACAGAATGCAGAAGAAGGTGAACAGCTACAGAGTAAGCGCAATGCAGGTAAACAATAAGGTGTAAGATCATAATGAGGTAGATTGCAAGGTCTTATCATACTAGGGAACTATTCGATAGTCTACAACAGTGGGGTAGAAGCTGTCCTTGAGCCTGGTGGTATGTGCTTTGAGGCTTTTATCTTCTCCCCAATGAAAGAGGGCAGAAGAGAGCACATGTGGTATGGGTGGGGTCTTTGATTCTGCTGGCTGCTTTACAGAGGCAGAGAGAAGTATAGGCAAGAGTCATGGAGGAATTTGATCTTATGCAGAAACTAGCAGGAAGGAAGTTAATGATATTATTTAGAAGGGCTTCGACCTTGAGGGTTTTAATAGATTAAATGGAGAGCAGCAATTTCCATTGACAGAAAGCAGAAAGGATAGCTTTAACATTTCAGGTAGATATACAGTACATCTCTGTCAAACAGCATTGTATGAATAAGCAGCAGAGAGTTAGAACTTAGCTGTTATCAGCTATAAACACAAGAGATTCTGAAGATGCTGGAAATCCAGAGCAACACACACAAGATGCTTGAGGAACTCTGCAGGTCTGGCAGCATACGTGGAAATAAGCAAATAGTTGATGCTTTGGGCTGAGATCTTCTTCAGGACTGGGAAGGAAGGGAATAAATGTCAGAATAAGAAGATGGACAGAGGGAAAGGAGAACAAGCTAGTGATAGGTGAAGCCTGGTGGGCGAGGGAGCTGGGATAAAGTAAGAAGCTGGGAGGTGATAGGTGTAAAATGTAGAAGGCTGCAGAAGAAGGAAAGGAGAGTGGACCATGGGAGAAAGGGAAGAAGGAGGGGCACCATGGGGAGGTGATAGGCAGGTGAGGAGAAGCGGTATAAGAGGCCAGAGTGGGGAATTGAAGATGGAAGCGGTAGGGGAAAACAATACTGGAAGTTGGAGAAATCGATGCTCATACCATATAAAGTGTTGCTCCTCCAACCTGAGAGTGGCCTCATTGTGGCAAAAGAGGACAGCATGGACTGACATGACAGAACATCTGCCCATTCGCCTCCTCTCTCACCTCCATTCAGGGCCCCAAACAGTCCTTCCAAGTGAGCAAAACACTTCACCTGTGAATCTTTTGGGGTTGTCTACCGCATCGGGTGCTCCTGAAACGGCCTCCTCTACATTGATGACACCCGACATTGACTGAGACCCCCCCCACTGTCGAGCACCTATGTTCCATCTGCAAAAATGCTGTATCCCTGGTGGCCAACAATTTTTTCCCTATCTCCATTCCCATTCTGACACATTAGAATGCTACCGCATTTTAATTGCCAGAGTTGAACCTGTCAAAATATGTTGATTTAACTTGGATGGATGTCACTGACAAGGCCAGTGTTTACCACCTAGACTACATTAAGAACTTAAGAAATAGTATCAGGTGCAGACCACATGGCTCCCCAAACCCTTGTCTGGTGTTCATTAAATTCTAGCTGACCTGATCTTGAACTCAACTCCACATTCCTGCAGTTTCCCATAACCCCTGTAGAACAACGACCTGTCTGTTTTAACCTCAAATATAGTCAATGATTCAGCTTAACGGCTCTGTGGGGGAGGTAGAAATCCAAATATTTGCAAGCCTGTGAAAAATTCCTCCTCATTTCCATCTGAAAGAGTCAACCCCTTACTTTGAATCTATGCTCTCGACTCCCCATGGAGGGAAAACATCCTCTCAGCATCTACCCTGTTGAGCTTCCTCAGTCTTAGGTTTCATTAAGATTAGCTCTCAGTCATTTAAAATTTAGGATAGTTTCAACCTACGACACTTTTCCTTCTCAAAATAATCTCCTCACCCCAGGAGTCAATCAGTTGAACTCTCCAATACAAATATACTTCTTAAATGAGGAGATCAAAACTTTACCCAGTACTCCCAAGTGTGCTCTCAACAATACTTCTATAGTTGCAGTGGCTTTAGGCTCTATTCCTCTTGCAATCAAGCCTAATATTCCATTTGTTTTCTGAATTACTTGCTGTACATAATAACATTATGGTTTCATTCTGGAATCTCTCTCCATGTCAATGGCCTTTTGCTTTTCTATTTTCCCTAATTCCCAACTTTTTTTGAACACTCACTTAATGTACCTACGTATATCCCTTTGGCAGACCCCATACGTGACAGTTTGTATCTCCTGCCTTTTGTTTTGAAGCATTCTGCACATTGGCTACAACAACATTGATCCTTTCCTCTACCTCAGTGACACAGATTGCACCTAGTTGAGGCAGTGGCACGGATCCCACAGGCAATCCACTTACTTCAGCTTGCCAAACTGAAAATGGCCCACTTATCCCAATGTGCTATTTTCTGTTGATATATAACCCCCAATATCACTTTCTACAGTAACTTTATGTAGTGCCTTAACAAATGTCTTCTGAAAATCTAAATACGCTACATCTATCGGCTCTCCTTTATTCTCCTCTTTTGTTAAATCGCAAAAGAATATGATAAATTTGTCAAACACAATTTTCACATAAATCTGCTCAACTGTATTATGATTTCCTAGATGTCCTGCTATGATTTTCATAATAATGTATTCCAGCACTTCTTAATAACAGACATTAGGCTAAACCGACTATAGTCAGTCTGCCTTCTCTCTCTCATTTCTTCAGTAGGCATAAGTATTTTTATGGTTCTACAATAATCTAGATTGCTTTCAGAATCTTGGGAACATTGTAAGATCACAGTGTTGAATTGAACAAATTGAGATAATCAGCCTAGTACTTTCAAATTTCATTAATCTTTTCCCATTTATAGCTACACCCCTCTACACAGCCCCCTGTGTCATTCACAGGCCTTTACTTCATTCTTTAAGCCAACATCACCATCATTTCTGTTATTCGTTGGAAGCAGGAGTTCGCCAAGCAGCACCTGAGCTGCTTTTGAATAAGATTATGACTTTTCTTTGGCATTGAGGAGATTTGGTATGTCACCAAAAACACTCGCAGATTTCTACAGATGTACCATGGAGAGTATCTACATGGCTGCATCACTGTCTGGTATGGTGGGGGGCAACGGCACAGGATAAAAGTAAGCTACAGAGAGTTGTAAAATTAATCAGCTGCATCATGGTAGTATCCAGGTCAAATTCAAGGAGCGGGTGCATCAGAAAGGCAGTGTCTATCATTAAGGACCTGCACCACCCAGCACGTGCCATCTTCTCACTGTTACCATCAGGAAGGAGGTACATAAACCTGAAGGCACACACTCAACAATTTGGGAAAAACTTCTTCCCCTTTGCCATCCAATTTCTGAATGGACATTGAACCCATGAACACTACCTCATTTAAAAAAAAATTCCTATATTTTTGCTCTATAGGAAGAACAGACGCGCGTGCGTGAGCGCACACACACACACACACACACACTGTAATTCACATTTTTTCTCTATATTATCACATGCTGCATTGTACTGCTGGCACAAAGTTAACACATTTCATGACATATGATGGTGATAGTAAACCTGATTCTGATTCAGTTTTCCTATTCTCTCCCCAAACCTCTTGAAGCTCAAATGTCTGCCAGCATTCAACTTGAATGTAATCAATAACCACAGGTCTCTAGCATAGAGAATTCCAAAAATTTACAGTGCTCAGAGAAGAAATTCCTCTTCACTTCCATCAGAACTGAGCAGCCCTATTTTGAGCCTTTGCCCCAAGTTCTAGACATCTATGCAAGTGTTCTCTCAGCATCCACCCTCTCAAAACCTCTCAGAATCTTGTGTTTTAATAAGACCAATCTCACTTTTCTAGCAATTAACCAGTAAAACTTTTCTGTATTGCTTCCAGTACAAGTACATCCTTCCTTAAACATGGAGACCAAAATTGTATGCTGCATTCCAGCAGTGGTCAGCACCCCATAATGTTGCAAAATAATTCTTATTCTCATTTCAATAAATAACATTCCATTCCTTTTCATAATTACTTGCTATAAGTTAATCATCATCGCCATGATGTGCTATGTCGTATGACATGGGCGATCATGGTCTTTGACCATGATTCTTCTTGGCAAAGTTTTTCGACAGAAGCGGTTTACCATTGCTTTTGTCTGGGCAGTGTCTTTACATTGCCCAGCCATTACTAATGCTCTTGCCTGGTGTCAGTGGCCACATAACCAGGACTTGTGATATGCACCTACTGCTCATACACTCACCTGCCACCTGCTCCTGACTAGGGGGCTAAGAAGGTGCTACACTTTGTCCAAGGGTGACCTGAAGGTTAGCAGAGGGAAGGAGTGCCTTAAACCTCCTTTAGTAGAGACGTATCTCCACCCCACCATCCCAAAAGCCTTCTGAAAATCTAAGTAAACAACAGCCACCGACTGTCTACCTTGCTATTCCTTTAGAGAATTCCAACAGATTTGTCAGGCAAGATTTCACCTTAAGGACACCATGCTGACTTTGGCCTACTTTATCATTTGCCTGCAAGTACCCTGAATCCTCATCCTTAACAATAGACTTCAACATATTTTCAACCTCTGATGTCAGGCTAACTGGCTTATAATTTTCTTTCTTCTGCTTCCCTCCCTTCTTCAAGAGTGAAGTGACATTTGCAATTTTCCAGTCCTCCGGAACCATTCCAGAATCTACTAATTCTTGAAAGATCACTACCAATGCCTCCACAATCTCTTTCAGAACCCTGGGGTGTGGTTGAACTGGTCCAGGTGACTTATGTACTTCTGGACCTCTCAGTGTCCCAAGCACCTTCTCCTTAGTATTTGCAATTACACTGCCTTCTGACACTCGAATTTCTAGCATATTGCTAGACCCTGACACATTGAAGACCAATGCAAAATATTTTAAGTTCCTCCATCATTACTGTCTCTCGAGTATCATTTTCCAGCAGTTCAATATCTACTCTTGCCTCTCTTTTACACTTTATGCATCTGAAAAAACATTTGGTATCCTCATTTATACTACCGGCTAGCCTACCTTCATATTTAATCTTTACTCTGCTTATGGTTTTTTAAGTTGTCTTCATAAAAGTTGTCTTTATAAAAGTTTCCCAATCCTCTAACTTCCCACTAATTTTTGTTCTCTTTTGCTTTTACATTGTTTTTGGCTTCTCTTGTCAGCTACGGTCACCTCATTCTCCCTTTAAAATACTTCCATCTCTAAGATACATCTATCCTGCACTTCCGAATTGCTCTCAGAAACTCCAGCAATTGCTACTCTGCTATCATCCATGCTAGTGTCCCTTGCAATCAACTTTGGCCATCTCCTCTCCCATGCCTCAGTAATTCCCTAATTTTTTGATCCTCCCACACCTCACTGGCGCTGTTTCTTTAGCGTTTGCCTGTTTTACGAGGCCAAGTTGCTAGCTCAACACTCAACCCAGCACAATTGAAAAGCATGGAAGAGCCTGCCCGATCTGAACATGGGACCACTTCCCCCAAAGTTCACTGCAGAGATCACTACACCACTGGGCGGCTTCATAATTCCCTATACTCCACTGTAATACTGATACATCTGACTTTATCTTCCTCTCAAACTGCGGGGTGAATTCTATCATATTATGACCACTATCTCCTAGCGGTTTCTTTACTTTAAGCTCCCTAATCAAATCTGATTCATTACATAATACCCAATTGAGAATTGCCTTTCCCCTAGTGGGCTCAACCACAAGTTGTTTTAAAAAGCCATCTCGTAGGCATTCTACAAATACCATCTCTTGGGATCCAGCACTAACCTGATTTTCCCAATCTAGCTGCATATTAAAATCCTCCATGCTTCTCATTACATTGCCCATTTTACATGCCTTTTCTACCTCCTGTTGTAATTTGTACCCACGTTCAGGCTACTGTTCAGAGGCCTCTCTATAACTATTATCAGGATCTCTTTATCCTTGCGGTGTCTTAATTCTACCCAGAAGGATCTACATCTATGTCACCTCTTTTTAAAGATTTAATTTCATTTTTTAAACTGACAGAGCCACTCCACCTCCTCTGCCTACCTGCCTGTCCTTTCAATACAATGTGTATCTTTGAATGTTAAGCTCCCATCCATGATCCTCATTTAGCCATGGCTCAGTGATGTCCACATCATACTTACCAATCTCTAACTGCACGATAAGATCAACTGCTTTATTTGTATACTCTGTGCATTCATATATAACACCTTCAGTCCTGTATTCATCACCCATTTCAATTTTGTCCCCATGTTACACCTCAACTCATCCCACTGACTGAAATTTTGTCCTATCATCTTCCTGCCCTTCCTCAGTCTCACCACACACTGCATCTGCTTGTACACCAACAGCCCGGTCCCCATCCCCTTGCCATATTAGTTTAAACCTTCCCCAACAACTCTAGCAAACCTGCCCATAGGTATATTGGTCCTCCTCAGGTTCAGTTGTAACCTGACCTTTTCGCACTGGTCATCTCTTCTTCAGAAAAGATCCCAATGATCATTGCCCCTGCACTCATTGCCCTGCCACACATTCATCTGCCAAATGATCGTATTCTAATCTTCACCGGCATGAGGCACAGGCAGCAGTCCAGAGATTACCACCCTGGAAGTTCTGCTTTTCAGCTTTCTACCCAACTTCCTACTGTATTTTCTCTCTTCATGACCTCCTCCCTTTTCCTATGTCGTTGGAATTAATTATGTACCACTTTTTCTGGCATCTCATTCTCCCCCTCTATAAGCTGAGACAATCTGAGGCATCCCTAACCCTGGCACCTGGGAGGCAACATACTATCAGGGTGTCTCTTTCAGGTCCACAGAATTCCCTTGACTGCTGCACTCCTCTTCTCCCCCCTCCCCTTCAGAACCACAGAGCCAGAGATCTGACCACTGTGCCTTTCCTCTACTGGGTCGTCCACCACCCCCCCCCCACGCAGTTTTCTAAGCGGTACACCTTTTGTTGAGGGGAATGGCCACAGGGTGCCTATCCCCTTTACCCTTCCTAACAGTCACCCAATTACTTGTGTTGGAATCCGTTGCTTTTTTTAATGTATACTTTCTATATTAGTTGAACAAATTCAAGATTAAAATTGTAGTTTTAATCATGCCAGTAAAATGAAACCATAATTTGTAATTTTAACAAACTCATGTACTTTTCATAGTACGTGATGGTTCGTCTCCACTTACTGGCAGAAGGTGAAATAGCAGTTACATATCTCTTTTCATTTTTAATTGGCTAAGTATTAGCACATTATACACGTGTTATAATTATATAAACTTTTGATTAGGTTCTGTTATCTGAAGAATTGTCTGTTATTTCGTGTATAAAGGTGATGGATATTTCCAAAGGTGCCATCTTCTTCTTTTCATCAAATCTATTGTATCTCTTTAACCTCTGATTTGCTTCTCAGCTCCTCACTTAATTTCAAAACCTCTGTGTCTGTGTTTAAACCTTAAAGTAAACAATTATGAAAAATCAATGATTCTTGCTCATTCCTTGAACTCCTAAAAGAACCCAGGGATCGAAAATTACAGAGATCTGACATCAGTGTCCTGCACCTTGGGTGTAACTACTTCCCTATATGTTTAAGAGGTGTTTAGATGTGCAGATGAATGTTAGGGAAATGGAAGGATATGGGCATTATGTAGGCAGGAGGGATTAACTTAGTTGGCCATTTGATTACTAATTTAATGGGTTTATCTCAACATTGTGAGCTGAAGGCCTGTTTATGTTCTCGATGATGGAGCAGTTGGTGTAAAGGTAGATGCAATGTGGAGAGAGACTGTGAGGAAGGGTAGGCAGTAGATAGGGCATAAATGCAGTCAGCTGGATGGGTCGAAATGTCTTTACATTGATGCAGGAAGTATTAAGAATAAGGAGGAGAGTATGCATCAGTACATGGGATTACAAAGTTGTGTCCATTACAAAGAAAAGACTGCTACAAGGTCAGGGTTGGATGCTTCGATGGCCTGGGGCTTAGCTGTTTCAAATGAGACAGGGGAAGAGCTTTGGGAGGGATGAGTGGCTTTGCTAATCAAGGATAATATCACAATTGCAGTAAGGAACTCATGGAGGGATTGCCTACTGAGTCAGAACCAGGAAGGGAGCAATCGCTCTATTTGGAGTACTCTATAGACCCCCAATAGCAACTGGGGCATTGAGGAGCTGATAAGTAGGCACATTTTGGAAAGGTGCAAAAATTAACAGGGTTGTTGTCATGAGCGACTTCAGTTTCCCAAATATTGATTGGCACCTCCTTAGAGCAAGAGGTTTAGATGGTCAGAATTTGTTAGCAGGACTCTTGAACAGGCCAACTAGTGGAGAAACAATACTGCATCAGGCAATGAACCTAGTCAGGTGACAGACCTCTCAGTGGGTAAGCATTTTGGATATAGTGATAATAGCTCCCTGACCTTTAGCATAGCCGCGAACAAGGACAGAAGCAGACGACATAGCAAAGTATTTAATTGGGGGAGAGCTAATTACAATGGTATTAGGCCGAGGAACTTGGGACTGTAAATTGGGAACAGGTGTTTTCATGGAAATGCATAGCAGAAATGTGGAGGTTGTTTAGGGTGCACTTGCATGGGGTTTTGGATAGGTTTGCCCCATTAAGGCAGGAAAAGAAAGGTACTGTGAAGGAACCATGGTTGACAAGAAGTGGAACATTCAGTCAAGAAGAAGGAAGCATACTTCATGTTGAGGAGGCAAAGGCAGACATAGTCTCAAAAGTTATAAGGTACCCAGGAAGGAGCTTAAGAAGGGATGTGAGAAGGCCTTGGTGAGTAGGATTAAGGAAACATTCAAAGCATGCTACACATATACGAAAAAGAGGATGACGAGTGAGGGGAGGACCACTCAGGGTAAAGAAGAAAACATGCCTTGGAGAAGGAAAAGGTAGGGGAGGCCCTTAATGAATGAATACCTTGCTTCAATGTTCACAAAGGAGAGGGAGATTGATGAATGTGACATCAGCATACAGCAGACTAATTGCTTGAGGAGTTCAGGTTATGAAAGAGGCAATGTTGGAGCTTCCGAAGAACATTTGGATAGGTAAGTCCCTGGGGCCAAACAGGAAGCAACGGAAGAGATTGCTTGGGCATTGATAATGATCTTTGTGTCCTCCCAGGTCATAAGAATGCTACCAGAGGATTGGAGAATGATAAATATTGTCCTTTGTTCAAGAAAGGTAATAGAGATAACCCTGGGAATTGCAGACCAATGAGTCTTATGTCAGTGGTGGGCAAACTATTGGACCGGATTCTTAAGGACAGAATTATGAACAATTAGAAATGCATAGTTTTATTAGCAATAGTCAGCAGAGCTTTCTGAGGTGTAGGCCGTGCCTTGTGAGCCTGTTGAATTTTTCAAGTAGGTGAAAAAAAATTGATAAAGGTCAGAATCAGAATCAGGTTTATTATCACCGGCATGTGATGTGAGATTTGTTAAACTTAGCAGCAGCAGTTCAATGCAACACATAATCTTGCAGAGAGAGAGAGAAAAAAGTAATAATAAATGACATAATAATAAACAAGTAAATTACATATATTGAATAGATTATTAAAAAATGAGCAAAAACAGAAATACTGTATATTAAAAAAAGTGAGGTAGCGTCCAAAGCTCCAAAGTCCATTCAGGAATCGGATGGGACAGGGGTAAAAGCTGTTCCTGAATTGCTGAGTGTGTGCCTTCAGGCTTCTGTACCTCCTACCTGATGATAACAGTGAGAAAAGGGCAGGCCCTGGGTGCTGGAGGTCCTTAATAATGGACGCTGCCTTTCTGAGACACCACTCCCTAAAGATGTCCTGGGTGCTTTGTAGGCTAGTGCCCAAGATGGAGCTGTCTAGATTTACAACCTTCTACAGCTTCTTTCGGTCCTGTGGAGTAGCCCCTCCATACCAGACAGTGATGCAGCCTGTCAGAATGCTCTCAATGATACAACTATAGAAGTTTTTGAGTGTATTTGTTGAAATGCAAAATTGCTTCAAACTCCTAATAAAGTATAGCCTCTATTTTGCCTTCGTTATGACTATATCAATGTGTTGGGACCAGGTTAGATCCTCAGAGATCTTGACACCCAGGAACTTAAAGCTGCTCACTCTCTCTACTTCTGATCCCTCTATGAGGATTGGTATGGTATGTCATGTATGGATTTTAGTGAAATCTTTGACAATGTGTCCGATGATAGACTCATTCAGAATATCAAGAGGCACAGGATTCATGGAAACTTGGATCTGTGGATTTGAAATGGGCTTGCCCACTGAAGGCAGTGGGTCATAACAAATGAACTATATTCTGCCTGGAGGTTGGTGACCAGTAGTATCCTTAAGGGAATCTGTTTTGGGACAACTACTCTTAGATGAGAAAGTGGAAGGGTAGGTTAGTAAGTTTGCAGATAACATGAATGTTGGTAATATTGTGGATAGTGCAAAGGTTGTCATAAGTTACAACAGGATGTAGACAGAGTACAGAGCTGGGCTGAGAAGTGCCTGATCCACATACTCTTTGGAAGATTGAACTTGAAGTAGGAATACTAGGTTAATAGCATGATTCTTAGCAGTGTGGAGGAACAGAGATGTCTTAGGGTCCAAGTCCATAAATCCCTCAATGGATAAGAAGACAAATGATGTCTGTAGATGGAGTTCAAGAGCCATGAGATAATGTTACAGCTCTATAAATCTCTGGTCAGACCACACCTGGAATATTGTGTTAAACTTGTTTGCTTCATTATAGGAAGGATGTGGAAGCTTTGGAGATGGTGGAAAGATTTACCAGAATTAGAGAACATGTCTTATGAGGAAGGGGTGAGCAAGGTAGGGCTATTTCCCTTTGGCACAAAGGAGGATGAGTGACCAGTCATCGGTGTATAATACGAGAAGTATATATAGAGAGTGGACAAACAACACATTTTCTCCAGGGCACCAATGGCCAATGCTGGAGGATGCACATTTAAGGTGAGTGGAGCAAAATTTAGGGGAGAAATTAGAGGCGAGTTCTCCTCTCTCATACAGACAGTACTGGAATGCACTGCAGGGGTGTTGGTTGAGGTTGATACAATAGGGAGATTAAAAAGATTTTTAGCTAGGCACATTGGTGTAAGAAAAATAGAGGTTTAGGGTTTTGTAGGAGTGAGATTGATTGTGGATTAAGTTTATATCAGTTGGTACAACATTATGATTAAGAAGACACATCGTCCTCTTTTATTGTCATTTAGTAATGCATGCATTATGGGCCAGATTGTGCTGTATTGTTCTATGTTCTATGCTCTGTCATGGTAACAAATTAAAAATCTACAGGAAAAAAATAAATAACTTTCTTAGATAATGGACAAGTAACTGAGACACCTCTTAGGGCTTTTCCCTTTGGACACCTCTCATCCATTGCAGCATGCCGCGCGGGACCAGGATCGTTTGAAGAGCAGCAAGTCTCTGAAGCAATACAGAGGCTATTTTGTTCATTACAGGCGGTGGTCACTCTAAAGCCATCTCCCGTAGTGGGCAATATAGCCTCAGTAATATTCCACAGAGGTATGGTCAAAGGAAGCAGTTTTCGGGACTGCTTGAAACTGGTGGTATAGACCACATTCAGGGGTTCATCTTCAGATCTGGATGAATCTGCTGCAGCTGTGTGGATGAGAGTGTGCATTCAAGAACATATCAAATCTTCCCAAACCAAAAGCTCGGGATGAACTGCGAGGTTCATGTTCTGCTGAGGGATATTTCCAGGGCATTTCAAGACTAGCAATTCAGAATTTAACAAGACATCCAGGCACGGCTTATGGAAGGCCTTCGTGAGAGCAAAAAGGAAATTCCATGTAAAGCTAAAGACACAAATTGGGTACATGACATGGATGGCTGGGTTTGCATGTCACCACTTGCTATACAGCAAAATCTATCAGCATAAATGGAAGTGATGGTTCACTCCCGGATGAGCTCAGCACCTTCTATGCATACTTTGAAAAGGGGAATAACAACGCCTGGGAGAATCCCCATAACATCTAGCAATCCTGTGATCTCTGTCTTGGAGGCCAATGTCAGAGCATCCTTCAAGAGAGTGAACGCTTACGGGAATTAGGTCCCAAAGGTGTACCTGGCCAAGTATTGAACAACACTGTGCTGACCCACTGACTGGAGTGAAAGATTGAAGATGTGCTTGAACATTGACTGTGACGTGGGGTTACCCAAGTGGCAAAAGAACAGTATAAATGAAAGACAACAGTCAGGCTGGTTAGGGTCAAGGGTCGATAAGAAGAGTTACAGAAAGACGGGGTGAACTAGAATCCATTCCTCTGCTTTTGATTTCTGTGACAGATGACTTGTTCATCTGAAAATTGTTAGTACCTTTTTCCAGCTTATAAGAATTATAACTGTGTTTCAGAAATCCTTTCTAATATGGAACTATTTTATAAGATAGAAAACTTGTGTGAGTTTTAAATATTTTTAAAGATTTTTTTCTAAACTTAGACCCGTATCACTAAAAATAAATAAAGCATGTTTTAAACTACTTTGTTAGCTGGAAATATCTCCTCCTTGGTCGGGATGGGGAGCGGGCAGCACCATTCATATAGTGGGTATAGGCAGCTAAACTCACCGCAGAGTATAAAGTGATCTAGCCTTTGAAGAGTAGGGAGCTGCAGTATAACCTCCCTTTCGTGAAGATATTCATAGCTATTTATATCCGATAGATCTTCATTTGAATTCAGAGCTTCGTCGATAGCACATCCAATATCATCACAGCCCTTTCTCCTCTTTCCTACAGACCTTGTTTGCCGAGTAATCCATTTGGGGAAGTTCAGGGTTGTTGGTGGATGGAACAGGAGAGGGAGGAAAATGATTAATGATGGGGCCAAAGGGAAGGGTTGAAGGGGAAGGGGACAAAAAAATGGGATGATTAGAAGTTGAGAGAGGGTGAAAATACACAGGAGGGAGGGAGCATCTGAAATGGAAAATACAGCATTCTAATCATAAGGTTGCAGACTTCACAGGCAGAATATTTGGTGGTGTTGCTCTAGTTTGTATTGGGCCTCACCATGGCAATGGAGGTCAAGGATGTGGAAAAGGGAAGGGAATTTGAAATGGCATGTATCTGGGAGCTCAGGATTGCCAATGTATACAGACCGCTGATGTATTGCAAATTAGTGACCTGATCTGTGCTTGGTCTTATAATATAAATGAGGCCACACCAGGAATATCAAATGCAGTAGATGAGGTTGGAGGAAGTAAACATGAATCTTTGCCTCACCTGGAAGGGCAGTGTAGGACCCAGGATGGTGATGAGGGAGAAATTACAAGAACAAGTGTGACCTCTTGCAGTTGCCAGCAAAAATGGGGAGAAGGGGAATTAACGGACCAGGAAGTGGTCCCTGAGGAAGGTGAAAAGGGATGCGGAGCGGAGGAGATGGGGCTTGTAGTGGGATCTTGTTGCAGCTGGAGTAAATGACAAAGGATGTGCTACATGTGGAGGTCAGAGGGATGAGAAGTGAAAAGTAGGAGGGAGGTGGGTTGAAAGGAGTCCATGAAATCAAAAGACGTTTGTTAAATTAAAACCAAACACACCAACTATCTTACCTGCCATTTCTTTTAAGAACCTTGGTTGAAATCAAACTGGACTTCCCCAGCCCGTAGCTTCAACTATTTGCCTTTTACTAATGTGAAGATCTTTTACAGGGATTGCGAATGTGCATAGTTTTATTTGATTATTGATTTGTCATGACATTATTCTATTTGGTGTGTGTGAGACAGACAGACACACACACAGTGTTGTGCGCCTTGTTTCGTTTGGCCATATACACGTGTATGGTTGAATGATAATAAACTGAACCTGATAAACTCACCCACCACCATCGGAGTGAAATATCCCGATAACTGTTTTAAAGGAACAGCTCAATACTGTACTGAAATGGCCCCATAACTAATGCCATACACACAGTTTAGGTGAAATGACAGGTTCATTCTGGTTTATGAGATCCAGTGCCTCATGATGCCCTCCTTCCTACTAAATAGGCAGTTTAAGTCCCAGCTTAAACGTGAGTCTGGTGTATTGCCTTACGATCTCTTCAAATCAGTATTTATAACACTGCCAATAATTCCTGGAACTATTGACTGCGAAAATTATAGAACAATCAGTCTTATGAGTCACATAATAAAGATTTTGTTGAGAATTGTTCCGAGTCGAATTAAAAACAAATTAAGACCAGAAACTTCTAAACTGCAATATGGGTTTATTGAGGATAGAGGAACTAGGAACACAATTTTCATACTACGAATGCTTTCAGAAAGGGCAATTGAATATCAAAATGATGTCTTTTTATGTTTTATTGATATCATTAAAGCATTCGACAAAGTGCAACGTGAAAAATTATTTCAAATTCTCGCTAAACTAAACATTGACGGAAGGGACCAACAACTGCTTCGAAATTTATATTGGAACCAAACGGCGGCGGTAAAAATTGATGATAATATAAGCAGTTGGACTAAAATTCAAAGAGGAGTTAGACAGGGATGCGTTGCCTCACTGGAATTATTTAATATCTACTAGACAACGGGTGACCTGTTGGGGCACCCTTTGAGAGAAAGGTAGTGTGGTCTGATGTGATGTGCTTTGGAAATTAAAGAAGAAAAACTCAGTTTATTAAAGAAGAAAGACACGTAGCAAGACAAATATAGCTCCTCCTCGTTTAACAAAGGACACTTTTGATGACAACATTTCTGGTTGATCTGCCACCCTTCAAGAATACCCTAACGTTTTCATTTCTTTTTCCCCAGCTTAACGCCATATACAGCTGACCACGTGGGAATACCGGTTTCTCCAAATAAATCAACACATTCTCCATGGTTTGGCCTTGCACCTTATGTATAGTCATAGCAAAGCATGACTGTATTGGGAACTGGCTCCGCTGAAGAGGGACATCTTCCCCTTCTGATAAACTGAGAGCAATTCTTGGGATCATGACAATGTCATTTTTGAATGCACCAATGTTTATCTTTGCTACAATGAGATTGTCGTGCAGTTCTTCCACCATCATTCGCGTTCCATTGCAAAGCCTTGGTGGATCCAAGTTCCTCATTGAAATGATGGGAGATCCCCTCCTCAATTCCAGTTTATGTGGTGGCAATCCAGAGGGTTCGACCGAATCAAGGAATTCTGTAGGAAAATGAGTGGCATTAGCTCCTTCACCTATGGCATTGAAGGAACAGTATTCTTTCATGATTCCAGAGAAGCGTCTAGTGCATGTGAAGTTTATTTTTTGCATCATTTCATTGAGAGGAACCAAGATAGAATTCCTTGAGAACTGTTCTGCAGGATTGTCTAATGTCAGGTAGATGAAATCAAAGCGTTCTTCCATAGTTTTTGCTGGCAGAATCATATCTTCAGGTAATTCGATTTCATCGTTTTCATTTTTCTCAATCTTGTCTTCTCCAACATCCAATAACTGAGAATACTGTCCTTCTCCCTCATTTAATTGCATGCTTCTCTTCAATTGAAACTTGAAGCTTCTCCATAAGTAGGATTTTTTATGCATGAGTTCCCCACATCAGCATCATTTCCTCGTTTCACAACTGCTAGAAGCTGACGGAAATCGCCACAGCAAATGGTTAACATACCCACGAAGGCCTCATTCTTGCCGCATACATCATGAAGAGCCCTGTCCATGGCTTCGAAGCTCTTCCTCCTAATCATGGGGCACTCATCCCAGACAATAAGCTTCACATTTTGGAGTAAATTTGCAGTATTTTATTGATGTTACAAAGGGCATCCTCATTGACTTTGAGGGGTATTTTGAATCTTGAATGTGCTGTCCTACCACCAGGCATCAATGTTGCTGCAACACCTGATGGTGCTACAGCAATAGCAACACCTCCATCTCCCCTAACTTTAGCGAGGATCAAGCTGATAAATGTGTTGCCCGCTCCTCCTGGTACATCAATGAAAATCATTGAAGAGAGATTCCTTTCCAAGCAGTCACACACATATTCATATACTTCTCTTTGCTCATTATTCAATAGGGTACTCTTTGCTGCATATCCTCAAGTTGATCTTTCCTTTTCTCCTCTGTCCCTTCCTCTCTCCTCCTCCTCTGCCTGTTTTTGTCATTCTGGAGACGTGCAGCCCTTTCATCCTTTGTCTCTTCATCTCTTCTACCATTTGTTCTTTCTCTCTGATCCTGGAGTCATGCGGTCCTGGCCTGATCCAATTCTTGTTCTCTCCTCCTTCTGTGCCTATTGTTGTCATTTTGGAGATGTGCATGCCTCTCCTCCTCTGTCTCTTCTTCTCTCATCTTTTTTATCCTGACCCTTTGATTCTGGAGTTGTGCGGCCCTGGCCTCATCCGATTGTTGTTCTCTCCCTCTCCTTGCCGCTTCCCGACAACATTTGGCGTCATCTCTTGACCATAATGTCCCCCTTCCCTTTCCACAAGGCATAATTAGGCTGTCCATAATTTTTTTACCCTAATGCTTGATAGAAGGTAGGAAGCAGTAACACCAAAGCCTCCAGGATGCTGATTTTTCTTGATGATGTGGTTGGCGCTCTCCTAAATGGACATGATAGCCCTGCCCTTTTGCTGCCGTTGGAGTCGCTGCTGTGAGCATCATGAGGCGCTGCTGAGGTTGGCCGTGCCCATGCGTCGTGGTGTTGCGTTGCGGTTTCCATGAAAGGTGGAATCGGCTCGGGTTGTGGAAACCATGGCCTGTTGATTGACGAGTGAGCAATTTTATACAAATATATAACCCTGAACTTTGCATGGATTCTGTAAGTTAGCGCATTTTAAGTTGATCTAGTCAAAAAGAAAGTGCCGCTATAATGCACCGTTTGGGCTAATTGGAGGTCACAGACAAACAGAGCATGAGAATTTTAGTAGTATACTAGATAGTTAGTTAAATGATTCTCAGAGAAATAGAAGACCTAGATGGGATAAAAATTGGAGGTGTTAACATCAACAATATAAGGTATGCAGACGATACCACCCTAATAGCAAGTGCTGCAGAAGACCTACAAATCGTCCTAGACAAAGTAGTACAAGCAAGTGCAGATTTTGGTCTAACCATCAACTGTAAGAAAAAACAAATGTATGGTAATATCAAAACAGCAGGATACTCCCAACTACCAATTGTACATCGGTAACCAAGAGACTGAACAAACGACCAGCTTTAATTACCTTGGTAGCTTCACATCACAAGATGCTAGAAATACAGTAGAAATAAAAAGAATTGCCATTGTCAAAACCAACTTCCAAAAAATGAAACCCATTTTTACCAACAGACACATTTCTATGACAACAAGGCTTAGACTACTAAAATGCTACATCTGGGCAATCTTGCTGTATGCTTCCGAAACATGGACTATAACACCAGAACTATGCGGTTTCTTAGAAGAACGCTGAAAATATCATACAGAGATAGGGTAACTATTGAGACAGTACTCCAACGTGCACATACAAAAAGATCTTTAATGAGAACATTAAATGAGAGGAAACTTAAATTCCTGGGTCATGTCATGAGAAAGGGAGAAATAGAATACCTAACATTACAAGGCCGTATGCCTGGGAAACACGGAAGAGGAAGGCAAAGAAGAAGGACACTGTGAAAGAACTAACAGACCTAAGTGTGCGAGATATCATTGACGCTGCGAGGGATCGTTCGATGAGGAAAGCCATGATCACCCAAGCGCGTAACGCGCAAGGCACACGAAGAAGGAGACCACTGACACAGCTGACGAAGATTTTAAACCCGCGACCAGTATTTGCTCACCTCTTTGTCTGTAGCGTCCTCCCCAACACCTAGAAGCGAATACAGATCTAACTGCAGGATTTCTTTGGCTGCCATTTCGCCGGTTTTACTAAGGAGTAACGCAAATTCCGACCACCAGATTGTAAACCGACTACGACACTTGATCTTTCAACCCGACCCGCAAAAAGAAAACCGCGATGACTCTTGGGATTGTAGTACCAAATGCAGCAACCCCGCATCTTTCTTCGCATCTCATTATAGATGGACTACAATTCCCAGCAGGCATCAGAATGCATGCTGGGACTATCGTCAAATCGACAATCAAGAGAGCGCCGGCGATTGATGATGATGTCCCAAAGAGTTTGTAGTCTAATTATTATTTCTGTTCCGTTTACAACGCCCGCTCTGAGAGATGAGAACTACATCACCCAGGGTGCTTCAGGTGTCGAGCAGTCAATCGACGTCTCCAGGTGGCCCTGGAGATGAGGAACGGAGGTTAATAAGCTGACGAAAGGTTGTTGTGGATGGAAATTCAGCCAAAGTTTACCAGATTATTTTCCTTTTACAATTTTAGGACGTGTATTTCACCACTGATTGGAGATGACTGGACGTTGCTTCGGCTGCGCAGCTAAATTCACTCTGCTGAAAAAAGAGGTAAATTCAAGCAAATAAATCCCAGGCCTCTTTCTGTTTGCCTGAACTTCATTATCAAACTTCAATGTCAGGTTACCGATAACTGTGAATATCTTCTTAATGGTGCCCTCTTTCACATCCTTAGAACATAGAACGACAGCTCAGGAACAGGCCCTTCAGCCCATAATGATGAGCCAAGCCAATTAAATTAATAATCGATTGGCTAATTAAACTAATCTCTTCTGTCTGTACAAAGCCCATTTCTTTCCATTCCCTCAGATTCCTAGTGGGAATGCGTACTAATGCTGCATGGTGGGGTTTAAACTAGAGTTGCAGGGGGATGGGAACCAGAGTGCCAGAACAGTTAGAGGAGAATGTTGGCCTTCATTGCTAGAGGGATTGAATTCAAGAGCAGGGAGGTCATACTACAACTGTACAGGGTACTGGTGAGGCCACACCTGGAGTACTGTGTGCAGTTCTGGTCTCCATACTTGAGGAAGGATATACTGGCTTTGGAGGCAGTGCACAGGAGATTCACAAGGTTGATTCCAGGGATGAAGGGGTTAATCTGTGAGGAGAGATTGAGTCGCCTGGGACTATACTCTCTGGAGTTCAGAAGAATGAGAGGGGATCTTATAGAAACATTCAAAATTTTGAAAGGGATGGATAAGATAAAAGTAGGAAAGTTGTATCCATTGGTAGGTGAGACTAGAACTAGGGGACATTGCCTCAAGATTCGGGGAGAAGATTTAGGACGGAGATGAGGAGAAATTGTTTTTCCCAGAGAGTGGTGAATCTGTGGAATTCACTGCCCAGGAAAGCAGTTGAGGCGTCTTCATTAAATATATTTAAGATACAATTAGATAGATTTTTACATAGTAAAGAATTTAAGGGTTATGGGGAAAAGGCAGGTAGATGGAGCTGAGTTTACAGACAGATCAGCCATGATCTTATTGAATGGCGGGGCAGGCTCGAGGGGTGGACGGCCTACTCCTGCTCTTATTTCTTATGTCCTTATGTGATACTGGATCTGCCATTAGGGGACGAGACAGGGCAGGTGACAGAAGTTTATGCAGGGGAACACTTTGCATCTAGCGATCACAATGCCATTAGTTTCAAAGTAAATATGCAAAATGATAGGTCTGATCCACAGATTGAGATTCTAAATTGGAGAAAGTCCAATTTTGAACTTGATCGTATTAGAAATGATCTGGCAAGTGTGGATTGGGACAGTCTGCTTTCTGGCAGAGGTGTAACTTGGTAAGTGGGAGGCCTTCAAAAGTGAAGTTTTGAGAGTACAGAGCTTGTATGTCCCAGAAGAATAAAAGGTAAAGATAACAAGGGACTCTTGGTTTTCAAGAGAGATTGAGGCCCTGGTTGTGGGGGGGGGAGGGAAGGTAGGAACAAATGAGGTGCTTAAGTATTCTCTTGCATTTCTGTACTCCTTAAGTAAGAAATCAGGAAAGCTAAAAGAAGATATGAGGTTACTCTAGCAGACAAGGTGAAGGAGAATCCCAAGGGATTCTACAGATATGTTAAGAACAAAAAGATTGCAAGGGTCAAAATTGGTCTTCTGGAAGATCAGAATGGTAATGCATCTGTGGAACCAAACCAGATGGGGAAGATCTTAAATACATTTTTTGCATCTGTATTTACTAGGAGATGGACACAGAATATAGAAGTGAGGCAAAGTGGCTTCAACTTCATGGACCCTGTACAGATTACAGAGGAGGAGGTGTTTGCAATCCTGAGGCAAATCAAGTAGATAAATCCCCGGGGCCTGACAAGGTGTTCCCTTGGACCCTATGGGAGGCAAGTGCAGAAATTGCTGGAGCCCTAGCAGAGATATTTAAAACACCCTTAGTGACAGGAGAGGTACCAGAAGATTGGAGTATAGCTAATGTTGTTATGCTGTTTAAAAAAGGCTTTAAGCATAATCCAGGAAATTATAGACTGGTGAGCCTGACATCAGTTGTGGGAAAGATATTGGAAATAATTCTAAGGGACCGGATATATAACTTTGGATAGCCATGGACTGATTAAGGATTGTCAGCATGGTTTTGTGCATAGTAGATCATGTCTAACCAAACTTGGGAAGTTTTTCGAGGAAGTTACCAGGAAAGTGGATGAAGACAAGGCAGTGGATGTTGTCTACATAGACTTTAACAAGGCATTTGGCAAGGTCCCTCGTGAGAGGTTGATCAAGAAGGTCCAGTCGCTTGGCATTCAGGATGAGGTAGTAAACTGGATTAGACATTGTCTTTGTGGGAGAAGCCAGAGAGTGGTAGTAGATAGTTGCTTTTCCGACTGGGTGCCTGTGACTAATGGTGTGCCGCAGGGATTGGTGCTGGGTCGTTTATTGTTTGTCATCTATATCAATGACCTGGATGATAATGTGGTTAACTGGATCAGCAAATTTGCAGATGACACCAAGATTAGAGGTGTGGTAGATGGTGATGAAGGGTATCATGACTTGCAGAAGGATCTGAAACAGCTGGGAAAAAAATGGGCTGAAAAATGGCAGATGGAATTTAATGCAGAGAAGTCTGATGTATTGCAATTGGATAGGACCAACTAGGGTAGGTCTTGCACAGTGAACAGTAGGGCACTGAGGAGTGTGTTAGGACAAAGGGATCTAGGAATACAGGTCCATAATTCATTGATAGTGGTGTCACAGGTAGATGGGGTCGTAAAGAAAACTTTTGGCACATTGGCCTTCATAAATCGATGTATTGAGTACAGGTGATGGGATATTATTTTGAAGTTGTATAAGACATTGGTGAAGCCTAATTTGGAGTATTGTGTGCAGTTTTTGTCACCTACCTACACAAAAGATGTAAATAGGTTTATAAGAGTACAGAGAAAATTTTTTAAGGATGTTGATGGGTCTGAAGGACCTGAGTTATAGGGAAAGATTTAATAGGTTAGAACTGTATTCCTTGGAACATAGAAGATTGAGAGGAGATTTATGAGAGGTATACAAAATGATGAAGGGTATAGATAGGGTAAATGCAAGCAGGCTTTTTCCACTGAGGTTGGGTGGGACTATAACCAGAGGTTATAGGTTAAGGGTGAAAGGTGGAAGGTTTAAGGGAACGTGAGGGGAAACTTCTTCACTCAGAGGGTCATGAGAATGTGAAATAAGCTGCCAGCACAGGTGGTAGATGAGAGCTCAATTCCAATATTTAAGAGAAGTTCGGATAGGTACGTGGAATAGTAGGGGTATGGAGCGCTATGGTCCTGGTGCAGGTCACTGGGAGTAGGCCATTTCAATAGTTTCAGCATGGATTAGATGGGCCAAATGGCCTGTTTCTGTGCTGTACTTCTCTGACTCTATGACATATATGTGCCTATCTAAACACCTTTTAAAGGTCTGTAATGTTTCTGCCTTCGTTGCCTGAAGGGGTTGGTATTATGTCCACTTATTTTTCACGTTATATGTTTAATGATTCGGATGATCAAATTAACGGCTTTGTGGCCAAGTTTGTGGAAGGTATGAAAATAGATGGAGGGACAGGTAACGTTGAGGAAGTAGGACATCTGCAGAATGACTAAGACAGATTGGGGGAATGGGCAAGGAAATGTCACATGGAATATAGTGCAGGGAAGTACATGGTCATGCACTTTGGTAGAAGGAATAGAGGTGTGGACTATTTTCTAAATGGGGAGAAAATGCAAAAATCTGAGGTGCAAAGGGACTTGGGAATCCTCATACAGAATTCCCGAAAGGTTAACTTGCAGGTTGAGTTGGTGGTAAGGAAAGCAAATGCAATGTTAACATTCATTTCAAGAGGACTAGAATATAAAAACAAGGATCTAATGCTGAGGCTTTATAAGGCATTGGTCAGACTGCACTTAGAGTATTGTGAGCAGTTTTGGGCCTCTTATCTAAAAGAAAAAGATGTGTTGGCATTGGAGAGAGTCCAGAAGACGTTCACACAAATGATGCCAGGTATGAAAGGGTTAACATCTGAGAAGTATTTGATGGCTCTGGCTTATGCTCACTGGAGTTTAGAAAAATGAAGTGGGGGGAATCTCATTGAAAACTGTTGAATATTGAAAGGTCTGGATAGAGTGGATTTGGGGAGGATGTTTCCTATAGTGGGGTGAGCTTGGGACCAAAGGGCACCGCCTCAGAATAGAGGATCATCCATTTAGAACAGAGATAAGGAGGAATTTCTTTTGCTCGACAGGAGTGAATCTGTGGAATTCATTGCCACAGGGGACTGTGGAGGCCAAGTCATTGAGTATATTTAAAGTGGAGGTTGATAGGTTCTTGATTAGTCAGGGCATGCAAGGTTAAGGGGAAAAGGCAGGAGAATGGGGTTGAGAAAGATAATAAATCGGCCATGATGGATGGGCTGAATGCACTGTCTCAGCAGCGCAGTCCAGGTACCCACCACTCCGTGTATAACAGAAAAAAAATTTGTCCCTCTCGTCTCCTTAGAATTTACCCACTCTCATTTTAAATACATGCCCTCTAGTACTAGACATTTCAACCCTGGGGAAAAAGATACCGTCTGTCTACTCTATGCCTTTCATAATTTTATAAACCTTCATCAGATCTTCACTCAGCCAGTGCCGCTCCAGAGAAAACAACCCAAGTTTGTCCAACCTCTCATTTATAGCACATGCCCGCTAATCCAGGTAACATCGTGGTAAACTTCTACATCCTCTCCAGCACCTTGATATCCTTCCTATAATGGGGCAACCAGAACTCCATGCAATATTCCAGATGCGGCATAGCTAGAGTTTTATAAAGCTGCAACATAACTTCCTGACTTTTGAACCCAATGTCTCAACTCATACCATATGCCTTCTTAATCACCCCATCACCCTGTGTAGCCACATTCAGGGAGCTATGAACTGGACCCCAAGATGCCTCTGCTCATCAATACTATTAAGAATCTTGTCCTGTACTGTCTCTTTTACATTTGACCTACCAAGCTGCAACGCTTCACACTTGGCCAGATTAAACTCCATCTGCCATTTCTCCTCCCTTATCTGTAACTGATCTATCTCCTATTGTATTCTTTGTCAGTCTTCGACATAATCCACACCACTGCTAATCTTCGTCTCATCTGCAAATTTACTAACCCACCCATTAAGTAATCCTTCTTGACAGCATCAATTCAGAGTTGAAATGGATTTAAACTTGGGGAAAGCGGACTCTAAAATAGTCTTCATCTGACAATAATGTTTGGGGGAAAAGATAATCATAATCAACATACTGTCTTGTCATAGAGAAAAGTATAAGGCCTCATGGTATCTCCCTTGATCCAAGCATTAGGCATATACTAGGGAACAAATTGCCACCTGGATCACTGATGGAATGCTAGCTGCTTACTGACTCCAGTCATAGCTGTAAAATTGGCCTCAAAATATTGATTGCGACATGAAACACTGCAGAAAAATCAATATCGAAGGGCTCAAAAGACCCTGCAAAGAAATCTCTAGCTTGTTAATGCCTCACGAATGACTTTTAATCAACAGGAGCCACAGAGAATCCAGTGTCTGGAATGCCCTGGAGTCCACTATAGTTAACATTTGTGAAGACACTCATGACTTCTCTACCAGAAAACACTGAGACAGTTTTTTGTGAGATTGACTGGGAGTTTAAAAAAAAATGAATGCAAAATGATTTTCCTGGCAGCTAGAGACAACAAGGTCCAACAAAAAAAAAAATTGGAGGCCCTAACAATGGATTGTAAGTGAAAGGAGCACAAGAGATCCAGCTACTTTGATTTGTCAGTGCTGTCAAGACTATTTATGGCCAAGCACCATCCTGAGAAGAGGTAATGACATAGAAAAGGCACATCAGGGATAGCAGCTACTGGAAGAGGACATCCAGGACCCTCCTCAACCAGCACTCCCTCTTTGATGCACCTACCCTGATTGACATCCTTTAGTCCACTATGCACGAGATTTTCTATGCTATCCCCAACATGGCAACCGGATGAAAAAGTCACCAACAAAGCTTCTAGAATGGACAAAATCCTCGCTGAAGTACTGGAACACAGCAGAGAAGTGCTGGTGTGAATTTATGACATCTGAGAAGAACAAAACACATTAGGGACTGCAGAGGCTAGGTCTGCTTTCCTAAGAGTAGGAGAGGCTGAGAGAAAATCTGTTAGATATACTGTATACAAAATAATGAGGGGCATGGATAAAGTGAATAGTGAGAAACTTTGCTCATAGCAAAGGGCATTGGTTTGAAGTAATGGATAGGATGTTTAGAGGACATGTAAAGAAGGGCTTTTCATCTAGAGAGTGGTTGGAGTGGTGGAGACAATCTCACAACTTTTAAGAAGTATCTAGACAATTGCTTGGATGGTCAAGTCACAGAGACTATGGACCAAGTGAGTTGAAATGAGATTGCTAAGATTGGTGCTTGATGGTCAACCTGAACGTGGTGTGCTCTATGACTCTCTTTATGACTGACCAGAAATATGACAATTTTAAAGAAGGAAGCCATGTCCATTTGTAGTAAATGTAGAAGGGTCTGTCGGTACTGCTATAGGGAAAATCATCTCAAGGGTACTTTTCAACTACTTTCTTTGAATGGGCAGTGTTTTCCATCCCCTTTCCTCTGCTCTCCCTGGTGCAACCTTCCCATCATCTTTCATCCCTCCTCACCAATCACTTTGTCTTTGTATCTCACCTCTCCACTTTCCCTTTATACTTCCCTTCTCTCTCCATTCTCAGTCTCAGTCTCGTTTCAGCCTGGAACTTCAACAATTCTTTCATCTCCACACGGATGTTTGCTTAACCTGTTGAGTTTCTGCAGTAGATTGTTTATTGGTCTGGATTGCAGCATCTGCAGTCTCGTGTGTCTTGAGTTTCTCAGAGTCATAATATGGATTTTGTCATTCAAGAGATACAATGGGTGTGATCTTCACCACACAGAGCATATTGGAGGACAGCAGTATTCACTATACGTGGCATGTTTTCAGCTGCGCAAAAACATTAGCTCTTCTATTAATAGGGATTTGTAGAGCTCCTCTTCAAATTGTGCTGTCCTCAAAACGCTCATCTTTCTACATCTGCTAAATGAAGGTATGAACATCTAAGAAATTATGTTAACTGGTCTATCATAGACCCATGCAAACTGAGGTGAAGTGAGAATCTGCCATTGAACGCCCCTTCTCAGTCTCCTTCATTACAATATTTTGTTCTGTCACCAACAAGGTTCCCCTAGAATGAAAGAAGCATGCATGATGTATGGGAAACCATTCAACCTTGGCCAGTACACAGCCCAACCAAGATCACCCCAATCTCAGACATCAATTTGCAGTACACAACCAATATTTGCATTTGTCTAATTTCCCAACAGGCTCCAGAACAGGGTTTTGATATTCTGTCATACTTAACCATTGTCTTAGATGTGTATTATGTGTTTTGTTCTGCTTTTATCAGTTTTACAGAGTGCAACTCTCAATGGGTGGGGGAGGAGAAGTATCTAATAGTTGTAAATTAATTGACATTCTTTAACTCACGATTGTTTCAAAAATTTTTGCAGCTTGCATGCAAGAACTGTGGCTATGCGTATTGTTCATCTTGCCTCAGTTACAGTGCCTTTGTCCCCTGTGGTGGGCATACACAGCAAAAGGTCTGCAGGCAATGCCATGGAGCACTTACAAGGTAACTGATGATATGAAAGTAGCATAATCCAGAAAACTAGTGAATTATCTCTTGTTTATAATAAATATCATTAAAGTGCAGATATTAGAAATCTCAAATAAAAACAGAATTTGCTGGAAACATTCAGCTGGTCATGCAGCATTTGTCTGGGTGTTTTCTACCTGTAACGGTAACTCTTCCTCTTTTCATATATGTTGTATTACTACAGAATGTTTCCTGCGTATTCTGTTTTAACAGAGACATGAGAGACTGAAGATGCTGGAATCTGGAGTAAACCAAACAAGTCGCTCAAGGAACCCAGCGGGTTGGGCAACATCTTTGGAGGAAAGGGATGATCAGCTTTCTCAGTCGAGACCTTGCATCAGCATTGAGGGTGTGAACGGGGAGAATCAGAATCAAGTTTATTATCACTGACTTGCTTGTCGTGAAAGTTGTTTTCCAGCAACGGTTTAGTGCTATATGAAGAGGCGCATGGGGAGGAGTGGGGCAGATGGAGCAGAGTGAGGAGGAAGTGATGGGCAGATGGAGAAGGGAGGGGTGGAGTTAGCGACAGAGGCCGGGAGGTGATCGGTAGATATAAGAGACCTGTAGATTGTGGAATCTGAACAGAAAGGAAGGTGATGAGTACAATTACAAACCCCATTTCCAGAAAAGTTGGGATATTTTCCAAAATGCAATAAAAACAAAAATCTGTAATATGTTAATTCACGTGAACCTTTATTTAACTGACAAAAGTACAAAGAAAAGATTTTCAATAGTTTTACTGACCAACTTAATTGTATTTTGTAAACATACACAAATTTAGGATTTGATGGCTGCAAAACACTCAACAAAATTTGGGACAGAGGCATGTTTACCATTGTGTTATATCACCTTTCCTTTTAATAACACTTCGTAATTCGCTTTGGAACTGAGGATACTAATTGTAGTAGATTTGCAATTGGAAATTTTGTCCATTCATGCTTGATAAAAGACTTCAGC
Source organism: Mobula hypostoma (assembly GCF_963921235.1). Classification (NCBI taxonomy): domain Eukaryota; kingdom Metazoa; phylum Chordata; class Chondrichthyes; order Myliobatiformes; family Myliobatidae; genus Mobula; species Mobula hypostoma. The sequence goes on from NC_086097.1 coordinate 96,780,099, forward strand.
TGCTCAACAGTCCGTGGTCTCCGTTGTCTGATTCACCTCTTCATGATGTGCCATACATTTCCAATAGGAGATAGATCTGGACTGGCAGCAGGCCAGTCGAGCACACGCACTCTGTGTCTACAAAGCCACGCTGTTGTAGCCTGTGCAGAATGTGGTCTGGCATTGACCAGCTGAAATAAGCATGGACGTCCCGGGAAGAGACGTCGCCTTGATGGCAACATATGTCTCTCTAAAATCCTAATATACACCTCAGAGTCAATGGTACCTTCACATACATGCAACTCACCCATGCCGTGGGCACTGATGCAGCCCTATACCATCACAGATGCTGGCTTTTGCACCTTTCGCTGATAACAATCTGGATGGTCATTTTTATCTTTGGCACGGAGAACTCGACGCCCGTTTTTTCCAAAAACTAGCTGAAATGTGGACTCATCTGACCACAGCACACGGTTCCACAGTCTTTCGGTCCATCTGAGATGAGCTCGGGCCCAGAGAACTCGCCGGCGATTCTGCATAGAGTTGATGGATGGCTTCCTCCTTGCGTAATACAGTTTCAAGTTGTATTTCTGGATGCAGTGACGGACTGTGTTGAGTGACAATGGTTTTCCGAAGTACTCCCGATCCCAGGTGGCTATAATTGTCACAGTAGCATGACGGTTTCTTAGGCAGTGCCGCCTGAGAGCTCGAAGATCACGCGCATTCAACAGTGGTTTCTGACCTTGCCCTTTACGCACTGAGATGTCTCTTTATTCTCTGAATCTTTTCACAATATTATGTACTGTAGATGTTGAAAGACCTAAATTCTCTGCAACCTTGCGTTGAGAATTGTTCCTTTTGAACTGACTAACAATTCTCTCACGAATTTTGGCACAAAGGGATGAGCCACGACCCATCCTTGCTTGCAAAGACTGAGCCTTTGATGGACGCTACTTTTACACCCAGTCATGATATCTCACCTGCTACCAATTAGCCTGCTTAATGTGGAGTCTTCCAAACCGGTGTTACTTGAATATTCTGTGCACTTCTCAATCTTATTTTAACTCTGTCCCAACTTTTGTTGAGTGTTTTGCAGCCATCAAATTCTATATTTGTGTGTGTTTACAAAATACAATTACGTTAGTCAGTAAAACTATTGAAAATCTTTTTTTTCATACTTTTGTCAGTTAAATAAAGGTTCACGTGAATTAACATATCACAGATTTTTGCTTTTATTGCATTTTGGAAAGTATCCCAACTTTTCTGGAAATGGGGTTTGTAGATAAGGGAGGGATGGTTTTCAGATGGGAACAGTGGGAGTAGTGCATTGAGGACCCAGTGTTGTTTTAGGCAGAAGGAACCAGGTGGTGCAGGAGAAAGTTGCCCAGTTTTTTACCCCTCCTCTACCTGACTGCATCTGCCTATCAATGCCTCCTTACCTGGTTCCACCTATCATTGCCCCCACCTACTTCACCTCTTTATTCCAGTTATCTATGTCTTTACACTCTCAGTCTCAATGCAAAGTCTTAACCTGAGTTATCAACCACCCCCTTTCCTACACAGGTGCTGCCTCACTTGCTGAGTTCCTCCAGCTTCCTCAATTTCTTCTCGTTATTTTTATTCATAATGTCACAAAAGCAGAGCTTATGGTGTTACATAGGAAGAACAATTGAAATAATGTAAATATTTTATATTACCATTTTTTACAAGGCAGCTATGTAACATAGAACAACTGACTACAACATAATTGGGGTCACTTGCATAGGATTTCTGCTATTAGTAGTTTATTTCTCACTGTTAATAAATAAATAAATAAATGGAGAAAAATGTTTTTTATATAGCAACTTATTGTCTGAAGGTGTTTCATGGAGTACTACCAAGCAAAATTTGATGGCAAGCCTCTAGGGTATTAAAATGGGTTTGTGTAAAAGTGGGGTCCAGAGGAAGGAAAGTCGGGAGTGAAGGACTTCAGCAGCTGAAGGCAAGACCACCAGAAGAGGAACGATCAAAATGGAAGCTGTGGAAGAAATTACAATGGATGATATCTTGATGGATTATTAGGTTGGAAGGGACGACGCTATGGAGTAATTTGAATGCGAAAATTAGAATTTTAAAAAGCATTGTTTAACCATTGCAAATGTAGGTCATTGAGGGCTGTATGAATGAAATGATGTCTATTAAGACTCAAAGTAGACTTGGATAATGTTTATGGAGAATGGGCGATGTGATGTTGGTTAATCAAAATTAAAGTTTACTAAAGCTTGGTGAACAATTTGAAGTGACGATGAGCTGGGCAGAAAAGGGGACAACAAGTGGATTACTATAATGACATTTATAATCTTTGAACCAATAACTGAATCAAATATTGAATCAAAAATATGGTACTACCCCACCACCACCCTAGATATGGCCCAGACAGTTCATAATCTCTACTATGACCACACATTTTTCATTTGTGTGTTAAATATCCATTGTTGTGTATGTGGCCTGGTTACACAACAATGCTATTAATAAAAACACAGGAGATGGGAGCTAAGTTTCATGATTCTTTACTGGCAGAATCCAACTTGCCACACACACGTACAGATCAATACGTGCCTAATAGTGCATGCTCAATACGTGCCTAATAGCGCATGCAGCAACGGGTCCCTACAACATAAAGTAGTCCCTTATAATACTATAAGCCATACGGTACACTCCTCCCCTTTTATTTTAATAGTATATCAACTTTTTTTTAACTGGGTCACTATGCTAAACAAATATGTCTACCCTTAACATACAAATGCCTACCATTTGTTTTACTTAGTAACTTAATATCAAATCATAACAAAGTAACATAATGTCAAATTATAACAAAGTAACATGATAATATCAAATTATAATGAGCTTTTTTGATTTTTGGTCTAAGACCCATTTCTAACTCAAGTCTGGGGGGGGGGTCTTCTCTGCCTCTCCGGGTAACGTCTGTCAATAAACTTGTTTGTTTTAATACAGATTTCCATATAAAAGTCATGAAAAGTTGACCCCTGAGCATAGGGAGTTAAAAATTTGTGCGCCTCCAACTTGCTAAGAGTTCTAGGCAGCAGATCGCCTCCGTATAATGAAGACTGCTCTGTGCAGCTGTCCTAGATATATACACATCTTTGTGCTATCACTTGTCTTCCTTACCCATATCTCATTTGTTCCCCAACTGAGCTAATTACATAGCCAATCTTTGTATTCTCCTTGAATTCCAAATAGATAGCCTAACCTTTATGATACCATCTCTTATCGTAATATAACTTTCCATCTTCTATTCGTGCTTCATATCTTTGGGCTGGTGATTCAGCAGGAGTGCTGGGAAGGTGCTCAGGAGAAGACGGAGATGCTGGTCTTTTCGGAGATTTAAGCTTATTAAGGGTTCGCAGATCTTCCATTATCTGTTTATCTGTTAACAAGTAATTTAACTGCGCAGGTACAGATTTTCGTCTTTTGTCGGTAATTGGAACAGGGTCATAAGGTCTCCTCCTTAGTTTCCTACCTCCATAGAACCTCCTGTGAATTCCATTGTTAGCCTCTCGTTCTCAATCACCTTTTTCTTTTCTTCTAACTCAATCTTTTTATCTTCAGATTCCTGCACTGTTGCTTTCTTCTCTTTAATGTAATTCTTTTCCACTTGTTCTGTCTCCAGTTGCAGAAAGAGCTCTGCATTTCATATTCTTTCCTTGTATTGTTGATCTAGTTTCTTTATCCTTTTCTGATACTCCTGCAAAGTGCCTTCCTGTAACTGCTGTAGCTGTCTTTTGAGAGATGTCAATTTCTCCTGGTACATCTGTTCTTTTACTTCCAGGTAGTCTTCATCATCCTGCTTATTGGCAATATCTGTCTCCCTTGCATCCTCTGTATCTTTATCCGAGTCACGGCCACGGATACTGTGTTCGTCCTCATCGTCGACGCTGTCTAGCTCCTCTTCGTCGTTGTAATAGTCGACAATGGGTGAGAGGAGAGCTGCGGACATCTTCCCTGCCAAGCTGCCCTCCTTTGTTGACACATCTAGTGCCTTGATGGTCTTCCAATCCAACTGGACTTTCCTGAGCCATTCACGTCCCAGCAATGGTGGTACTCCATTGTTCAGTACATAGAGGTTCAGCTGCTGTGTTTTGTCTCCGTAGGTCACTGTCACTTTAATTTTGCCTTTGGGACGCACTTTCCATCCTGTGTAAGTCTTTAGCAGTAGTTTAGTTTGTTTCAGAGGTATGTGAGAAAACAGTCATTTGTAATCATGTACAGAGATCACTGTTAAAGCTGAGCCTGTGTCCAACTCCGTTTTCAGTCTCACGCCCGCCACTTGTGGAGTTATCCATATTACTCTTTGATCATCTGTCTCTTTCATGCTGTGAAGTTGCAGACAAGACAATTCACTTTCGTCTGAGTCGTTTTCATCAGAACTGCTTTCTTTCATTTTGTGTACATTGTTGTGTTTTCCTTTCTGGGGTTTCTTGTTTCTCTGTATTTTGTCCTTTTTCTGCTGTTTACTAGCTTTGCATACTCTGCCAGTGTGGCCCTGTTTGCCACAGTTTCTGCATTCTTTGTCTTTAAACCAACAATCATCAGGGTTATGTGGTATGGTCCCACAATGGTAACATTGTTTACTAGCTTTGCATACTCTGCCAATGTGGCCCTGCTTGTCACAGTTTCTGCGTTCTCTGTCTTTAAACCATGTGACATGTTCCCACAGCAGTAACATTTCTTTCCTTCATTTCTGCTCAGTGACATTTTATTCGTAGCATATTCCAGAGATTTTTGTTGTATCTGTGAGGCACCCCATGCTGCTGTTTCCGTTGATATTACAATGTTCAGCACCTTCTCGAATGTAAGGTCTTTTTCACCCAGGAGCTTCTTCTGTGTGGTTTCACAGTGCGTGCCACACACTAACCTGTCCCTCAATGCATCCGATAGACCAGCTCCAAATTGACAATGTTCGGATAATTTGTGCAATTCAGCACAATATTAAGAAATACTTTCATTTTTGCTCTGATTCCGATTGTGAAATATAAATTTTACAGCAATGATCAGTGGTTTGGGGTTTAAATGCTGTTGGAGAGTGTCTACTATTTGCTTGAACGTTTTGTCAGCTGGCTTTTCAGGGGTTAACAAGCTCCGTAGCAGGCCGTATGTTTTTGCTCCCATAACACTGAGTAAGTCACTGGCTTTCTTTTCATCATTACCATCATTAGCATCACAATGTAACTCCACTCTCTCACTGTAAGTTGCCCAGTCTTCAATGCCACTATCAAATGCTGTAATGGTTCTAATCATCACAATCTTTGTTATGTTAATTTAGCCCCGTTTTCCCCTTGTTTTCTTTTTGACTCGCCTATCCTTTTTGCTAGAACCATGAGTGCACTCCATCTAGATCTGTGTGTCGCTTCTTTTTATCTTGCTTTTGGGGCAGGCAGACCCTCAGCCCTGGGGGTCAGCGCCGGCTGTGGTCTTGCCTGGACGTGCTGCAGCTCTATCTGTGTCTCTTGGTCTCCCGACATTCCCGACCCTGGCTGTGCTCCCACTTCCTTTTAGATTCGCAGCCTCGCTCTGCCTCCTTCTCTCGCTCCTTGGCTTATTCCTTGCTCTCTTTCTGCGAGTGCTGTTATCAACTAATAGACGGCGTTCCGATAAGATGTAGGTTCATTAACCTCGTCACCAATGTGTTGTGTATGTGGCCAGGTTACACAGTAATGCTGTTAGTGAAAACACCGGAGGTGGGAGCTAAGTTTCATGGTTCTTTACTGGCTGAATCCGAACTCAGCACACACATGTACAGATCAATACACGCCTAATAGTGCATGCAACGACGTGTCCCTACAACATAAAGTAGTCCCTTATTACACTGTAGGCCATACGGTACATCCATAATTGCCATTTTTAAAGGTGTCATATTTGCTTAAGGATGCAAAAACAATTAGCACTGGGAGAAAGATCAAGGCTAACAGTATAGTATGTGAATGTGGAGCAAGAGGGAGAGAAAATTATTTTAATGAATATTTTTTTGTTCTTTAACAGCAACAAAAAACAGGACAATACTGCAAGATGGTCTCCACCAGAGAACTACAAAAAGTAAGGGTTGCTTCCAGATTGGTGGATTGTATTTATAACATACATTAGAGAGTGCCGATGTAATATAAAACTGCAACTTCTTTGGATTACTTTATTGCTTTAAAATTCGGATAGCTAGATCAGAATGGTATCGATGGAAAGCTAGCAAAGATGTGGGAAATTAAGTAGACGAGTTAATCTTCATTCAGTATAAATGACTCATTGGATCAGTAGTTAGTGTTCCAGCAACTGGGTTCAATTCTAGCCCGTGTGTGCTGAGTTCCTCGTTGTCCCTGGGTGCTCTTGTTTCCTCCGACATTGCTATGACTTGCTGGTGGGTTAATTAACTGGTGTAGGTCGCCTGTATTGTAGGTGAGTGGCAGATAAATTAGGGGAGTTGATGAACTACGACAGAGAATAGTTTACAGGGAAATAAAGAGACAAATTAATATCATGGGAATGCTTTGAGGGTTGACATTCAGTAGGCTAAATGTTTTCCCTTGTGTCACTATGAAATATGATTTGAGTAAATGAGTATGTGTAGATTAGTGATTGGTGGTTAGAACAGATGTAGTGGGCTTAAGGTCCTCTTTTTTTGTTGTATGACTGAATGGCTTCATGGACATGGGCACTGTGACCATCTCCTAACTGCCTTTGAGCTATATCCTTGCTAAAGTTCAAGTGGAGATGATGAGGTATGGAAGCTCACTAATGTGAATAATTGAACTTTGAGTGATTAGTACATTTTCAACACAGTACTACCATTTACCAGCTATATTTTTTACTTCTGGATGAGAAATGTCTTTACAAATTGAAATCAGACCTTGACCATAAGACATAGGGGCATAATTAGGCTGTTCAGCCCATTGATTCTCCTCCGCTATTCATCATGGCTGATCCCGGATCCCACTCAACCCCATACACCTGTCTTTTTGTCATATCCTTTGAAGCCCTGACGGTCAGGAAACTATCAACTTCCGCCTTAAATATACCCACGGACTTGACCTCCACTACAGACTGTGGCGGAGCATTCCACAGATTCACTACTTTCTGGCTAATAAAAAAAATTCCTCCTTACCTCTGTTCGAAAAGGTTGCCCATCAATTTTGAGGTTATGCCCTCTGGTTCTGGATGCCCCCACCATAGGAAACATCCTCTCCACGTCCACCCTATCTAGTCCTTTCAACATTCTGTTATTCTAAATTAAAGGGTCTTGTTGATAGTAAACCAAAGAATGATAAAGAGACCTTTGTCAGTTAACAAATGGGCTGTGGAACGAAAAATGGCTTTCAAATTCAGTAAGTGTGAGGAGATGCATTTTGGACTGTAAACGAGATAGACCTGGTGATGTGGAACAGATGGACCTGGGAGTACTAGTGCAGAGTTTGTTGAAATCAGCAGCACAAGCAGTTTCTTTTGGCATGTGAGATAATTTTAAATTCCCCTCAAACATCTAAGCAATTATTATGATCACTGATCTTCTGTTATTTTCTGAGTCACTTTTAAACATTTTTTGCCCGTTTTTCTGTAGCATCAGAAGGGACTCCCATGTGTCCATTTCCAAAGTGATCTTTTGAAAAGTACTGTGTTCTGTGCAAATACCCTTAAAACCATCATCTGCTCGCTTGATACACTACTTTTTGAGGTTCTACTCGCAGTTCACTTCACTTCCCCTGAAGGATACAAAAAAAAAGCAAGTAAGGGAATTGGACGCCTACTTAAAAACGGAGAAATTGAAGGGTGATTGAGAAATATTGGAAAAGTGAGAGTGAGCCAGCCAGAGTCCAACTACAATTTTTTCTTTCTTTTCCTAATTATAATTTCCTGAATCTTCCACAATGAAATCTGCAAACTCGTAACTTTTTGTGCTCTCAGTTCAACTTTAATCTTGGTCTTCTTCCCATTAGTATTTTTAACACTGAGGCTGGATAGGTGCTGTCATTCAGCTCTGAAAGTGACATCAAGACAGCTGTACAGTGTCTAAATTTGTCATCAATACTTCCTCTCTTTTTTTTCTGTTGGAATGCACCTGATTTTCCCTTGGTGTGCCTTCAGTGACATTGTAGAACCTCAGTAATGTGCTAGATAAGGATGAAAATATCTGTTAAAGAGTGGATGACTCTGCATGCAAACTTAAGTAATATTTAGTTTTGCCCCTTTGATTTACCACTCCCCCACTATTTTCCATTAATCCTTCAAATTTACTTTTTGTTTTAGTACGTATCCAATTCCCTTTGAAGTTTGGAGACACAAGAGACTGCAGACGCTAAAATCTGGAGAAACAAACAATCTGCACGTGCTGATGCAGGGTTTTGACCCAAAATATCTACAATTCCTTTCCTCCCACAGATGTCGCTCACCCCGTTCCCAGACTCCCTAGTGATGCTGTGAGGCCCTAGTTCTGATGCTCCCCTCAAACATACAAGGTTTGCTGGAACATTTATCACTTCTGCTGTGTAACCCCTTTTCTTTTAAAAAAAAGTGTGTTGCTGATTAACAACATCCAGTGATCTGGAGAATCTGCCAGTCCAGCATTGCTGAAGTTCTGCACATGCTTGATTAATGGAGTTCTACTGCAGTGAACAGTTTTTCTAAGATGACAGAACATGGTTTAGATGATTCAACCTAAAAAATTTTCTCTAATTCCGACTCTTTGTAACATGAGAGTTTTACAGAATGAAAGAAATGAGCAGCTGTAATAGCTAATTCCTCTAATAATCCCCGTCCAATAAAACTATCTTCTGGTCTGTAGGCGAGTAGCTGCTTTGGAAGCCAAACAACAAGGTCAAACTGCAGTCCAGAAAGCAGGGTGTCAGGCGCCCAGCATTGGCATGAAGTTTAAGCACTGGGATCTTTCAAAAGAGGATCAAGCCATTGCTGAACGACTGGAGAAGCTGAAGGAAGAAACCAAACCAAGTTAGTTCCATTGTTAATTACTGGATTACATTGTTAATAACTACATTGTTAATTATTGCCTACTGACACAACCAATTGACAGACGACGCAATAGCCACTGCTCTACATACTGTCCTTGCAAATCTGGAGAAGAAGGCTGCTTATGTGAGAATGCTGTTCGTGCACTACAGTTCAACATTCAACACCGTAACTCCCTTCAGGCTCGACAGGAAGCTCAGAGACCTTGGCCTTGAGCCTGCCTTGTGCAGCTGGATCCTAGACTTCCTGTCAGATTGCCGGCAGGTGGTAAGAATAGGCGGCCTCACCTCCACCCATCTGACTGTCAACACAGGAGCCCCTCAGGGCTGTGTACTAAGCCCCCTTCTTTACTTCCTGTATACCCATGACTGTGTCGCCACCCACAGCTCTAATATGCTAATTACATTTGCCGATGACACTATATTGATTGGCCTAATCTCAAACAATAACAAAGTGACCTACAGGGAAGAAGTCATCCCTCTGACACAGCGGTATCAAGAAAGCAACCTCTCCCTCAATGTCGCAAAAACAAAAAAACTGGTTGTGGAATACTGGAGGAATGGAGATGGGCTAGCCCCTATTGACATCAATGGATCTGGGGTTGAGAGGGTATACAGTTTTAAGTTCCTCAGTATCCACATCACTGAGGACCTCACATGGTCTTTACACACCAGCTGTATGGTGAAAAAGGCACAACAGCACTTCTTTCACCTCAGACAGTTGAGAAAGTTTGGTATGGGCCCCCAAATCCTAAGAACTTTCTACAGGGGCACACAATTGAGAGCATCCTGATTGGCTGCATCACTGCCTGGTATGGGAACTGTACCTCCCTTAATCGCAGGATTCTGCAGCGAGTGGTGCGGACAGCCCTGCACATCTGCAATTGTGAACTTCCAATGAGTCAGGACATTTACAAAGACAGGTGTGAGAAAAGGGCCCAAAGGATCATTGGGGACCCGAGTCACCCCAACCACAATCTATTCCAGCAGCTAACATCCAGGAAACGGTACCGCAGCATAAGAGCCAGGACCAGCAGGCTCCGGGACAGTTTCTTTCACCAGGCCATCAGACTGATGAACTCGTGCTGATTTGAGTGTATTTTTATGTTACATTGTTCTATTTATTATAAATTATTATAAATTACTATGATTGCACATTTGACAGAGACGTAAAGGTTTTTACTCCTCATGTATGTGAAGGATATAAGAAATACAATTCAACTCAAATATCTGTGACAACTTGCAACAGCAGCATTTGTTGTTCATCCCTGTTTGCACTTAAGGTTAGTCGTAAGGTGTCACCTTGAACCACAGTTGTCCCTGTGATGAAAGAAATCCTGCAGTGAGGTAAAGTGTTCCAGGATTTTGACCAAACAATAAAAAGAAGGGAAAATGTGTTCACTTGGGTGACAATAGCAAAAGGTTTTGTCTGCTCTTCGTAGAAATTTCATTGGCCAACAGGATTTTAGTTTAATACCTGCAAGCAATATAATGATCCTTGTTATAAATGGGTTTGTAAATGTTCGCACCAAGGTATTCTTATCCTGTTGATGTTGTGAGCCAATGTTTTTAACCCTTTTCAGATATTACCTCAACATGTTCTTTCTATTCTTGTGTTCCTTAAGCTATGATTTTACTCAGAACTGGAGTTGTAATCAAAAGGTACAATTTGTGGGTATACCATTTAATCCAATCTGAAGCTTCCAAACCATTGTTCAATAATTCCAAGGTTCTGATGTACAGTACCATAGCAGTTAGTGCAGTTGCTTTACAGTACTAGTAGTTACTGAGAGGGGTTCAATACTAGTGGTCTGTAAGGAATTTACACGTTCTCATGGCTGTGTGGATTTTCTCCAAGTGCTCTAGTTTCCTCCACATTCCAAAGATGTGTGGTTAGGGTTAGTGAGTTGTGGGCATGCTATGTTGGCACAAGGAATGTAGCCCCAGCACAATACTCCTTGTGATGCAGAATGGCGCATTTCGTTGTATGTTCGGATTCACATGAGAGACATAAACTGATCTTTAATCTTTATTCTGTAATTAAAACAGTATCTATTCCCTCATCCGTGTATAAGATGCATCACCTTTTATTCATCTGAATACAGTGAAGTACTTATGAAGACAAAAAGTGTGAATGGAAGTCCATTTCAATGTTGAAAGATTCATCTCTGATATTCTGAAGCTGGGACAGCTTAATATTGATCCTCTCCAGAAAAAGTTTTTTTTCTTTTCCTGACATCAATTAGTGCAAGATTCAACAATACCAACACAGAGAAGCAAAAACAGGCAAAACTTGGACCAAGTAGATTTTTTTTTGGCGCAATCCTCAGCAGAAATGTAAAAACAAATCTGCAAATTTTAATTGAATAATCTGGATTAATCAAAGTGAGGCATTTCCTCTGTACTGTATTGTATCAATATGTTTTTGTATATTGCAGAATATGTAGCCTCTCAGAAAGAGATTGAGTGTCGGCTAGCTGCATTGAAGAAGGAACCTCAGCGACCCATACCCTCCACCAGGGAAATGGAGGACAGGCTAGCCCTGTTAAAGGGCCAGACCCCACCATCACAGATCCCTAAACCTGTAAGAATGTCTAACATCTTTGTACCATGCTGAAAGTATACTTACCACACTTTCATGTGACCTAAAAATTCATAGAGCCTTCAATTTGCTGCAAAAATATGAAAAGTAGCTTAGAAATTTATGATAGATTTGGCTCAATGTTGTGCACTTTTATATACTTCTGCCTGTGTCTCAACATGTGGATTTGGCACAATACAGAATATTATTTCTTGCTGGTGCATCAGTTCTTCACTAAATGGCCAAATTTAAAACTGATGCTTGACTCATTGTGTACAAGGACCAAACCTGGCCCTGCCCACTGCTGTGCTGACTGACATTAGCTGAATTTAGTGCAGTCTAGGAATTAACTTTGCAACCACCTGGTATTAGAGTCGTACTGCAAAGAAATAGGCCCTTTGGCACAACAGGTCCACACAAACTAAGATTCCATCAGACATGGCAGCAGAATTAGCCATCCAACCCATCAGACATTAGGAGCAGAATTAACCATTCGGCCCATCAGACATAGGAGCAGAATTAGCTATTCAGCCCATCAGTCTGCTCGGCCATTCCAGTAAAAGATGCCCCATGTGGCTGAGCCCTCGAATCCTGGCAACATGCTCATAAATCTCCTCTGCTCTCTTTCCACCGTAACAGCATTTTTCCTTTACTGTGCTGAATGATCAGTGTTCTTGGGTGCTTGGTCATTCAAATTAATATTTTTGTTATTAAATACATAAATAGTGGCAGGAGTAGGCCATTTGGCCCATTGAGCCAGCTCTGCCATTCTGTAAGATCATGGCTGATACAACTAAATGCTTTTCCTAAAATGACCCTTCCTCGGCCTATCAAATAACCAGCAATGAAAATAAAGCCCAACTAATCAGGAATTTGTCTGCAAAATCCCTTGCATTCAAGAAAGTTCAGTTGAATTCTCTGGCCTTTTATTTTAGAATCACCCAGCTCCTGATAACAGGACAGAAACAGAACAAGTCAGTGACCTTCTCGAACAGATGTCAGAAGAGGCAGCTATAGATGCGAAATATAGCTCTGGTGTTACAAGTAAGGTGTTATTTTTATTTTTATTAAATATCTAAGATTCACTGTGATTGTCTGCTGCTTCTTCCCCACAAGGGGAAAAAGCATATCTGATATTAACTTGTGTTCACTTTTTCAATGGCTGGCATTGAATAGCTTTCACCGTTAGGAAGCTCGACTGTTTTATTTTTTATCTATGTTAGGGCATGTCCTGTTGATATATTCATTTACGCTCTCCGAAGTGTCCCCTTGGCAGAAGTAAGTGAGCAAAGCCAGAAATGAAACTTTAAAACATTTTGGGGGTTTTTTTTGCGGTTTGGTATTTAATTGAACAGGACATTTGCACATTAGGGGACATTAAGTACCCTGAGATACTATATTTGACTTTTTGGTGAAAATGTGACTGTCATGAATAACTGGTTAAGAATTCAGAAGACACTTTTCATTAGTCAGGCCATGGCTGGAATGTGGAGCATGCTTCTATACATGAGTCATTAAAATGAATTGCTTGGGTGTGCTTCAAAAAAAAATGAAATGAGAGGCAGAGAATGCTGATACCGTTAGGTGTAGTACACTGGGAGGAGGCTCGTTCATTACCCGTCTCTGTGCTGAAAATTCACAGTAATCTCCACATTCGTCAAATCTTTATGTGCCGTATAATGGTACGCTCTCCTCAGTCCGGGAGTTAGAAGCCTGTGGGAGTTAGTGTTCTCTTTTTGGATTCTGAGGAGTGCAGTGATTCAGCACAACAGCGGGGTCCATGCCAGTGCCAGAATCTGGAACTTCTGGCAGAAACACGGTAGCTCCAGGCATTAGCATTGACGTTGTCAGAACATTCAGCTCAATATCTCCATGGTTGGCTGTTGCAGAGCAAGCCTGAAGAATGCAATAATAAAAGGGTTGTTGTGATGGGAGATTTTAACTTTGCTAATATTGATTGGCATCTCCTTAGTGCAAGGGGTTTAGATGGGGTGGAGTTTGTTAGGTGTGTTCGGGAAGGTTTCCTGACGCAATATGTAGATAAGCCAACTAGAGGAGAGACTGTACTTGATCTGGTATTGGGAAATGAACCTGATCCGGTGTCAGATCTCTCAGTGGGAGAGCATTTTGGAGGTAGTGATCACAACTCTATCTCCTTTACCATAGCGCTGGAGAGGGATAGGAGCAGACAATTTGGGAAAATACTTAATTGGGGTAGGGGGAAATGTGGTGCTATTAGGCAGGAACTTGGGAGCATAAATTGGAAGCAGATGTTCTCAGGGAAAGGCACGGCAGAAATGTGGCAAATGTTCGGGGAATATTTGCATGGAGTTCTGCATGGATATGTTCCACTGAGGCAGGGAAAGGATGGTAGAGTTAAAGAACCATGGTGTGCAAAGGATGTAGAAAATCTAGTTAAGAAGAAAAGAAAAACTTGCAAAAAAGGTTGCTAGGGAGGAGCTTAAGAATGAAATTAGGAGAGCCAGAAGGGGCCATGAGAAGGCCTTGGTGAGCAGGATTAAGAGAAGCCCCAAGGCATTCTACAAGTATGTGAAGAGCAAGAGGATGTGCCATGTGAGAATAGGACCAATCAGGTGTGATAGTGGAAATGTGTGCATGGAGTCGGAGGAGGTACTTAATGAATACTTTGCTTCAGTATTCACCAGGGGAAAAAGACCTTGGCAATTGCGGGGATGACTTACAGCGGACTGAAATGCTTGAGCATATTAAAAAAGAGGATGTGCTGGAGCTTTTGAAAAGCATTAAGTTAGATAAATCACTGGGACCGGATGAGATGTACCCCAGGGTACTGTAGGAAGCAAGGGAGGAGATTGCTGAGCCTCTGGCGATGATCTTTGCATCATCAATGGGGATGGAAGAAGTACCAAAGAACTGGAGGGTTGCAAATATTGTTCCTTGTTCAAGGAAGGGAGTAGAGATAATCCAGGAAATTATAGATCAGTGAGTCTGACTTCAATGGTGGGTAAGTTGTTGGAGAAGATCCTGAGAGGCAGGATTTATGAGAATTTGGAGAGACATATTCTGATTAGGGATAGTTGGCATGGCTTTGTCAAGGACAGGTCATGCCTTACGAGCCTGATGGTTACTTCCTCAAAGAATTCAAAACACATTGATGAAGGTAGAGCAGCGGATATAGTGTATATGAATTTCAGTAAGGCCTTTGTTAAGGTTCCTCATGCAAGGCTCCTTCAGAAAGTAAGGAAGCATGGGATCCAAGTAGATTTTTCTTTGTGGATCCAGAATTGCCATGCCCACAGAAGGCAAAGGGTGGTTGTAGATGGTTCGTATTCTGCATGGAGGTCGGTAACCAGTGGTGTTCCGCAGGGACCTGTTATAACCATATAACATATAACAATTACAGCACGGAAACAGGCCATCTCGGCCCTTCTAGTCTGTGCTGAACTAGTCCCACCGACCTGCACTCAGCCCATAACCCTCCATTCCCTTCCTGTCCATATATCTATCCAATTCAACTTTAAATGACATCGAACCTGCCTCAACCTCTTCTGCTGGAAGCTCATTCCACACAGCTACCACTCTCTGAGTAAAGAAGTTCCCCCCCCCCATGTTACCCCTAAACTTTTGCCCTTTAACTCTCAACTCATATCCTCTTGTTTGAATCTCCCCCATTCTCAGTGGAAAAAGCCTATCCACGTCAACTGTACCAATCCCCCTCATAATTTTAAACACCTCTATCAAGTCCCCCCTCAACCTTCTACACTCCAAAGAATAAAGACCCAACTTGTTCAACCTTTCTCTGTAATTTAGGAGATGAAACCCAGGCAACATTTTAGGTAACCTCCTCTGGACTCTCTCAATTTTATTGACATCTTTCCTATAATTCGGTGACCAGAACTGTACACAATACTCCAAATTTGGCCTCACCAATGCCTTCTACAATTTCAACATTACATCCCAACTCCTATACTCAGTGCTCTGATTAATAAAGGCCAGCATACCAAAAGCTTTCTTCACCACCCTATCCACATGAGATTCCACCTTCAGGGAACTATGCACCATTATTCCTAGATCCCTCCGTTCTACAGCATTCTTCAATGCCCTAGCATTTACCATGTCTGTCCTATTTTGATTAGTCCTACCAAAATGTAGCACCTCACATTTTTCAGCATTAAACTCCATCTGCCATCTTTCAGCCCACTCTTCTAACTGGCCTAAATCTCTCTGCAAGCTTTGAAAACCTACTTCATCATCCACAATGCCACCTATCTTAGTATCATCTGCATACTTAGTAATCCAATTTACCACCCCATCATCTAGATCATTAATATATATGACAAACAACATTGGACCCAGTACAGATCCCTGAGGCACACTGCTACACACCATCCTCCAACCTGACAAACAGTTATCCACCACTACTTTCTGGCGTCTCCCATCTAGCCACTGCTGAATCCATTTTACTACTTCCATATTAATGCCTAACAATTGAACCTTCCTAACTAACCTTCCGTGTGGAACCTTGTCAAAGGCCTTACTGAAGTCCATATAGACAACATCCACCGTTTTACCCTCGTCAACTTTCTTAGTAACCTCATCAAAAAATTCAATAAGATCCCTGTTCTGGGACCCCTCCTCTTTGTGATTTTTATAAATGACCTGGATGAGGAAGTAGAAGCGTGGGTTAGTAATTTTGCTGATGACACAAAGGTTGAGGGTGTTGTGGATAGTTTGGAGGGTTGCCAGAGGTTACAGTGGGACATTGATAGGATTTAGAACTGGGCTGAGAAGTGCCAGATAATTGTGAAATGATTCATTTTGGTAGGTCAAATTTGAAGACAGAATATAATATTAATGGTAAGACTCTTGGCAGTGTGGAGGATCAGTGAGATCTTGGGATCCAAGTCTATTGGACACTAAAAGCTGCTGCGCAGGTTGACAGCATTGTTAAGAATGCATATGGCGTGTGGCATTCATCAACCGTGGGACTGATTTCAAGAGCTGTGGGATAATGTGACAGCTATATAAGAATTTGGTCAGACCCCACTTGGAGTACTGTGTTTATTTCTGGTCACCTCACTACAGGAAGGATGTGGATACTATAGAGAGTGCAGAGGAGATTTACAAGGATGTTGCCTGGATTGGAGGGCGTACCTTGTGAGAATAGGTTGAGTGAACTTGGCCTTTTCTTCTTGGAGCTAAGGAGGATGAGAGGTGACCTGATAGAGGTGTACAAGGTGATGAGGGGCATTGATTGTGTGGATTGCCAGAGGCTTTTGTCAGGGCTGAAATGGCTAACGCCAGGGGCACAGTTTTAAGGTGCTAGGAAACAGGTACCGAGGGGATGTGAGAGATTTTTTCACACAGAGAGTGGTGGGTGTGTGGAACTCACTGCCGGCAGTGGTAGTGGAAGCAGATACATTCGGGTCTTTTCAGAGCCTCTTACATGGAGCTTAGAAAGATAGAGGGCTATGTACTAGGGAAATTCTAGATAGTTTCTCGAGTAGGTTACATGGTCAGTACAGCATTGTGGGCCGAAGGGCCTGTAATGTGCTGTTGATTTCTATGTCCCATTTGTCCAGTAGCTGAAATTGATAATTTTACAGTTAACTTGTAAGATTTTGTAACTGATTTTAAGGGGTGTTTAAGAATAATGCATTTGATTTGATTTATTCAGGCGTTCAAGGTAAATCAAGGTGCATTTGGGATTGTGGATTTTGAAAACATCTTTAAACATTGAACAGATTTGTTTGATAATTAGTTATTGTCTATGTAACTGGTCTTCGTGCACAAGCCCCTTTACAACATTAGGTCTTGTGTACTTCTCATTAGAAACATCTGTCTGCATCCTGAATGCCATTTGTGGCTCTGTTGCATGTGCATAGTTTCTCATAAGCAAATTATAAGGCCACAATTATCCCCAGCTCCTCTAAATATTCACAGTGTGTTGGGGGAGGTCAGCAAGCCAGGCACCATCAATGGATGGGAATGAACAGTCGATGTTTTGGGTCGAGGCACTTCATCAGGACTGGAAAGGAAGGAGGAAGAAGTCAGAATAAGAAGGTGGGGGAGTGGAGGAAGTAGTACATATGGCAGGTGATAGGTGAAACTGGGAGTGGGGAGGAAGTAAAGCAAAGAGCTGGGAAGTGTTGTCTCACTTGGCAGGGCTGTTTTGGGCCCTGAGTAGTAGTGAGGGGCAGATGTGGTACTTGTGCTTGCGAGGGTAAGTGGCAGTGCTACTCATATGGCCTCCTGTATATCGTGGATACCCAACGTAGGTTGGGAGACCGCTTCATCGAGCTGCTCCACTTCATCCGCCACAAAAACCAGAATTAGCTGGTGGCCACCCATTTCAATTCTCATTCCCATTCTGACATGTCAGTCCACAGCCTATTCTACTGCCATGACGAGGCCACACCTCGCTTGGAGGAGCGCCACCTTGTATTCCACCTGGGTATCCTCCAACCTGATGACATGAACTTTGATTTTTCGAACTTCCGGTAATTGCTCCCACCTCCTCTCCTTCACCATTCCCCATTGTTGTTTCCCTCTCACACTGTCTCTCCTTCCCTGCCATTCACCTGGCTCCAGTGCTTCTCCCCCTTCCTTTCTTCTGTGGTCTTTTGTCCTCCTCTATTAGATTCCCCTTTCTCCAGTCCTTTATCTCTTTCACCAATCAACTTCCCAGCTCTTTATTTCACCCCCTTCCCCGTCGCAATTTTACCTATCACCTGCCACCTTGTACTACTTCCTCCTCTCCCCCCATCTTCTTATTCTGACTTCTTCCCCCTTCATTCCTAGACCTGATTAAGGGTCTTGGCCCGAAACATCAACTGTTTATTCCCATCCATGTATGCTGCCTGACCTGCTGAGCAACTCCAGCATATTGTGTGTATTGCCCTAGTTTTCCTGCATCTGCAGTACCTCTTGTGTCCTCAATATTACTTAACAGAGGGTGATGTCTTGTGTTCGACACAGATAATGAAATGAATGACCTGAATAAAGGAATCGATCCACAGAATTTCTACTGTCCCTCCAACAAAAACATCAATCTTGAGGAGGAGAAGAATTATCTTCTGGACCAAGCAACAGCTGAACTGAAACAGGACAACTTGCATCAGGAACATTTCTTAAAGATTACTAGGAGACTTGCCGCACTCAAAGGAGAAGATCCAAATACGGGTGAGTGCAGGTGATTTTGGAAAGTTTCACTATGTGTTTTTAGAATTTTTTAAAAGTTTAATCTCATGGTATAGGTAATCCTTGATATTGCCCTTCTTGAATGCTGTATGCTGTCTTCCCGCTCTTGAGGTTCGTAAGGCAATGGTGTGCCCAGTATAGGACTTGAAAGGAAGGGGGCAGAAACCAGCATGAGATGGCAGGGGGAGGGGAAGGAGTACAAGCTGGTGGTGTTAGGTGAGACCCAGTGAGGGGGAGAGGAAGAGGTAAGATGCTGAGAATGAGAGGATAGGTGGAATTGGAAAAGGGCTGAAGAAGAAAGAATCTCAGAGGAGAGGACAGTGGACCATGGAAGAAAGGGAAGGAGGAGGGACACCAGAGAGGTGATGGACAGATGAGAAGTGGGTGAGAGGGTAACTGGAATGGAAAATGGTAAAAGAGAAGAAAGAGCAGGGAGAAATTCCTGAATGTTAGAGAAATCAATGTTCATGCCATCATGTTGGAGGCTACCCAGACGGAATAGAAGGTGTGGCTTCTGCATCCTGAGTTTGGCCTCATCATGGCAGTAGAGGTGGCTATGGACAGACATGTCAGAATGGGAATAGGAAGTTGAATTGAAATGGGTGGCCACCCGGAGATCTTGCATTTTGTGGCAGATAGAACAAAGGTGCTCAATGAAGCGGTCCCCTGATATACAGTAGGACACACCAGGTGCACTAGATAGATAGATATACTTTATTAATCCTGAGGGAAATTTGGTTTCGTTACAGCCGCACCAACCAAGAATACAGCATAAATATAACAATACAAAAACTACCAACAATCAAACAACAAAATGCAAACTATGTCAGATGGAAAATAAGTCCAGGACCAGTCTATTGGATCAGGGTGTCTGACCCTCTAAGGGAGGAGCTGCATGTTCGATGGCCACAGGCGGGAACGACCTCCTGTGCCGCTAAGTGTTGTATCACGGTGGAATGTGGCCGAAGTCCAACAGTAAGAAGTTCGATATCCAGTCTGCAAACACGTTCCTCGATCGTAATATGCCCCGGATTGCACCATCTGTTGTTAACCAGATCAGTAAGCACCCAACTCCTTTATGCTTACCGCTCTCAGTGCACTTCCGGTCAGCCGGAACGATATTACCCACCAAACTCCTCTTTTCCATAAGTCTCTGTTGTCTCAACCCAGTCCTCTTTTCTCGACTTTGTCATCCCCCTCTGCATCCTCTGTGTGTTTTCCTCCGGATTTCAGCAGGAGTGTCCGCCGCTCTGCTCACTAAACCAGCTGGCATTAGCTGGTTTCTGGAATACACAATGCAACCTTGCTTCTGTCCCGCATGTCGGGATGTAACCATTTCCAGCGCTAAAAAAAACCCAAATAAAACTCTCTCTACCAGCATGTTAGAGAGGGTGCAGCTTCGACGTGTTACCATGAGACAAAAAATACAAAAAATAATGTAAATTAAAAAATAAGAAGAAGAAAGCAAGAATAGATCGGAACAGCTGTACCAGGCTGCATGCACGACCGGCGCATGCGCACTATGGATCACTATGGATACAGTAGATGACCCCCGACAGGCTCACAGATGAAGTGTTGCTTCACCTGGAAGGACTGGTTGGGGCCCTGAATGGTGGTGAGGGTGAAGATGAAAGTGCAGGAGGGAGATCAGTGGGGAGGGACAGTGGATAAGGAAGTCACATAGAGCGATCCCTGCAGAAAACAGAGAGGGGAGGAGAGGAAATGATGTCTTTAATGGTAAGATCCATTTGAAGACAGCGGATGTTACGGAGAATAAATGCTGGATGTGGAGGCTCATGAGGTTGTAAATAAGGACAAGGAGAACTCAATCCCTGTTATGACGGTGGGAGGAAGGGGTGACGGCAGACGTGCGTGAAATGGTGGAGATGTAGGTGAGTGCAGCATCGACAGTGGTTGAAGGGAAACGCTATTCTTTGGAAAAAGAGGACATCTCTGATCTTCTGGAATGGAAAGCCTCACCCTGAGAACAGAAAGAGTGGTGACAGAGGAACTGAGAAAAGGGAGTGGTATTTTACAAGTGATTGGGTGGGAGGAGGTATATTCAAGATAACTGTGAGAGTCGTTAGGTTTGTAAAAGACACCAGTGGATTGTCTGTATCCAGAGAAGTTGAGAAATGTCAGAGGTGGGCCAACTTAATTTGAGGGCAGGGTGGAAGTGGAGGCAAAGTTGATGATATTGTCGAGCTCAGCAGTGGTGCAGGAGGCAGCAGCAATGCAGTCATCGACATAGCAGAGGAGCGTTACCAGTGTAAGCTTGGACAATAGATTATTCCATGTCACTGATGAAAAGGCAGGCACAGCTGGGCCATTGTGAGTGCCCATGGCTACACCTTTAGTCATACTTTATTGATCCACACCTTTGGCAAGTGTTTCTGGGAATAATGCGGAAGGTGCAGGATCAGTTCATTCCAAAGAGGAAGAAAGATCCTAAGGGGAGTAAGGGGAGGCCGTGGCTGACAAGGGAAGTAATGGACAGTATAAAAATAAAAGAGAAGTATAACATAGCAAAGATGAGTGGGAAGCCAGAGGATTGGGAAATTTTTAAAGAGCAACAGAAGGTAACTAAAAAGGCAATACGTGGAGAAAAAATGAGGTACGAAGGTTAACTAGCTAAGAATATAAAGGAGGATAGTAATAGCTTCTTTAGGTAGGTGAAAAGGAAAAAAGTAGTTGAGACCAAAATTGGGCCCTTGAAGACAGAAGCGGGTGAATTTATTATGGGGAACAAGGAAATGGCAGACGAGTTGAATGGGTACTTTGGATCTGTCTTCACTATGGAAGACACAAACAATCTCCCAGATGTAATAGTGGCCAAAGGACCTAGGGTAATGGATGAATTGAAGGAAATTTATATTGGGCAGGAAATGGTGTTGGGTCTGAAGGCTGATAAGTCCCCGGGACCTGATGGTCTGCATCCCAGGGTACTTAAGGAGGTGGCTTTAGAAATCGTGGACGCATTGGTAATTATTTTCCAATGTTCTATAGATTCAGGATCAGTTCCTGTGGATTGGAGGGTGGCTAATGTTGTCCCTCTCTTCAAGAAGGGAGGAAGAGAGAAAACAGGGAATTATAGACCGATTAGCCTGACGTTGGTGGTGGGAAAGATGCTGGAGTCAATTATAAAAGATGAAATTACGACACATCTGGATAGCAGTAACAGGATTGGTCCGAGTCAGCATGGATTTACGAAGGGGAAATCGTGCCTGACTAATCTTCTGGAATTTTTTGAGGATGTAACTATGAAAATGGACAAGGGAGAGCCAGTGGATGTAGTGTACCTAGACTTTCAGAAAGCCTTTGATAAAGTCCTACATAGGAGATTTAGTGGGCAAAATTAGGGCACATGGTATTGGGGGCAGAGTACTGACATGGATTGAAAATTAGCTGGCTGACAGAAAACAAAGAGTAGCGATTAACGGGACCCTTTCAGAATCGCAGGCGGTGACCAGTGGGGTACCACAGGGTTCAGTGCTGGGACCGCAGCTGTTTACAATATATATTAATGATTTAGATGAGGGAATTAAAAGTGACATTAGCAAATTTGCCTATGACACAAAGCTGGGTGGCAGTGTGAAATGTGAGGAGGATGTTATGAGAATGCAGGCTGACTTGGACAGGCTGGGTGAGTGGGCAGATGAGTTTAATGTGGATAAATGTGAGATTATCCACTTTGGTGGTAAGAACAGGAAGGCAGATTATTATCTAAATGGAGTCAATTTAGGAAAAGGGGAAGTACAACGAGATCTAGGTGTTCTTGTACATCAGTCACTGAAAGCAAGCATGCAAGTACAGCAGACAGTGAAGAAAGCTAATGGCGTGCTGGCCTTCATAACAAGGGAAATTGAGTATAAGAGCAAAGAGGTCCTTCTGCAGCTGTACAGGGCCCTGGTGAGACCATACCTGGAGTACTGTGTGCAGTTTTGGTCTCCAAATTTGAGGAAGGACATTCTTGCTATTGAGGGAATGCAGCGTAGGTTACAAGGTCAATTCCCGGGATGGCGGGACTGTCATATGTCGAAAGATTGGAGCAACTGGGCTTGTGTACTCTGGAATTTAGAAGGCTGAGAGGGGATCTTATTGAAACATATAAGATTATTAAGGGATTGGACACGCTGGAGGCAGGAAGCATGTTCCTGCTGATGGGTGATTCCAGAACCAGAGGCCACACTTTAAGAATAAGGGGTAGGCCATTTAGAATGGAGTTGAGGAAAAACTTTTTCACCCAGAGAGTGGTGGATGTATGGAATGCTCTGCCCCAGAAGGCTGTGGAGGCCAAGTCTCTGGATGCTTTCAAGAAAGAGATGGATAGTGCTCTTAAAGATAGCCGAATCAAAGGTTATGGGGATAAGGCAGGAACTGGATACTGATTGTGGATGATCAGCCATGATCACAGTGAATGGCGGTGCTGGCTCGAAGGGCCGAATGGCCTACTCCTGCACCTATTGTCTATTGTCTATATAGTGTGGAGAAAGTAGGAGGAGCCAAAAAAGTAGCCTAACAAACTCTTGTACTAGGCCCTCAAAATTGTGAGAATGTCATGGGCCTTCCTTTTACAAAGGCTGTTATCGGGCAACTTTTCACTGACTTGGACAGACGACAATTAACTCAGAGCCATTATTGTAATACCAATAGTCATACCATAACACAGAATAGTTGCCACCATCCATCTGAGTGTAATAATTGTGATATTGATCCCTTACTTTCTTCATCTCTTTGGAAGCTTCTCAGATGTGATTTTGCCAACCTACTTATATTTTCTGATTCGCCAGGTACAGCAACCCAGGTGCCTCTTTTTCTGACAGAATAAAATCCAAAGCCATTCTGTTCTGTAATGCTACTGCACGAACAGCCACCAGTTGTGCTGACAACTTGGTAGATGCTTGTTGGGTTTGATCAAAGGCACATGTGGTTTCCTTTGTTATTTTCTCCAAAGCCAATGCCATATTAATTAGTTCCCAGGATAACCTTGCAATCCCGTATCCTGGAAAGTCAATCGTCCAGAATCTCTTGACCTCTGTTATAGACTTCTGTGCCAGCAGACCAGAGGGTGGTGAGGTTGTGACAACCAATTGTCGCATGTGAGCCATCAGTATATAGAATTAAATCTTTGGGAGAGTAATACCAAAAGGATACAGTTGGTCTTCATGTTCTTGAATTAAGACTGCTATCTTGTGTTTCTTGTTAACGTGTATTCTTCATGCCAGATGTTGGAGTCCTTGGAGACCCAGAGTCTCCCAGGTAACTACATCTGTGTGAAGTGCATCTGGCTGCAACTCTTTGAAGACCATGTCAGGGATCTGGAGCAGTAGTTGCATGATGTTTGGTTTGCACGAGAGAATGAGGAGATAATTGATCAGAGTTACAGGGAAGTAGTCACCTTGGAATTGCAGGAGGTGACTACTAGGTGACTGTCAGGAGAAATGGAAATGTGAATAAGCAGTTAGCGCAGATCTCCCCTGTGGCCATTCCCCTCAATAATAGGTATACAGTTTTGGGTACTGTTGTGGGGGATGACCTCCCAGGGGAATACCACGGAGATCGGGTTACTGGCACTGAGCATTGGTCTGTGGTACAGAGGGGAAAAAGGGAGAAGAAGGGACTGGTAGAGCTAGGGGAGTCGGTAGCCAGGGGAACAGACAGGAGGTTCTGTGTGCATAAATGGGAAACCCGGATGGTGTATTGCGTCCCAGGTGCTAGGGTCAGGGACGTCTCGGATCGTGTCCACAACATTTTGTGGGGGTGGGGGGGGGGAAGTAGCCAGATGTCTTGGTACATATTGGTATCAATGACATAGGAAAGAAAAACAAAGAGGTCCTGAAAGGAGAATTTCGAGAGCTAGGTAGAAAGCTGAGAAATAGGGCTTCCAGAGTAGTAATTTCTGGATTGTTGCCTGTGACACACACCAGTGACGGTAGAAACAAGATGATTGCCAATTTAATGTGTGGCCGAGAAGCCAGTGCAGGGGGCGGGGCTTCAGAGTCTTGGATCATTGGAATCTCTTCTGGGGAAGGTATGACCTGTTCAGAAGTTTCGGGTTACACCTGAACTCGAGAGGGAACCAATATTCCTTCGGGCAGGTTTGTTAGAGCTGTTGGGGAGGGCTTAAACATCAAATGGGCAGGGGGATGGGAACCAGAGTGAAGGGACTCAGGATAGGATGGATGGTTAAAAAGCAAAGATGGCATGCAGTCAGACCGTCAGGAAGGGCAGGCAGATGATAGGACAAATTTGCAACCAGCAGGATGATTATCAGTGCATTAGGGATGCAGAATCAAAAAGGGTAGCAAATACAGCGCTCAAAGTGTTACATCTCAGTGCATGGAGTATAAGAAATAAGGTGGAGGATCTTGTTGCACTTTACAGATTGTCAGGTATGATGTTGTGGCCATCACTGAATCGTGGCTGAAGGATGGTTGTAGCTGGGAGCTGAATGTCCAAGGTTACACGTTGTATCGGAGGGATAGGAAGGAAGGCAGAGGGTTGGTGTGGACCTGCTGGTAAAAAATGGCATCAAATCAGCAGAAAGATGTGACATAGGTTTGGAAGATGTTGAATCATTGTGGGTTTAGTTTCGAAACTGCATGGGTAAAAGGACCCTGATGGCAGTTATATACAGGTCTCCCAACAGTAGCTGGGATGTGAACCACAGATTACAACGGGAAATGGTAAAGGGCGAATCAAAAGGGCAATGATATGATAGTCATGGGAGATTTCAACATGCAGGTTGGTTGGGAAAACCAGGTTGGAAATGGATCTCAAGAGAGTGAGTTTGATGAATGCCCACACCATGGCTTTTTAGAGTAGTTTGTCATTGAGCCTACTAGGGGATCAGCTATACTGGATGGGTGTTATGTAATGCACCAGAGATGATTAGGGAGCTTAAGGTAATAGAACCCTTAGGAGACAGTGATCACAATGTGATTGAGTTCAACTTGAAATTTGATAGGAAGAAAGTAAAGTCTAATGTAGAGGTGCACACAAACACGAGGAAATCTGCAGGATATCTTTTACTATCTCTTCTTTCAGTTGGTCCTGACGAAGGGTCTTGGCCTGAAACGTCGACTGTACCTCTTCCTATAGATGCTGCCTGGCCTGCTGAGTTCACCAGCAATTTTTATGTGTGTTGCTTCTAATGTAGTGGTATTTCAGTGGAGTAAAGGAAATTATAGTGGTATGAGAGAGGAGTTGGCTAAAGTGAATTGGAAGGAGATACTGACAGGATTGACAGCACAACAGCAATGGTGTGAGTTTCTGGGGAAAATGAGGAAGGTGCAGGATAGATGTATTCCGAAAACAAAGTAATACTCAAAAATGGCAAAATAGTATAACTGTGGCTGACAAGGGAAATCAAAGCTAATGTAAAAGCAAAAGGGAGGCCATACAACAAAGCAAAAACTAGTGGGAAGGCCGAGGATTGGGAAGCTTTTAAAACCTTAGAGCAACTAGAATCATTAGGAAGAAAAAGATGAAATATGAAAACAGGCTAGCAAACAATATCAAAGTAGATGGTAAAAGCTTTTTCAAATATGTAAGAGATCAGAGTGTGTATAGGACTG
This sequence comes from Mobula hypostoma, assembly GCF_963921235.1. Classification (NCBI taxonomy): domain Eukaryota; kingdom Metazoa; phylum Chordata; class Chondrichthyes; order Myliobatiformes; family Myliobatidae; genus Mobula; species Mobula hypostoma. The sequence goes on from NC_086097.1 coordinate 96,806,420, forward strand.
CTAGAAAATATGGCCTGAGAAATAATAATGAGGGCCAAGGAGATGGCATCATCATTATCATCATCAGGTGCCATGCTCAGTTTGAGCTTTGATGGCAGATAAACTAAATGAGTATTTTGCATCAGTCTTCACTGTGGAAGACACTAGCTGTGTGCCAGATGTTGAAGGGTGTGAGGGAAGAGAAGTGAGTGCTGTTATTATTACAAGGGAGAAGATGCTGAAAAAGCTGAAAGACCTAAGGGTACATAAGTCACCCGGACCAGATGAACTTCACCTTAGGATTCTGAAAGAGGTAGATTGTGTAAGCATTACTAATGATCTTTCAGAAATCATTGGAGCCAGAGGACTGGAAAATTGCAAATGTCACTCCACTCTTTAAGAAACGAGGCAAGCAGCAGAAAGGAAATTGTAGACCTGTTTGCCTGACCTCAGAGGCTGGGAAGATGTTGGAGTACTTGGTGACACAGGACATGATAAGACAAAATCAGCATGATTTCCTTAAGGGAAAACCTTGCCTGATAACCCTTTTGGAATTTTTTGAGGAGATTACACGTCGGGTAAATAAAGGAGATGCAGTGGATGTTGTATATTTGGAGTTTCAGAAGGCCTTCGACAAGGTGCCACACATGAGGCTGCTTACCAAATTAAGGGCCCATGGCTTCCCAGGAAAGTTATTCGCATGGTTAGAGCATTGTCTGATTGGTAGGAGGCAGTGAGTGGGAATAAAGGATCCTTTTCTGTTTGGCTGCCAGTGACTAAATGTGTTCCGCAGGGATTGGTGTTAGGGCCACTTCTTTTTATGCTGTATATCAATGATTTAGAAGATGGAATAGATGGGTTTGTTGCCAAGTTTGCTGATGATATGAAGATTGGTGGAGGGGCAGGTGGTATTGAGGAAACAGGTAGACCTTATTTGCCCATTAACTTTCAATTGCTAACACATTTTACGAAGCTTATTTTTAATTGTTCCATTCATTCTTTCTACTCAGCGTGTAGAGTACAATGAGGGTAGTAGCTACAATGGACATGGTGGTCAATCTGTAAGGCCTTACTTGTTTCTTTTATTACCTTCGCAGTAAAGAGGGTACAGTTGTTGCTAGACAATTTCCAAGGGATCCCAAACCTTGGGATGATTTCCTTCGATAAACATTTAGCTACTGTAACTGTATCACTCTTTTTACAAGGAAATACTTCAACTCACCATGGAAGGAAAGAACATCAATAATGACCAATAAACATTTATATCCTTCACATGAAAGTAATACTGTAAAATCCATCTGTAAATGCACACACGATTTATCAGGGGGTGGTGTTTGAGATCCTTCCACCTTTATCTGTTTTCCTGGATTTTGTAAAATGCATATCATACATTGTTCACAAACTTGATTTACAGTTTGTGATGAACCAGGGGCAAACTATGTTTGATTTATATGATCTATCCAGTGAGTACAGACCCAGAGCAATCCAACATTCCTCGTATGATAATCCATGACCACCATCTTCTTCTGATTTTGGGTCATCTTCATGAGAGGATAAACCTCCCTCTCCTTGCAGAAAGATTAATAGAAATAATAGGACATCGCTGGCTCCCTCTTGGGCTTTCTGACACTGTATTATTGCCCATATTTCAATAAGTGATATGCCAACCTCCATTCATGTTGACAGGTACAGCAGGCAGTGAAGAAAGCTAATGGCATGTTGACCTTCATAACAAGGGGAGTTGAGTATAGGAGAAAACAAATCCTTCTGCAGTTGTACAGGGCCCTGGTGCGACCACACCTGGAGTATTGTGTGCAGTTTTGGTCTCCAAATTTGAGGAAGGACATTCTTGCTATTGAGGGAGTGCAGCGTAGGTTCACAAAGTTAATTCCCGGGATATGTTGAAAGATTGGAGCGACTGAGCTTGTATACACTGGAATTTAGAAGGATGAGAGGGGATCTGATTGAAACATATAAGATTATTAAGAGATTGGGCACGCTAGAGGCAGGAAACATGTTCCCGATGTTGGGGGAGTCCAGAACCAAAGGCCACAGTTTAAGAATAAGGGGTAGGCCATTTAAAACAGAGTTGAGGAAAAACTTTTTCACCCAGAGAGTTATGGATCTGTGGTATGCTGTGCCTCAGAAGGCAGTGGAGGCCAACTCTCTGGATGCTTTCAAGAAAGAGATAGAGCTCTTAAGGATAGTGGAGTCAAGGGACATGGGGAGAAGGCAGGAACAGGGTACTGATTGTGGATGATCAGCCATGATCACAGTGAATGGTGGTACTGGCTCGAAGGGCCAAATGGCCTACTCCTGCACCTATTGTCTATTGTCTATTCCCAACCAACACTTTTACTGGGAGATCAGGCCAAAGTTACTTGGATTAAAAAAATTCTGTTCAATGGTATCTTCGTGATACAAACTGACCTTCTCTTTATTTGACTTTTCGGTTTTATTTATTTCAGATTTCCAATTTAGTATCTTATCAGTAGAAAAGTTAACTATCATTCAGCCGCCTGAAGTAAATGGCTGAAATTCGGGGCATTAGAATCCAGCCTTCTCTTTTACTTAAAAGTAGGCAAAGACTCTTCATTGTTCCTGGGAGACAGTCTATTGGTGTGGCAGTACTATTTTCTTGACTGCTTTACCAGCAGTTCCTTTGGGAAAGAAAGATGATGTGGATATGTCTCCCAGTATTGTTCTGTACATTCGGTTTTTATATTTTCTCTGTGAATGGGCAGGATTCCTCCAGTTGCTCTGGTTTCCTCCCACAACTTAAAAATTTGCAAACATGAGAAAATCTGAAGAGCTGGGAAATCGATTGATGACAGAGATAAAGGGCTGGAGAAGGGAGAATCTGATAGGAGAGGACAGAAGGCTATGGAAGAAAGGAAAGGGGAAGGTGATGGGCAGGTAAGGAGACTTGGTGAGAGAGGGAAACTGGAGTGGTGAATGAGGGGACAATTACTGGAAGTTCAAGAAATCAAAGATTTGCAGGTTATGTTAATTGGATTCTGTAAATTACCTCATGTATGTAGATAGAATCTGGTGGGGAGGGGCAAAGTTTGCAGGGAACATGGGGAGAAGAGAATGGGATTAGTATGTAAATAGCATAAAATTACGCTTGATAATTGGTGTGGGCTAAAATGTATGTTTCTGTGTTGTATGACTCTACAATTACAGATTTTAGGAGTGTTAATTTTTGACATAAGCAATTGCCAGAGTAGATCAGATCCTTTGCAATGATCTAATTGAGCTTGTCCATGAATTAATCTAATAAACGCTGACTCTTCCAGCATTAGCAATAGTATTACCTCCAGAAGCTGTGGCACAGTTTGCCAATGTCAGGGTTCCAGATATCCTTTATGTAGAATATGAATAGTGAGGAGTGAATTCCAACTATAATGGGTTACATTAGAATGATTTAATTGCTTGCTCAGAAGCCATGATAAAGTGTGTATCACAAGAATTGGTTAGTCCTGAAATGGGTGACCTGTATTCTGATCCAAAAGGTTAGTGGCTATACTACCACCAATGTGAATATTCGCAATTACATGAGGTTATTGTTGAGAGTGACTGAAACTAATAGGTTGAACCGTTGAAGCAATATAAACTTTCTATTTTTGGGGCTTGCAGTACCAGTGGATGACTGGAAATATACTGGGGTGGAAAGTGATGAAGAAAATGAAGAAATGTTGACCCAGCGAATTTTGAAACAGGTTTGATTGTTAGCTTTTTTTTTTAAACACAAGGTAGGCATAATTTTTTATATAAATTCAAGGTAATTAGACTGGAGGACCATGGAATGCAAAATTGATTTTTTAATCCTCTGTTTTACTCTTTTTTTTAATCTACGTCATTGATGACCCATTCTTCTCAATTCCTATTAGCTCCTGGAAAATAAAGGGAGTAATTTCCTGATATATCCCATCACAAAATAATTTGTTTCTGAAGAAATCTCTCAAAATATCACAAAAGTTGCTAAGACCTGAGAAAGAAAACCAACCCTTGTTTTGTGCTGACAGATGTTGAGATGTTCACATTTGGGCTTCATTTAAGAATGACTGACAGGCCAATTTGTAACATGTAGTAATTTCAGAGTCTTGCCTCTTGTAATGCTCACCCAGATTCGTGAGGGTTCAAACCCTACTCCAATACGAGAACACATAATGTAATTCAGAAATGAGAGAGCATGTGGTCTCATTCAGATAAGTTAATAAACTGGAGCCCTGCAGACACGAAGGCATCCATGGCACAATGGAAGAACAGAGAAGTTCTTCTGGACTCTGTGGTTAACATTTGTCCCTCATTCAATTCCAAAAAGAAGCAGATCTTCTGGTCACTTACCTTGTTAATTGTTTGGGGGATTTTGCTGTTTACAGATTTAAATGAAATGTTTCTTAACTCACAATGGTGATGATGTTCCAACCACACTTGTGCAGTTTTTTCAAATGACTTAAGGGGCTATATGAATTAAGTTATGCTTTGTTAGAATTGAGATGGAGAAGTGTAAATATATTGGTATAAATTTTGAAAACACTCTCGTTTCCTAATCCCTTAGAAGCCTGTGTCCCATCTCCAACCTCCCTGAAGCCTCTCACCTTTCATGCAGTACTGATTTGGATTAAATTAGCATCAGCAAATTTGTAGTTGCTCTTGCTCAGTTTCTGCTTGAAACCTTTGAACAGCAAAATCACAACTAGTTCAGAAATGTAATAATATGAGGATAGGAACAATAGTCTAAATGTTGGTAAACTGTCAGCAGTGGTAAAATATATTCTCATTTCATTATCTATACATGCAGGTAAATGAAGAAATTGCCCTAGATCAAAGAAGTGGCTACAACATTCCTGTAGAGCAACCTAAGACAGTGCAGCCAATTCCTGTTGGGAGAAAGGTACTGTCTGCAATTGGAAATCAAACTAAACATCTTGTGTGGCGAATAAGCATTTAGATGTTGCCAGGATTCACAATGCTCACCTGGCTGTAGTTTTAATTATGTACTGCAACAGTATTTGATTCTCTATCTCCCCTTATTGATCTTCTTTCTCAACTCTTTCGCCGTTTTCTTTAGAGACAAATTAATCCAACAACTGTCTCATTCCTTAAAAGAGAGCCTTGACTCTGTAGGAGCATACTTATTTATTTATATCAGAAGTTTATTGGTTTATAAACACACTCAAGACACATTGAGGTAAAGGTGGTATTGAAGGAAGATTATACTTTCAAAAAGGAATGTGCCTGTACCTTTCTCCTCTCTTCCTTGGAAGTGCAGCTTGCAACCCGTTGTAAGCTTTTGATCGTCTTTTCTTGGGGGTAGTTTTAATGTACAACTTTATTAACTTTTTTTTTTCAAATTATTGACTAAAAGCAAATTTCTAATTGTATCTCCAGCAACGACATGTTTCGCCCAGTCCAGCTATGACTGAGACACCAGACAGTGATGATGAGCTGCCTTGGTGTTCCATCTGCAATAATGATGCTGTCCTCCGTTGCCATGACTGTGATGGGGACCTCTACTGTCACAGATGCTTTAGGTAAGTGCAGCTGGTAACTGCATGCTTTGAGGTCCAGTTGCTGAAAGCAGCTCAGAAGAATAAATGATTTGCGGCACTTTTACTCAAACTCTTTGTAACTGCGAATATTTTATGGTAATAAATAGTTCATGCTTTAACAGGTTTAAGAATTTTCAGGGGTCGGAATGATCCTAAACTTTCCACAGATGAACATGTCATTCAACTTTCATAATCTGTGCATGATACTTTACACCAATGTACATACAGTAGATTCTGGTTAATTGGGTCATCGGTTAATCTAGACTGCCACTTATTTGGGACAACTCTTAAAGAACAAAAACAAAATTGAGAAAATAGCTAAATTTCTTTCATTTATTTGGGACACTATGTTGCTTAATTGGGATAGGAAATTGCTTCCAAACAGTTTCTAACTAGTGTCAGTCGTGTGCTTTTGCATGCAAACGGTTTTTAAATGTGTCATTTCTCTGTGTTTGTGTTCAAAAAGCAGTGACGTTTCTTACTGATAGTTGGCAAGAAATAAGTGGTAAGACAATTCAAAACTGTTTCGCTCACTGCAATTTCAAGCATTGAGGCTTGGAGATGCTAGAAATGGCCAGGAATGAAAATGAAATGATTTCACTACTTCAGCAAGTTAGAAACTACGAAGAATTTGAATGTATCGACAATCATCTTTAATATTACAATGAAAATTAAGTTTTGGTGTATACAATCATCAAAAACATTGTATGAAGGCAGTTTATTGTCTGCACTCGGTGTCTGTGCTGGTTTTGTTCATTTACAGTCAATCAAAGAGTATAGCGGCGTATGCTGGATAAATTTTCCCCTTTTGATAACTATTAGGAACTAATACGGTTTTATAGTACTGTAGTGGTATTGGTAGTGGTCTAATTTGTTTTGTTTTCCATTTATATACATAGTTTGGTACTCAGTTAAATGGTAGTTTGTCGTTTTTTTGCCTTTTTAACTATTTCCATGAATCTTCGGCTAATTGGAGCAGACTTGTTAATTGGGCCAAAACGTATGTCTGCTATGTCCCAATTAACCAGACTCCATCGTATTGATATTATTATTGAGTCATGGATCCAGACAACATGGAAACAGGTCCTTAGCCCACCAAGTCTATGCTATCAACCACCTTTAACATTCATCCTGCAAAATCCTGTTTTTTCTTCTCTCTCTCCACATTCTCAACAACTCCTTCAAGATTTCATCACTCACCAGGAGGATTTTAGAAGTTACTTAATATGGGTCATAATCCAATGGAATTAATAAAGTAAAATAATTAATCATTTAAGGCTGCCTACATGAAAATATAGTATGACAACCAACTCAGTTTTAGAAAAGAAATCTGCTGTAATCTGCTCTTTGATTTTTCTAAGAAAATAACATTCCAAGTTATTACCATCCCATGGATTTGTCAAAGGCAGATCGTGCCTTACGAGCCTGATTGAAGTTTTTGAGGACGTGACTAAACACATTGATGAAGGTAGAGCTGTAGATGTAGTGTATATAGATTTCAGCAAGGCATTTGATAAGATACTGCATGCACAGCTTATTGAGAAAGTAAGGAGGCCTGGGATCCAAGGGGACATTGCTTTGTGGATCCATAATTGGCTTGCACACAAAAGGCAAAGTGTGGTTGTAGACAGGTCATATTTTGCATGGAGATCAGTGACCAGTGGTGTGCTTCAGGGATCCCTTCTCCATGATTTTTATAAATGACCTGGATGAGGAAGTGGAGGGATAAGTTAGTAAGTTTGCTGATGACACAAAGGTTAGGGGTGTTGTGGATAGTGTGGAGGGCTGTCAGAGGTTACAGCAGGGACATTAATAGGATGCAAAACTGGGCTGAGAAGTGGCAGATGGAGTTCAACCCAGATAAGTGTGAGGTCGTTCATTTTGGTAGGTCAAATATGGCAGAATATAGTATTAACAGTAAGGCTCTTGGCAGTGTGAAGAATCAGAGGGATCTTGGGGTCCGGGTCCATAGGACACTCAAAGCTGTTACGCAGGTTGACTCTGTGGTTAAGAAGGCATACGGTGTATTGGCCTTTATCAGTCGTGGGATTGAGTTCAAGAGCTGAGAGGTATCGTTACATAAAAGACCCTGGTCAGACTCCACTTGGAGTACTGTGTTCAGTTCTGGTCACCTCACTGCAGGAAGGATGTGGAAACTATAGAAAGGGTGCAGAGGAGATTTACAAGGATGTTGCCTGGATTGGGGAGCATGCCTTATGGGAATAGGTTGAGTGAACTTGGCTCTTTCTCCTTGGAGTGAAGGAGGATGAGAGGTGACCTGATAGAGGTGTATAAGATGATGAGAGACATTGATCGTGTGAATAGTCAGAGGCTTTTTCCCAGGGCTGAAATGGCTAACATGAGAGGTCACAGTTTTAAGGTGCTTGGAAGTAGGTACAGAGGAAATGTCAGGGGTAAGTTTTTACGCTGAGAGTGGTGAGTGCGTGGAATGGGCTGCCGGCGACAATGGTGGTTGAGGCGGATACAATAGGGTCTTTTGAGAGAATCCTGGACAGCTACATGGAGCTTAGAAAAATAGAGGGCTATGGGTAACCCGAGGTAATTTCTGAAGTAAGTACATGTTTGATACAACATTGTGGGCCGAAGGGCCTGTGTTGTGCTGTGGGTTTTCTATGTTCCAAGCGCTTGCTGGAAAAGCCAAAGATGTAACTTGCCTGATTTTTCAGAAAACACTGGATCTCAGAATTTTAGAGCAAAATTTACCAAAACTTTAGAAGTTGGCTTAGAATGGGGTGGGGCAAGTATAGAACTTATTCTCAGTGGATTGTTTTTTGGTTGGAGTGACTGGCTTAATGAGTATCCAGCCATCATGCAATTTTAATGCTTCTGCTGCAGCTTGTACATGGGAGGGGGGAGGAGGGCTATGGGGGCCTGATGTTTGGGGTTTTGTGGATGTCTGTGGAAAGTAGGAATTTCAGGTTGTATGCTGTATAAAACAATTGATAAAGTGAAGCACAATAAGTTATTTGAAATATTACAGGAAACTGTAGATCTAGATTCGAAAGACCTCCGCCTAATCAGAAATCTGTACTGGGAATAAACTGCCGCTGTAGGAATAGATGGAGAAGTGAGTCAGTTTATGAAAATCAAGAGAGGTGTTAGACAAGGGTGTGTTTTCTCCACTGATTTATTTATTGTATACAGTGAAACAATATTACAAAAAATAATAGACATCTTGGGAATCAAAGTTGGTGGTGAAAACATTAATAATTTCAGACATGCGGATGACACTGTGTTAATTGCAAGTATGGAGGAAGAACTACAAAACTTAATTGATATAGTTATTGAAGAAAGTGCAAAAATGGGTCTAGCTATCAACTGCAAAAAGAATGTATGGTGATATCCAAAAAAGAAGAGAATCCTATTTGCAGGCTGAGAATAAACAGGGAAGACAAAATAGGTACAGAACTTTTGCTACTTAGGAAGCTGGGTGACATCAGATGGCAGGTGCGACATGGACATCAAAAGAAGAATAGGGATGGCAAAAGATACCTTTATGAGAATGAAGAGTATACTGACCAACACTAAACTAGGCATGACAACCCGCCTCAGAGTACTGAAATGTTATGTTTATCCAGTTATGTTATATGGATCAGAATGTTGGACAATAAAGGAAACGAATTGAAGCAGTAGAGATGTGGTTTTTGAGGAGGATGCAAAGAATATCATGGACAAAACAAATATCTAACAAGGATGTCATGAGCAGAGCAAGCACAAAAAGAGAAATAATGTATGAGATCATGAAAAGGCAATGTAACTTCATTGGACATGTAATTAGGAAAGAGGAGTTAGAATGCACGGTAATTATGGGAAAGGTTGAAGGGAAGAAAGCAAGAGGAAGACAAAGACATGATGATGGAGACAGCAGCTAAAGAACTGGAAAAGAATACCAATGAATTGATCCACTTGACCTGAAACAGGAGTGTGTGAGCCATGGCAGCCAAAGCTTAAACTGGGCACAGCCCCTGATGATGATGGTACTGTATACATTCTCTGATATTAAATAGAACCATCTGAATCAACCATTTCTAATCAGTTCAAAATGAGCTTAGTTCAGAATTGCAGATGAGGCTTAATTATGGAATGGTTAGTTCTGATGGAGCAACTACGAAATAACCTGATCACATTTTAAGCTATTAAGAACTTCAAAGCTGAAATTGAGCCCATAACATTAATTACTGTGTGCAAGCGGTGAATTGGGGATCAGGCCAATGAATATTAAAAGCATAGGAATACCAGAGATGGTGAAAACAACATTATGGGGTAGTACATCAACACAGTTATTAGAGCAGCTGCCTCACAGTACCAGACACCTAGGTTCATTGCTGATTTTAGATGCTGTACTCTTGGGAGTGTGCACATTCTTCCTGTGACTGCATGGATCTCTACCAGGGAGTGCCAGTTTCCTCGCACATCTCAAGGTATGGGGGTTTAGTAGCTTAATTGGCAACTATAAACTGATCCTACGGTGCAGCTGAGTGGTAGAGTTGATGAGAAAGTGGAGAGAATAAATGACAAAGGATTAATATGGAGTTAGTATAAATACTGTACATGGTTGATGGTTGGCATGGTCTGAGATCAAAATGCTTGTTTTCCAAGATGTATCTCGGTGTCACTGACTATGTGATAGAGTGATAACCGTTTTGTCACGATTTCACCCAAAATTACCCTTAACATGAAGACTATTTTGAATCATGTTGTGCTTAGGTTACTTGAATAATTAAATTTGCCTTGCAATTGTGACTTTTTATTGTTTTTGTTTATCTATTCAAGGGAGTTTAAGAGTTACTTCTGTAGATACAGAGCTGTTACTAATTCATAGTTTAATACATTTAATGCATTCACCAGGTGATAGTCCAAATTGTTCATTGCTTTAAAGCAATTACTAACTACATTTTGTTTTACTGTGGGCTTATCTGGACCTTAAGTATGTTTTAAAAAAAACAAAAAAAGACCATGCAAAATTATAATAGCTAAAATTTACTGGCAAAAGGTGTGGTTATGAAGATAAACATTTTGTGGTGACAACAGTAGAAAGTTTTCACTCGAAGGCACTGTGTGTGGTCTGCACTTCATTCTTTAACTATGTTCAGACATTAGGAGTTTGCAAAGCAAATTTGCAAAGAATCTGATTTCTACAAAGCAATGCAAATTTACAGCCTGATTTGATGTTGAGTCGGGAGTTCCAGCATATAGACACAGTGCTTATGAAGGAACAGTGATATATGTCAAAGTTGGCATGTTTTCATCTGAACAAAAATGGTACAGGAAATTTAGTAAAAAGAATTCAAATTATCAAGAGAGACAATAGAATGGATCAAAACAAACTGGTGTCATTTAATGAAGGGTATAGAATGAAATGGCAAATGCTGTAGATTAATAGATTTAGAGTAGAAAGAAGAAAACTGTTCTCCATAGCTTTGTATTGAGCCGGCTGCTGGTGTAATGGCAGCCGCACTGGAATTTGAGGCGAGTAGTCCTGGGTTTGAATCCGACTGGCTCCTTGCATGCTCTCTATCTGTGCTGTGTTGAGCATCGAGCTAGTAACTCGGCCTCATAAAAAGCAGACAAAAATGCTAAAGAAATGGCAAGATTGCTGCCCGATGCGCCACAAGGCAGAGAAAGGAACAACAATTGCATTGTAAGGTTGCAGCAAGTATTAGGATGCTACTTTCTTAAGACAGGTTGGGTAGATGATAGAGAGGGGGCATAAAAGGATATAGGATGAGAACTACTCATCATTTGGAGGCTGAACAGACTGGTTTCATGTTGTAATTTGCATCCCATTCTTTACAACTTCACTCATATTTTAACGGCTGTATTGAAATTGAAGTGCTATACTCCACAGACTTTGAAAGATAACTGGGTTGTGCATTTTGAGTAGTCTTTAGTATGTTAATACAGAGGATTCCGGTTAATTGGGCCACTGGTTAATCGGGGCAGCTGTTTATTTGAGACCACATGCCACTTAATTGGGCCAGGAGACTATTGCCGAATAGTTTCTAACTAGCATCAGTCGTGTGCACTTGCGTGGATGTTAGACACTACACGTGCTTACAGCAATCAGTTGGTGTCAGTTGCGTGTGTTTGTGTTTTTAAAAAAAAACAGTGATTTTTGTCTCTGATAGTTGGTGAGAAATAAGCAGAAAGACCATTAGGAACTGGTTTGCTCAATACGGTTCAAGCATTTACATTTAGAAATGCCAGAAACAGCTGCGAGTAAAAATGAATAGATTCTACTACTTCAGCAACTTGTGAAGAATTTGAAGGTGTCTTTTTGAATGTTAAAATGAAAAGAAAGATTTGCAATTGTCTGAAGGATTGTCCATTATCTGTACTCAGTGTCTGTCCTGATTTTGTTCATTTACAGTCAATCAAAAGAACATGGCAGATGAATTCCTCCATTGATAACTATTAGGAAATAATACAGAATTTTGTAGTACTGTAGTGGTATTGGGAGTGCCTAAATTTGTTCTGTGATTTACTTAAATACATTATTTGTTACTCAGTTAAACAGTAGTTTGTCTTTTTTATACCTTTTAACTATTTCCATGAAACTTTGGCTTATTGGGGCAGCCACTTAATTGGGCCAAAATTTACTGGTTCCAGTGTGTCCGAATAAAGGGAATCGTCTGTATAAGGCACCCTATCATCTAAAACAGATTGTTTTCACACCTTTGTCGATCTTGCCTCGGCTTTAAAAACAATAAATGTCTAAAGAATTCTTTCTTTAATTTGCCCCCATAGGGAAGGACATGACAAGTTTGAGCGGAAAGAACACAGAACATCCAAGTACAGTCAACCAATGAAGAAGAAATAATAAGGGATCCACACACACAGCCTTTCACAATCTGACACTAAGGAAATTGGTCATGACATCAGCAATTCCACAGAACTCTTATCTAATTAACAAGTGCTATAGGAAAAGCTATATTGATTCTCATTCATGCAAAGACTTTCTGTTATTACAAGGCTGTTCAGTGTTGTAACAGCAGCTCCTATGCATTATAAGGTGTGGTCACTACATTATCCACCGCAGGGAGCACCTGCTTTAAAAACTTTGCATATTAAGGGATTAGAGAAGTTGCATTTTCAAACACTACAAGTTAACTTTGAATTTGTCTAACACAGAAATAAAAAGTCTATAAAATGGGATGTAAATTATTATTTCCTCTAATTTCATATTTAATTGGATGTTTATTCTGAATTATTATTTATCTCACTTGTGTTAAGATTTTTACTGCTATGCTGTCGGTATTTCATTTCAGCAGTTCTGTAGGAGCAGTTTGTTCTGCTTTCAGACTGTTTTGGTTTGAGCTGAGATAAGGAGCTCTGCTGTTCATCTTCGGAATGTGCTGTCAGCCAGTCAGGATGGTGGAATTGGGAGAATGTTGTAGAGAACGCTGAGCAGAAGTTTTTGTGAGGGACACTGGTGTGGGTTGAGGTCTTTGTTGGCGGGAGTTGGGAGCAGACAAGAGGGAGGATGGCTGAGGAATCTGTTCATGTTGCACAAGGTGCTTTGTGCAGACAAATGCTTCAAACAGGAAGGACCAATACTCCTGTGGGAGAGCCCGTTTGTTTGACATGGATTTCGAGTGACATTCGGAAGATGCATTGTGTACATTGAAAACAATGGCTTCTGGAAGATTTCAGCTCCACCATGCATTTATGACTGTTTAAATACAATGGGCCCCTTTTGTGTTTTTTCAAAATTTCCTTTAATAGCTGGTTGCTTACGTTAACATTCTTAAATATGCTTCTTTATAAATCTATGCAGTGTATGATCTGTTATTTCTTGCCGATGGGCAATTGCCAGGCCAGTAAATTACACAACATTCACACAATCCGGGATTTGGGTGAGTGAGACATCTCAACCTCACGGATTTGGCGGGACCAAAGTCGTATATACCCTTGACGTACGAAGTCCAAGGAAGGTGGGTTTCTCACCGCAGAGTCCAGTGGCTGTTAACGAGGGGCTAACGAGTCGCATTTCCAGAGACACCCAGTAAAAAGGGATTTCAATTGTATCATCCATTGAAACAGATTATAATGTATTTCCAAACAAACTGTAACAATATCCTGATATTGATAAGTGATTAGGGTGTTTTTTTCCTGAAGCTATGATCCTTTTTTTTAAATCATCACAGCATCCTAGGGATCTCTGTGTCCGTCAGTTCTCAGCTTCTGTCAGCATCAATGTCATCACCAACTATCAAGGTAAGCAAGAAGATGCCTCTCCGATTTCCTTGATGCCTGGCTTGTGAGGATGTGTTTGAGTCCCAGGCGATGTCTCCTTCCCGCAGTTGTGGCAAAAATCAGCAGTGTGATCACCCCAGTCTTGATCCTATCACTTGGATGAACTTCTGTCCTCTCATTGAATATTTTGTGAAACTGGAGATGTTCTTTGAATGCTGATTGTTCAGGTCCAAACCCATGATATGTTTTGTCACTGCTCATGGCAAACTTGTGATACTGTTGAGTAAAGAATGTTCCCAGTAAAACCACATATTAAAGAAAAACACCCCTAACTACTATTTCAAGACATTTCTAAATTAAATGTAGCTTCTCTATTAAGTATTAGATGATAATGGAATGTTGTTTCTGTCTTGGCATCTGCTGTATTCAATTTATTTCTTTTGCTAAACATAATTTAGTCTTGAAATTTTGCTCCATGTTTTCATTAATTATTTTAAGAGTCATGGTTGTCCCTGTCAAGATCAATATTTATTACCCACTGCTTATTGTGAGAAGGTGGCGGTGAGTCATCTGGAACTGCAACAGTCTTTCTGGTGAAGATGCTTTCATAGTGCTGAGGGGATTCCAGGATTTAGACCCTAGCAACAGCGGCAGAAGGGTCATACACTTCCATGTTAGGATGGTGTGAGACTTGGAGGAGAATGTGCAGAGATAGTGTTCTCATGCCTCTTGACTGTGGTGGGGAGTTTGTGAGGTTCTAATAGAACTGCCAAAGCAGTACATATTGTATATGGTACATCTTGTGCAGTGGTGGCAGGATATCTGAAATGAGTTGTTGGCCTTGATGCTTTCAAACTTGCTTAATGTAGTTGGAACAGCACCAATCCAGATGGATTGAGAGTATCCCATCACAACCTGCTTTGTGCCTTATAGTTATCGGAAAGGCTTTGACCTGCTCCTGTTTTCACAGAGTTTGTGATTAGTCCTAGTAAGTTTCTAGTCAGTGATGTTCCTGGGTTATTTACACTGAGTCAGGGTAATGGTAATGCCATTAAAACTGGAAGTTTAAGGGACGAGCCTCTCTGCCAGCACACTATTTTTGTGCAATAAGCGTCTCTCTAACTTGAAACTCTCATGCACAAAAATGCTGTGCTTTCCCCCATCTACCAACTTTCTCCATTGTCCTTTAGAGTTTTCTATTTCATGGTTGAATGGTCTAGAGTTATGCTGTTGCATAAAACTATAGGATTTGTTTGCTTACCAGTGAGTTATTTGATTAAGTTCTGTCCAACCTATTTTACAAGAGCAACTGATTCCTCCACATGTAGTCACTACTAGTACCTCAGATGCATCATTTAACTAGTCACAGGAACATCTCATCTGAACCTTCTGGGCCTTCTGGTCTTCTCAAAAAACAGAAAAGTGTGTCTGTAGCTTGTATACTTTTCTGTTCCTTGGCATTGGTGTTTCCATAACAGGCCATGATGCAACCAGTTAGGATACTTTCCACTGTGCATCTATAAAGTTTGTCCAAGTTTAAGATAACATGCCAAATCTATGTAAAGTTCTAAGAAATTAGAGGCACTATCATGCCGCCTTTGTGATGACACTTTAGTGCTGGTCCCAGGCCACATCCTCTGATATGAACGGACTGGTGGACCTCCAGCTTCCTCCGATGGTCAATTATCAGCTTTTTGTTTTGCTGACATTGAGTGAGAGGAGGTTGTTTGGGCACCATTCAACCACACTTTCAATCTTCCTCCTACATGGTGATTCATCACTACCTTTGATTTGGGCAACAACTGTGGTGCCATCTCAGGACTAGCTTTACCTGGGACCAAAGCAGGATGATGCAAGAAGTTGGTGGTCCAGTGGAAATGAGTTTAGCATACTTTATTTCAGTGAACATGTCAGTATGTTTTTGAAATGCATGGTAGTTACTGGTGCTCTTAGTGATTGCCTAAAAATGACATATATCTCAGTTTGTCATCCACTACCTCCAGATTATGAGTCCAGAATGTAATTATGAAATAGAAATTCTGCTCAAGTATAAAACCAGAACTGAATCCAACCACTGTTAACCCGAACCAAGCCTGAGCCAGGGGCATTATGATATGTTCCCACATACTATATCAACTGCTCTGATGCTATTGGCCATAGAATCACAACTGCATAAACACACAAGATATACTGACTGTACCCAGGCTTGCTGTCATGGAAAAAAACATTTCAAAGCTCTGAAGTACTGTACTAGTCCAATCCGATCTGTCTACATACACGACCTATTCCAACTCCAATGCATAAAGTCAAGTTACGTTGGTCTAGAACATGGCCCTACCATGAATTCCTAACATGGGATAGGTCAAGAACTATGAGGAGTAATTTTCTTCCTTCTAATCAGCTCATAGAATCATACGGTTATATGGCCAATGCCAACTAAGGGGCATCCATCCATATTATTGCCATCTTCCAGCACTTGGTCCATTACCCTGCCATGCTCAGCTAAAGACTTACAAAATGTTATCACTGACCCTGCTTCCACCACTCTTTCAGGCAGTGCATACCAGTATACTCAAACCCACTGCGTGAAAAAGGATCCCCCTCATATGCGCCCCCCCCATGTATCTCTTTTCCTTCACTCTAAACCTATGCCGTCTAGTTTTATCTATCTCTAATATGGGAAAATGTTTCCTCAAGTCTATGCTATCTATATCCCTCATATTTTCATATTTTCCCTCACACCTAGATTATGTACCCCTAATCTCTACTGCTCCTGAGAAAACAGACCCGGTCTCACTTCATAAGTGAAACGCACAACATGCTGGTGAATCTTTCAGCATCATCTCCAGTGATAATCAGTGCTAATCACAGCTCTAATCAAATATTTCGGCACACATTCCCAGAACTGGTGCTTATTTTTTGATGTAATTCAGTTTAAGCTTGTTTACGAGCCTACAAATTTTATGATGACACCAACTATTTCAACATCTTTGATTTTTTCATTAGTTTGCAAATTTTGTGGGAGGTACAGCTGCATGGTTTTTGGGAGGAGGAACTACTTTTAAGGTAGTTAATTAAATTGATTTCCCTCCTCCCTCTCCCCCTGCCCCACCAAATGTCTGAATTTTGGTTTGGGTGATCCAGTTGAAAATTTTACTCAAAACAAGTAGTTAACCCAAGTTATTTTTAACTATTGCTGCTCACTGACCTGCAGTGAACCAGGACAGTCAGGTTGTAACTTGATGGATGAATATGTAATAAGCAAACAAAAGCAAACAGGTGATCTCCTTTACAAAGCACCTAGTCATCTTCCTGTGAACAGCATCTCTCTGTTGGTATGTTATGGAAAAAGCTATTGAAAAATCAATAGAGCAACAATGCTCTAACTTTCTATGGTTTCTAAGGTCAGTGGGACTAGGCGGAAAATGGTTTGGCACAGCCAAGAAGGGCCAAAAGGCCTGTTTCTGTGCTGTAGTTTTTTCTATGGTTTCTAGATAAAATGACCCTTCTTGGGAAGCAGAGACTAATTTTAAGTTATTCCTATTCTGGCATAATTGCACATTATTGTACAAAATCTGAAACATGAACAGATTCTCATGAAGGAAAAGTTCTAAGTGTCATATCGTAACAAAATAGGAGAAGGCATTAAAACAAGATGTGACAAAGCCAAATTATTCAAACAGTTCTGCCTTAACAGGTTTTTGCCTGCATGTTTAAACTGTCATTTTTGAATGATTGAACTTTGAGGAATTAAAACATACAAGTCGAAACTTACCCTGATCTCAATTCTGAGGGATGACTGGTGGAGTGTTGGAATTTCTTATTGCCCAAGATTTTAATGAACCAATTGCAGAAGCTTGTTTCACAAAAGGCATGCCATGTTTGTGTTATACATTTCCAGACTACAGCGTACTAGCTATTAAGATGCTGTACTTAAATCACATCTGAAGTACAACAATCAAAGGTGAATTCTGAAAACAGAAAATTGAAGGCTGATGGGATTAGTGAAAGTTGTCAAAGGGCACTGATGGAGAAAATACGTTGGAGAGTAACACAGAGCCATTTGCTTATTTCTGTGCCTGATGACTGAGTTGGGAGAATCACGCCATCTTTGCTTTTTCTCAAGTGGATTATAAGCTGAGATTTACTGACAAAACACAGTCTTGGAATGGTAAGTGTACTTTTTAAAGAGGTTGATAATCGTTTAGCATAATGATGTAGGAATTTTCCTTGGGAAAATATGAGCATGTTGTTTAAATACAAGAGATGCTATTCTACTTTATATTGCCCTCCATTTGCATTAAAGGTTATTTGATTATTTAAAAAAAACTTTCTCAAGACTATTTAATAGTTGGGCTATCTCAGGCTTCTCCCTACCAGTCTTGTGACAAATTCAAAGTTTCATTGATGTAATTACTATTAATTGGACTGATAGTGTGATTGTGGCTGATTTATTATCCCTCTCAACCCTATTTTTCTGCCTTCTCACCATAACCTTTGATACCCTGAATAATCAAGAACCTTTCAACCTCTGCGTTAAATATACTCAATGACTTTGACTCCACATCCGTCATGAATTCCACAAAGTCACCACCCTGTGGCTAAAGAAATTACTTCTCATCTCTGTTCTGAGTGGACATCGCTCTATTCCGAGGCTGTGAGCCCTCTGGTCCTAGGCTCTCCCATTATAGGAAATAGCCTTTCCACATCCACTCTCTCTAGGCCTTTCAAGATTGGGTAGGTTTCAAGATCTCCCCCCCCCCCACCGCCCCCATTCTTCCAAGCTCCAGTCAGTACAGGCCCAGAGCCATCAAACACTCCTCAAATGTTAACCCTTACACTCCTGGGATCATTCTTGTGAACCTCCTCTGGACTCCCTCCAGTGCCTGCACATCCTTTCTTAGATAAGAGGTCAAAACTGCTCTCAGTACTCCAAGTGCTGTCTGACTAATGCCTTATAAAGCCTCAGCATTACAACCATGCTTTTATATTCTAGTCTAAACAAAACGAATGCTAACATTGCCTTTGCCTTCCTTACTTTTGCAACCTTGTGCCTTCTTTTAGTCCACCTGATTTCCTTCCTAAGAAGGAGTGTTCCTTTGTATTTCTTATAATGCTCAAGTATCTCATTTGTTCCTTCCTGCCTGTACCTGCTAAACACCTCCTTCTTCTTAACTAGGGTCTCAAGAACCAAGGTTCCCTAAACCTGTTATCCTTGCCTTTTATTCTTGACAGGAACATACAAGCTCTGCACTCTCAAATTTCCCTCTTGAAGGCCTCCCACTTACCAAATGCATCTTTGCCAGAAAAAAAACTTGTCCCAATTCTCACTTTCCAATCCTTTCTGATGCCATCAAAATTGGTCTTGCTCCGATTTTGAATCTCAACGCGAGGACCAGATCTATACTTCTCCATAATTATCTTGGAACTAATGGCGCTATGATCTATAGATGCAAAGTGTTCCCCTACACACGTGTCTGTCACCTGCCCTGTCTCATTCCCTAACTGGGGTTCTAGTATAACACTCTCTCTATTGGGGACCTGTTACATATTGATTAAGGAAACTTTTCTGAACACATTGACAAACTCTATCCCATCCAGCCCTTTAACGGTATAGGAGTTCCAGTCAATATGTGGAAAGTTTTTAAAAACAACCTTATGTTTCTGGCAACGCACACAAAATGCTGGGGGATCTCAGCATGACAGGAACTCAGAAGCCCGAAATGCTGTGTGGACTCTTTTCAATAGATGCCGCCCTGTTGCTGAGTTCCTCCAGCATTTTGTGTGTGTTGCTTGGATTTCCAGCATCTACAGATTTTCTCTTGTTTATGTTTCTTGCAACCGTCTGCGGTCTCTACAAATTTGATCTTTTAAATACCGCTGACTATTGGGTGGTATGTAATATATTTCCATTAATATTATCATCCCTTTCTTATTCCTCAGTTCCACCCATATAGAATCAGTAGGTGAGCTCTCCAGTCTGACCTGGCTGAGCACCGCCATGAAATCTTTTCCTGACTAGTAATGTCATCCCTCCCTCCATCTTTAATCTCTCCCACATTATCACGTCTAAAACAACAGAACACCGGAACATTGAATTGCCAGTCCTGCCCCTAAAGACTACAACATAATTCCATGTGCTGATCAATGCCCTAAGCTTGTCCGCCTTTCCTAAAATACTCGTTGCATTGAAATATGCATAACTCAGGACAAAAGTCTCACCATGCTCAACATTTCAAATCCTGACATTGTATGTAGGCTAACAACATCTCTCCCCACAATCACTCCACCATCTGTCCTAGCACTCTGGTTCCCATTCCCCTACAACTCTAATTTAAACCCCCTCTTGGGGCATATGAACTTCAATTTCTCGAACATCCGGTAATTGCCTCCACACCTCTCCTTCACCATTCCCCATTCCCATTTTTTTTCCTCAATTTATCTTATTATCTGCCCATCACCTGGCCCTGGTGCTCCTCCCCCCTCCCCTTTCTTCCATCGTCTTCTACCCTCTCCTATTAGACTTGCCCTTCTCCAGCCCTCTATTTCTTTCACCAATCAAGAAACACTGACTGTTTATGCTTTCCATAGATGTTCTTGGCCTGCTGAGTCCCTCCAGTATTACTGATTCACTCACAATGGCTGCTCCCACAATGACCACTCCGCTTAATCCTAACGTTTTATTTGCCCTTGCCAATATCTAATTACGTATAATCCAACGCCTCCTAGCGACGTGTGGCGTGCAGAATGTCTCGACTCTCCACGCTCGTTTCTTTTGAAGCCTGACACCCGCTATGCAAAATCAATCATCCCTTAGCGATGTGTGGCGTGCAGAATCACACTCAAGATCTTTTCAGGGATTCCAAACCTAGGAATAAATTCTCCTAATAAGAGTTTAGCGACTGTTATAGCATTATTTCTACCAGCCGGATGAACTTCTATCCAGCAAGAAAACATATAAGTAAATAATTATAACCCATACATGTGGGTAATTGCATGAAGTTCATTTGGAGATGCACAGATGTCTCTAGGTGAGTGCCAGACAGTGGCGTCTTCAGGATTGTCTGGCAAATCATTTACTACTCTCTACAATCCTGATGCATAACACTCATTTTCGATTACTATATACCCGTCACCCTTTACAGACCTGCACATAGTGTGCTATTCATTTTGAATCTTGACTTAATCTTGTCCCTGTATTGTTGTTTCGCAGTCTTGATAGCTATGCACAGATTGTAGCTGCAATTCTTGAGCTGCTGATTGTTGGCAGTGTAAGCTATGTGAAACGCGGTAAGTGCTGCTTGCACGTAACTATTGATCCAGGGTTTCTGGTTCAGGAAACTGACTTACTGACTTCTGAGGGACAACATCGTCGATGCACTTCCAGAAATGAAATCCGAGACATCCTGATCATGGAAGACATTCCAGTCGATGTCATCGAGGCGGTCCTGCAGCATGGAGTGGACGGTTTTAACTATGGCCGCCTTTTATTTCAGCTTCTGCCTGTATGTCAGCAAAAGCGGGATTGAAGAGTGATCTGATTTTGCAAAAGCTGGGCAAAGGAGAACTTTGT
This sequence comes from Mobula hypostoma, assembly GCF_963921235.1. Taxonomy (NCBI): domain Eukaryota; kingdom Metazoa; phylum Chordata; class Chondrichthyes; order Myliobatiformes; family Myliobatidae; genus Mobula; species Mobula hypostoma. The sequence continues at coordinate 96,827,747 of NC_086097.1, forward strand.
AAGCATTGCGGAAGGGAGTGTAGTGACACCATGGGCTCTTGTCTTGCTAAGCAGTCTCACTTGTGGCACCTTGTCAAAGGCCTTCTGAAAATCCAAGTACACAACATCCACTGATTCTCCTTTGTCAATCCTGCTTATTATTTCTTCAAGAAACTCCAACTGATTTGTCAGGCAAGATTTTCCCTCATGGAAACATGCAGGAACAGGCCACTTGGCCCACAATGTTGCAGATATGGGCAGACAAATGGCAGGTGGAGTTTAACCCAGATAAATGTGAGGTGTTTCACCTTGGCAGGGCAAATACAAGGAGACAGTACACTGTTCAGGGCAACATCGTTAAGTGTTGCTGAGCAGAGAGATCTTGGGATCCAAGTTCATAGCTCTTTGAAAGTAGCTACACAGGTCGATAGGGTGGTTAAGAAGGCTTATGGAGTGCTTGCTTTTATTAGTCAAGGTATTGAGTTCAAAAGTCAAGAGGTTATGTTGCAATTTTATGAAAGTCTAGTTAGGCCACATCTGGAGTATTGCGTACAGTTCTGGTCACCCCACTATAGGAAAGATGTTGGGGTATTGGAGAGGGTGCAGAAGATGTTTACCAGGACGCTGCTTTCCTGAGAGGCTGGATAAACTTACATTGTTTTCTCTGGAGCACCAGAGGCTGAGGGGAGATCTGATCGAGGTTTGTAAGATTATGGTAGGCATTGATAGAGTGGAGAGAGAGTATCTGTTTCCCAGAGCTGAAGAGTCCAATACCAGAGGGCACACATTGAAGGTGAGAGGGGGTGGGTTCAAGTGGGTATGAGGGGTAAGGCTTTTACTCAGAGTTGTGAGTGCCTGGAATGCGCTGCCTGGTATGGTGGTAGAAGCAAATACATTAGAGGCTTTTAAGAGATGTTTGGATAGGCACATGGATGTAAGGAAGATGGAAGGGTATGGACATACTGTAGGTGGTAGGGTTTAGTGTTTGGGTGTTCTTGATTGGATTTTTAGCTGGTTTGGCACAACATTGTGGGCCAAATGGCCTGTTCCTGTTGATGTACTCTTCTGTGTTCTATGAAACCATGTTGAGTTTGGCCTATTTTATCATGTCTCCATGTACCCCAAACCACATCCTTAACAGTCAACTCCAACATCTTCCCAACCTCTGAGTTCAGACTAACTGGTTTATAATTTCCTTCTTTCTATCTCTCTCCCATCTTGAAGAGTGGAGTGACATTTGCGATTTTTCAGTCCCCCAGAACCATGCCAGAACCTATTGATTCTTGAAAAATCATTAATAATGACTCCACAATCTCTTTAACCACCTCTTTTAGAACCCTGCCTTGTAGACTACCCGGTCCAGGTGACTTATCTAACTTCAGACCACTGGGTTTCCCAAACACCTTCTCCCTAGTAATGGCAACTTGATACAGTTCTGCCCCCTGATGTTTCTGAACCTTTGGCACACTACCAGTGTCTTCCACTGTGAAAACTGATGCAAAATACTTATGTCATCCACCATTACTACCTCCCTCACATCGTTTTCCAGCAGTCCGATATCTATTCTCTATTACATTTTATATATCTGAAGAACCTTTTTGTATCCTCTTTAATTTTTCCTTCCTTATGACTTTTTAAAATTGTCTTCTGTTGGGTTTTACAAACATTCCAATCCTCTAACTTCCCTCTAATTTTTGCTCTATTGTATGCCTTCTCTCTTGCTTTTACATTGGCTTTGACTTCTCTTCTTTTTTGGGATGTGTCTATCCTGCATCTTCCGTATCACTCTCAGAAATTCCAGCCATTGTTGCTCTGCTGTCATCCCTGCTAGTGTTATCTTCTAATCAAATTTGGCCAGCTCCTCTCTCATGCCTCTGTGATTCCTTTTACTCCTTTGATGCATCTCACTTCAGCTTCTCCTTCTCAAATTGCAGGGTGAATTCTGTCATAGTATGATCACTGGCCCTTAAATGCTCGTTTACCTTAAGCTCTCTAGTCAATTCCAGTTCACTGCACAACACCCAATCCAGAATAGCTAATCCCCCGGTGGGCTCAACCATGAGCTGCTCTAAAAAGCCATCCCGAAGGTACTCTACAAATTCCCCCATTTGGGGTCCAGCATCAACCCGATGTTCCCAGTCTACCTGCATATTGAAATCCCCCATGGCTATTGTAACATTGCCCTTTTGGCATGCATTTTCTATCTCCTGTTGTCATTTGTAGGCCACATCCTTACCACTGTTTGGAGGTCTGTATATTAACTCCCATCAGGGCCTTTTTATTCTTCCAGATCCTTAGCTCTACCACAATTCTACACCTTCCGATCCTATTTCACCCCTTCTAATGATTTGATTTCATTTTTTACTAACAGAGCAATGCTGCCCCCTGCCTTCCTGCCTGTCCTTTTGATACAATGTAAATTCCTGGATGTTAAGTTCCCAGCTATAATCTTCTTTCAGCCACAATTCAGTGATGCCCACAACGTCATACCTGCCAATCTGTAACTGTGCTACAAGTTCATTTACCTTATTCTGTATACTGCACACAATCAAATATAGCACCTGTATTCACCTTTTTTGATTTTGCAACTCATCCCAATGACTACAATTTTACCCTATCATCAGCCTGTCCTTGTTGGCAGTCTCACTACACATTGATTCTATTTGTAAACCAACTACCCCATCCTTAGCCCTATCACTCCAGTTTCCATCCCCCTGCCAAATTAGTTTAAACCTTCCCGAACAGCTCCAGCAAACCTGCCCACAAGGATATTGGTGTAACCCATTTATTTTGTATAGGTCGTACCTTCGCTAGAAGAGATCCCAATGATCCTGAAATCTGAAGTCCTGCCCCTTTCACCATTTTCTCAGCCACTTATTCATCTATCATATCATCCTGTTCTTACCCTCACTGGTGCACAGTACAGGCAACAATCCAGAGATTACAGCTCTGGAGGTCCTGCTTTTCAGCTTTCTACCTATCTCCCTAAAATCTTTCTAAAATCTCTCTTCAGGAACTCCACATCCTTCCAATCTATGTCATTGGTGCCAACATGTACCAAGACTTCTGGCTGTTAACCTCCCCATTTAGAATGCCGTGGACTTGATCCGAGACATCCCTGACCCTGGCTCCTGAGAGGCAACATATCATCCAAGTGTCTCCATCGCGTCCACAGAATCTCATCTGTATTGCGCTAACAATGGAATCTCCTATCACCACTGTAGTCCTCTTTAGCGCTCTTCTTACCTGAGCCACAGTGCCAGAGATCTGGTCCCTGTGGCACAGCCCTGGTAGGTTGCTCCCCCCTACAGTATCCAAAGTGGTATTCTTATTATTGAGAGGAGTAGCCACAGGGTACTCTGTACTGGCTGCCATTTCCCTTCCTTCTCCTGACAGTTACTCACTTCCCTGTCTCCTACCTCCTTGTAACTCATTTCCATCATATCCTCATTCTCCTGTATGAGCTGAAGGTGTCATGGGGGGGGGCACATTGATGGTGGGCCCAAATGCAAGACACAGACACTGAAGTACTAGGAACAGGACTCTGTGTCAAGAAAGCAAGAGAAGTGGGGAAGAAAGGACGCTGGATATTGACACAGGACCTGGATGATACTAGGATGCAGGGCCTGGGCTAGGTCATAGACAAGTAACACGGAACCCAGACAAGGAACTAGGAACAAGGAGCCTGGACTAGGGACACAGGACTCCAGAACTAGAACCTGGACAAGGACCCGAAACCTGGGTCTTGGCTCGGAACCGGAGTCTGTGTTTAGCCCAGAACAAGACGTGGCTACAGGACTGGATGTGAGACTCCTAGACAGGATGAGGGAACTCTATCACAGGGCTGGGTGAGGTACTCTTGGGCTGAACAAGACACATGGACAGAACGAAAACACAAAGACTTGACTTGGTCTTGGGAGACAGGAACCTCGGAGCCTTGGGCTTGGGAGACAAGAACATGGAACACAGAGCCGGGACCCCTCCTTGGGAGCAGGACATAGGGCCGGGACTTGTACACAGCACACAGAGCCAGGACTCCCTCCTTGGGAACAGGACCAAGGGCCGATGTTCTTTCTATACACAGTACACTGAACACGAAGAGACAGTTCTCCACTCAGGGTAGTGGAAAATGGCCGGACCTACCCGACAGAGGCGAGGACACAGAGATAGTTCCCAACTCAAGGTAGCGGCAAACAGCCGGACCTACCCAGCAAAGGCGAGGACACAGAGACAATTCCAAACAATGGCAGACTGTTCCTTACCTTGACACAGCAAGGCCCCGGTCTTGCTCTGGTGGTTGAACCTGACGGCATTACAGGCAGGGACACAGGCGAAGGTTGCAGGCGAGGCTTCAGGCGAAGGTTGCCTGCGGAAGATTCAGGCGAGCGTTGCAGGTGGAAATGGGAAGGGAAGGGAACGGTCCAGCAAACTGTTTGCAGAGGTATTCATGTGCCAGACCGAAATGAGAATCAGGTGCCTCAAATAAAGCGCCCAACAGAACAAGAGAGAAAACAGAAAAACCTGGAACAAGGATTGATGGACCCGACCATGAACCAGAATGCAGACTTCGCGGACCGGACCATGACAGAAGGTCATCGAGCTGCAGCTCCCATTCCTTAATACTTTCTCTGAGGAACTGCAGCTCAGTGCACCTGGTGCAGATGTGATTGTCTGAAAGGCTTGGGGTCTCCAAGAATTCCCACGTCTCACACACAGGACAAAACACAGCTCTTGGTGCCATTCCCACTGCACGAACTGTGCCCTAACAGAAGAGGAATGACAAATAAAGAGGAAGAAGCAACTTACCAGATACTTGTCTCACCCAAGCCTGATCTTGCCAAAGATCATCTTTGCTTTAGTTTTCTAATCCTCTCAAAATGAATGCTAACATTGCATTTGCTTTTCTTGCCAAGACTCAACCTGCAAGTTAGCCTTTGCGGATCTTGCACTAGGACTCTCAAGTTTCTTTGAATCTCTGATTTCTGAATTTTCTCCCCATTTCAAAAACAGGCTATGCCTTTATTATTTCTGCTGAAGTGTATGAGCATACACTTCCCAACACTATATTCCATCTGCCACTTTGCCCATTCTCTGAATATGCCTAAGCTCTTCTGCAGGCTCTTTAAATAACCTCCACATGTCAGATGTGGACTTGCCCCAAAACAGTTGTTCCCAATTGACTCTCTCCAGTTCCTGTCTAATGTTGTCATAATTTGCCCCACAAAGTCCATACTTGTCTACAGTTATCTTAAAACATGAGAAGTTGTGATCATTATTCCCTAACTGCTCATCATCTGGAAGGTTGGTCACCTGGCCAGGCTCATTATGCAACTCCAGGTCCAGTACAGCCCCTCCTCTTGTGTGAACTATCTACATGTTGATTTGAGAAACCCTGCTGGATGCACCTAACATACTCTGTCGCATCTAAATCTCTAGCACTCAGAAGTCACAGTATATATTCGGGAATTTGGAGCGCTGTGTGACAACAATCTTATTGTTTTTACGGCTTTCCTTAGTCTGACTGCATATCTGTTGCTCAATGTCCCTGTGGCTACTGAGGGGTGGGGTGGTACAATCCCATCAGAGTAATTGCACCCTTTCTGCTTTTGAGTTCAGCCCATACACAGTAGGCTCAGTGGATGAGCTCTCCATAGTGCAGCTGTGATATTGTTCTTGACTGTAAAGCAACTCTCCCCCACCCTTTACCTCCTTCTCTATCTTTTCTAAAACATTGAAACCCTAGGACAGTAAGCATTAATTCTCGTCCCTCTCTAAATCAAGTCTCTGTAATGGCCACCACATCATAGTTCCATGTACTGATCCATGCTCCAAGTTTGTCACACTCACCCTGAAAATCCTCTAGCCTTAAAATACACACTTCAAACTCACACTATGTGTCCCATCACATATATTACTTTACTCCTGCCTGTTTTACTGGCCCATTCTCTCTCCTCTCCATCCCTCCACTTTTTAATTTCCCAAACTCACAATACTTTTAGAAATATATATTGTTTTGGAATTTCTGGCTAGCTTAGTCTCAAACTCTCCCTTTTCCTTTCATACTAATACTAATCCTAAGTCTTTCTATTCTATCCAGTTCATGCAATAATGTGCATTTTTATTAAGCCTGATACTAGTTTTTAATTCTTGTACGGCACAAGAATGGAATTTTCTTCTCTCATTCAATCTTTTCTGTTCTGTGAATTCGAAAAATCCCTTTTGACAACTGCCATCATGTTACAACTGACACACCCCATAATGTTACGTCAATCGACTTTGTCCAGTTTATACCTCATGACTCATAGTAATTCATTTAAATTTAAACAACTAGACTTATTCTTCTGTTCCTCAGACTGGGTGTAAAAATCAATCATATCATGGTTGCTGCTACCTCGTATGGAAAGAAAGAAAGAGTGAAAAAAATAACAGGCCTTTTCACCCCTTCTGAGTCTCCTGTAAAGTACCCATTTCCACACCATATTCTCATCAATTACTGTCCAGATTCCACACTCATTTCCACATGAAGGGTAATGCACAGCAGCTGGTTAACCTCCCACCCTCCAACGGCAACAGGAGCCATACTTGGTCACAAGGAGAACGTGCAGACTTCATTCAGACAGCACTGAAGGTCAGGATTAAACCCAGCTCGCTGGAGCTGCCGGGAGGCATTTGTACTGACTGTGCCACCGTGCTGCCGCCTTAAAGTTGAAAGAGCATTAAGAGCGAAGAAAACGCATGTCAGCTGGTATATTGTATACATTTCTCTGACATAAAACGTACCTTTTGAAACCTTTGAATTAATCCTGCCTCATTACACAATACCAGATCTGTTTTCCGTTTGGTTCCAATTCAACAAATCTATCTCAAAAACCGTCCCACAAAATCTTCATCCAGTTACCTTCACCAATCTTATTTTCTGTTAAATATATGAAGGTTAAAGACTCTCATGATCATCATATGATCATTCCATTTGATGCCTTCTACAACAGTTTGATTTTTTTCTATCAAAGTATCTTCTGCACACCACTGTTGTTACACACCTTTAATTGAGTTACTGTCGCCTTCCTGTCAGCTTGAACCAGTTTGGCCATTCTCCCCTGACTTCTCTCGTTAGCAGGCTATTTTCAGCCCAGAACTGCAGCTCACTGGATGTTTTTGTTTCATGCACCGTTCTCTGTAAACTCTGGAGATTATTGTGCGTGGAAGTCCCAGGAGATCAGCAGTGTCTGTATTGGAACCTGACAAGTAAGGAAGGTGAAAATGGGAATCAGTAGCAAAGAGGTGAAGGGCAAAATGGAATCACTTGAGGCAGGAGAATGAGAGGGGGGAAGGTGTATGGAATGAGAGGGGAGTGGGATGAAAATGGGTGGTGGGGGGCCAGAGAGGGATCTGATCAGAAGGGGAGACGGTGGGGAGGAAACACAGGAGAGAAGGGGAGGATGGTAGATGGATCAGAAAAGAGAGAGGGGGTGGGGACCCCAGAAGGTGCAAGCTGGGAAAAGTTCATGGACTGTCGATTACCGAGGCAGAATATGAGGTGTTGCTTTTCTTGTGCTGGCCTCACTCTGGCAGTGGAGAAGACTGGGGTTGTGTGGGAATGGGAAGGAGGGCTGGGGTAGAATGCATCTGGGAGCTGAGGATGGCCACTGCGAACAGAGCACAGATGCTCAGCAAATCAGTCAGCCAGTATGAGGTTAAGTCTTGCCGACTAATTTGGTCATCTTATACCAGACTACCGATAACAGAAAATTCAATTGAAATCCCAATGATAACATCAACCATTAAAATAGCCTGATTCAAGTAATGTGACACCCGCCACTAAAACCAAGAAGCTTCCAGAACGATACAGAGGCAACTGTAACCACTGAAAAAATCTCTGAACAATTGCATCTACAGAAGTCATACTATGAAAATACAAGCAAGCATAACTGTTATGTTTTGTAACTGTAAACCATTAAGCTAATTCAAAGGAAGACACAGGAGTCTAAAATGCATATTTAACTTTGAGTTTCATTTAAGCGAGGCACTGCACGAATCACGTGGTAACGTGATGATGTATGCATACACGTATTTGTACATATACCTCATTATGAATTATTTAAACAAACAAGAACACTTAATCATCCAATATATAAGAATACTAAAATATTATTGAAATATTAAATGCACAGCACTCCCCCCTGCTTAGGTATATAGTCAAACTCCATAGAGAATGTACCTCAATTATAAACACTGTATACTATTATGCAACTGCTATATACAGACATCCACAGCATAGCAAATTTTAAATTGTCACATTCAGGTATATAAATTTAATTGCTGTGGAAGATTTCTTACTCTTCTGGGATAACATCTTTCCTGACAAGGGGGTCACTCTACTTGGCAGGAGAGACTTGTGGCTGTGAAACAATCTGGTTCTGGGGCCTCCTCCATGGAGGTTGTCGGAGTTGACTCTGAGACTGTAGGAAGTGGTTCTGATAGCTCTGGACACCTTTCTCCTCCCTTACTCTCTCCGGACCTACTTCAATCCTCCTTTTTTTTCTTTCTCCCATTCCTTTTCTGTTTCCCATTCACATTCTTTCTCTCCATCTCATACCCCCCCCCCTTTATTTCTTCTTCTAGTTTGTGCATCTTGATCTTGGGAAGATACATTTAGTTCACTGGAGTATTCTCATGAATGCTTCTATTGCTCCATTTATGATCTGATTTTTCCTGCTGCTTTCCTCATCCACAACATCATCGAATGAATCCTCTGTTTTTGTATCTACATTGACTCCTTTTTTTGGCATTCCATTCATCCAGCTGGTTTTTGTCTTTGCATCTACTTTTACAAGCAGCTTTTTGTCTCCCAGTTGAACTTCATCCAATAACCTTAATGCACACAGGGTAAATTCTGTTCTTTATACTCACAAAATTCAATTGCTTGCAACTTTTCTGAGACTCCTTGAACTCTCTTCCAGCTGCAAACCAAACCACATTTCATGTGTAACTGCCTAGTTGACATATCAGAGGCTTTCTCAGATATGTTACCTACAGCTTTCATCATTTTTGTGCTTCCTCTGAGCAATATAGTCCTTTCTTTGTCCCGTCTGCTTTCCAAACAGAAACAAAGAGGTTGGCACCAATGCCTATTTGTCTTCTGTTGGGCAACAGTTCATGGTGCTTGGCATGGAGACTATTGTGGCTTCATCCAGTACCTTACTTAATTCACTTTCAGTTGACTTTATTGTAGGGGATGTGGCATGAACATATTGAATGGATCTCCAATCAAGTTGCAGTTGTCTCAGCCAATCATGCTCCACAATGTTGGTCCTTCTGTTTTTACCACGTACAAGCTCAATGTGGCTTGCTGGCTGTTTTATTTCATAGTTATGAATGTCATTCCCACAGGAGATATCTTTTCTCCAGTATGTTTTTAATTGAATATCTTCAGACTTCAGTTTGGTATCTTTGAAATGACATTCAAACTATTTTGTGGAATGACTAAAACAGCTGAGCCTGTGTGCAAGGAACACAAGATCTGTGTTGCTTGGATTCCAGCACCTGCAGATTTTCTCTTGTTTGTGAGTCAGTGTCCAATTTTAATTAACTTGCTGTTCACTTCTGGTGTAAGCGATATTGCTTGCCTATTACTAATTTTCAAACAGTAAATCTCAAGGCCACACAGTCCTGTGTCACTGCATCCTTACCAGTTTTTTTTCATCAGTAGCATGCAGATTAGTGCTGGTTTTGAAACTACAATATGAGATTTACAAGGATGTTGTCTGGGTTGGAGAGCATGCCTTATGAGAATAAGTTGAGTGAACTCGGCCTTTTCTCCTGAGAGCGATGGAGGACGAGAACTAACCTGTTAGAGGTGTATATGATGGTGAGAGGCATTGACCACGTGGATAGTCAGAGGCTTTTTCCCAGAACTGAAATGGCTAACATGAGAGGGCACAGTTTTAAGGTGCTTGGAAGTAGGTACAGATGAGATGTGAGGGGTAAGTTTTTTTTTACACAGAGTAGTGAGTGCGTGGAATGGGTTGCCGGTGACGGTAGTGGAGGCAGATACAATAGGGTCTTTTAAGAGACTCCCGGATCGGTACATGGAGCTTAGAAAAATAGAGGTTTCTGGGTAACCCTCGGTAATTTCTAAAGTAAGTACATGTTCAGCACAGCATTGTGGGCTGAAGGGCCTGTATTGTGTTGTAGATTTTCTATGTTTCTATGACTTATTATCTTTTTCTTCTTCCTGTGCAGACCATTGACTTTTGTCTGCCTGACGTGCTCTTTGTATATGAACTATTTTGTTGCATTCCTTGCAAGTTTTGCTTTAAATCTGCATTGGTTTGGTGTATGTGAGCCCCTGCTACAATGGTAACACAGTTTGTTCAGCCAGGCAGGTTTCTGTTTAGACACTGCAATTTTGTTCACACTCACTTTTATTCTTGACTGCAACTCAATTTTATCTCTTTATGTAGTTTCCATTGAAACATCAATTTCAACTGCTCTCTTAAATGCAAGTTGTGCTTCAGTTAGGAGCATAGTTCCCTCTAAGCTGTGCGCGTGCACACACACACATTTTTCAACCAGCGCACAAAGGAAATTAATGTGCGCACAAGAGGTTAGTTACCTAAAATAATGTGGTAGTTAATAATTATACTTATTGAAAATAATCTTTTACATAACTATTTCTGTTAACTGGTTTGTCGGTTTTTCAAATACCACAATGCATGTCACTAATGAACGTAACCTCACCTATCCTGTTCCGGTTTGTACAGCTGTATCACGGCGGCAGCCATGTTTGGCAGACAGTGTTCATATCATAAAGTTTACAAAGATCTGTTTCAAATCCTTTCGATAGCTTACTAAGTTTTTATTGGAAAAAATATTGATTCACTATGTCAAATTCAAAAGAAGCAAAGGGCGTGAAGTGCAAAAGAACTGCAAATTTGTTTGAAGTTGAATGGCTTAACAAAATAGTAGAAACTGTTACACTGGAAGCTCATGAGGTCATGAATGTTCAGCTACGAGAAATATTTATGTATGATTCAGAAACTGGAGTTATCTGTTTGTATTGTCGTGATGAGAAAGTTGCTGGAGAATTTGCTAGTGGAAAGAAATGGGTTGATATTTGGAAGTTTGACTTTTTGAAGCATCATTTGGCAAGTAAGTCGCATTTGGATAGTGTGCAAAAGCTCAGGCAACAGAACCCATCATTACGCATTACCCATTATAGGAGAACATGTTACAATTGAGTGCAAATGGGCGAGAGCAAAAATGATCAAACCCAGAGGAGATCAAAATTGAGGTACAAGAATGGTCAGCTTTTGATTTCTCCGCAATTGCAGATTGTGACTTCACATTTGGCAATAAACAAGTTTATGCCTTATGTCTAAAATATCATGATTTTCTAGCTGAAAATATTGTAATAGTTAGACAGTTCCATGATTTCAAATTTTCCGTGCAAGAAAAAATTAAATCCAAACCGATTTCAAGCTTTGCTCAAATGGTGGCATTTGTACTTCAAAATGAATAGTTTTGCAACCTTGCACAGTTGATGGACATTGGGGGAACCTTTCTTGCGTCTAGTGCGGACTGCGATTGAGGTTTTAGCTTAATGAATCAACTCAAAAACAAGCTGAGAAACCATTTAGGTGAATGCCATTCGGACATGTTAATGAGAATCAAAAGCTATCAATGGGATAGAAGTTCTATGAGTCGAGATAGAGTTTACAAAGAATGAGTAGATGCCAAAGACAGGAGAGAGAAAAAAATAACTGAGTGACTTAAATATGATAAAAATTAAATATCTCCAACCTGATGGCATGAAAATGGATTTCTCTAACTTCTGCTAATGCCCCTCCTCCCCTTATCCCATTTCTTATTTATTTATTTATTTATTTATTATTCCCCCCCCCTTTTTTTTCTCTCTCTCTCTGTCCTTCTCACAATCACTTCTTGCCTGCTCTCCATCTTCCTCTGGGCTCCCCTCCCACTTTCTTTCTCCCTAGGCTTCCCGTCCCATGATCCTCCCCCTTCTCCAGCTCTGTATCCCCTTTGCCAATCAACTTTCCAGCTCTTGGCTCCATCCCTCCCCCTCCTGTCTTCTCCTATCATTTCGGATCTCCCCCTCCCCCTCCCCCTCCCCATCCCACTTTCAAATCTCTTACTATCTCTTCTTTCAGTTAGTCCTGACGAAGGGTCTCAGCCCAAAATGTCGACTGTACCTCTTCTTATAGATGCTGCCTAGCCTCCTATGTTCACCAGCATTTTGTGTGAGTGTGACTTAAGTATGTATGTTATTTTGTTGTTATTCTGTGCAGTTTTATATCAGACTATTTGTAAACCTACATAAACTGTCCCATGTGTGCATTCAGTGCGCACATCTTTTGTCACAGGAAAAAAATTTGCACAACCTAAGATTTTTGCGCACACTGACTACTAAAAATTAGAGGGAACATTGGTTAGGAGCCATTTTTGATTGCTTTCCTTTAAGATTCCACAAACTAAATGATATCTTAGCATATAATTAAGCCTAATACCGAATTAATAATGCTCAATCTCTTCAATTCAGCCACATTTGCCAAAAAGGACTCCTCTTCATTTTGATTCTGTTTCTGAAACCTAAAGCATTCTGCGCAGGATCAACAGTGGCTTTGATTCAAAGCAAACAGTATGTCTTTATACCCAATGCACCTAGCAAAATCGGTACTCATTTCAGACCATAAAATACAAGAGCAGAATAAGGCCATGTGACACATTGAGCCTGCTCCACCATTTCACAACTGATAATCCAGTTTTCCTTTCGACTCCAATCTCCTACCTTCTCCCGGTATCCCTTCATATCCTGACCAATCAAGAATCAATCAACAACTGCCTTAACACTTGGTCTCCACAAAGAATTCCACAGATTCACCAGTCTCTGGCAAAAGAAATTCCTCCTCATCTCTGTTCCAAAAGGATGCCCCTCTATTCTGAGACTGTCCTCTGGTCTTAGACTTCCCATCATAGGAAACATCCTCTCCACATCCACACTATCAAGGCCTTTCACCATTCCATGGGCTTCAATGAGGTCACACCTCATCCTTTTGAATTCCAGTGAATACAGGCCCACTGCCATCAAATGCTCTTCATATGACAAACCATTCAAACCTGGAATTATTTTCATGAACATCCTTTGAACTCTCCAGTTTTAGTGAATGCTTCTAAGATAAGGGGCCCAAACTTGCTCACAATACTCCAAGTGAGGCCTTACCAGTGCTTTATAAAGTCCCAACATTACGTTCTTGCTTTTTATATTCTAGTCTTCTTGAAATAAGTGCTAACAATGCATTTGTCTTCCTTACCACAGACTCAACATGCAAAATAACCTTTCAGGAATCCTGCACAAGGACTCCCAAGTCTCTTTGTGCCTCAGATTTTGGTATTTTCTCTCCACTTAGAAAACAGCCAACGCTTTCATTCCTACAACTAAAGTGCACGAACATACGCTTCCAGACTCTGTATTCCATCTGCCACTTCTTTGTCCATTCTCCTAATCTGTCTAGGTCTTTCTGTAGCCCCTCTACTTCCTCAAATCTACCTCCCTTTATATCATCTGCAAACTTTGCAACAAAGCCATCAATTCTATCATCCAAATCATTGACAAATAACTTATAAAGAAGTGGTCCTTTCACAGACCCCTGTTGAACACCACAAGTCACTGGCAGCCAAACAGAAAAGGCTCCCTTTATTCGCTCTCTTTGCCTCCTGCCAATCAGCCACTGCCTTATCCATGCAAGAATCTTTCCTGTAATTCCATGGGCTCATAGCTTGTCAAGAAGCCTCATACGTGGCACCTTGTCAAAGGCCTTCTAAAAATCCAAGTTCACAACATAAACCAATTCTCGTTTGTCTAACCAGCTTGTTATTTCTTTAAAGAATTGCAAAATATTTGTCAAGAAGGATTTGGCTTTGAGGAAACCTTGCTGACTATGGCCTATTTTATCATGGGCCTCCAAGTACCCCGAGACCTCATCCTTAACAATCGACTCCAACATCTTCCTAACCACTGAGGTCAGACTGACTGGACTATAATTTCCTTTCATCTGCCTCTCTCCTTTCTTGAAGAATGGAGTGACATTTGCAATTTTCAAGTCTTCTGGGACCATTTCAAAATCTAGTGATCCTTGAAAGATCATTAATAATGCCTCTACAATCTCTTCAGCCACCTCTATCAGAACTTTGGGGTGCACACCATCTGGTCCAGGTGACTGATCTACCTCAAGTCCTTTCAGTTTCTCAGGAACCTTCACACACTTTATGACCTCTGACACCTGGACCTTCCATCATACTACTAGTGTCTTCCACAGTGGAAGACTGATGCAAAATACTTAGTCAGATCGTTCACCATTTCATTGTCTCCCATTATGATTCCCCTGCATTGTGTTCCAGTGGTCTGATATCCACTCTCACCTCTCTTTTACACTTTATGTATCTGAAGAAACTTTGCTATCCTATTTAATATTATTGGCTAGCTTACTTTAGTATTCCACCTTTACTTTCTTAATGACTTTTTTAGTTGCCTTCTGGTGGTTTTTAAAAGCTTTCCAATCCTCTAAATTCCCACTAATTTTTGCTCTATTATATGCCCTCTCTTGTTTTTTTTTATGTTGGCTTTGACTTCTCTTGTCAGCCACGGTTGTGTCATCTTCCCTTTAGAATACTTCTTTCTCTTTGGGATGTATATATCCTGTGCCTTCTGCATTGCTTCCAGAAATCCCAAACATTGCTGCTCTGCCATCATCTGTCAGTGCTTTCAATTTAGGCCAGCTCCTCTCTCATGCCTCTGTAATTCATTTTATTTTACTATAATACTGATACATCTGACTTTAGCTTCTCCATCTCAAAATTCAGAGAGATTTCTGTCATATTATGATTACCTTAAACTTTCTAATGAATTCCGGTTCAGAGCACAACACCCAATCCAGAATAGCTGATCCACTAGTGGGCTCAACCATGAGCTGCTCTGAAAAACCATCTCATAGGCACTCTAGAAACTCCCCCTCCTGGAATCCAGCACCAACCTGATGTTCCCAATCTACCTGCATATTGAAATCCCTGTGACTATTGTAACATTGCCTTCTTGACATGCATTTCTTCTTTCCTGTTGTAGCTTGTAGAGCACATCCTTACTACAGTTTGGGGGTCTGTATACAACTCCTATCATGGTCGCTTTAACTTTGCAGTTGCTCAGCACTATCCACAATGATTCAACACTTTCTGACTCTGTGTCACCTCTTTCTAATAATTTGATTTCATGTTTTTACTAACAAAGCAATGCCACCCCCTACCTTCCTGCCTGCCCTTTTGATACAATAGCTGAGCAGATGTAAAGAAAGGAAAAAAAACTCGAGCTTTTCTTTTGTTTTGTCTGACTGAAGCCATGAAGAGCTAAAACCTCAAGATCACCACTCTGACTCTGTCCACTTAGACAATGTCCACTGCGACGATGGCTGCTGTTCTCACCCTGCGCTTTAATTTGCTCTTGCTAATCAGTCCCAAACGCTGCCTTCCCTCTAGATAAAACTCTTTTTTTCCTGTAGTGACCTGCTGCTGCCTTTTTTACTTGGGTGGTAGACCTGATTGAAATCCCCTTGTAATGTATGGATCTATTTCTTCTTGAGCAATGACTCTCCTCAGCACCGTGAATAAACTGTTGTTTACACAGGTGTATTGATCTGTTGTCAATGTGTGCGTGTTGATCTGTTGTCTACAAATGCACCTTAGTTGCCAGAGAGCTTGACATTGCAGCCCTGAGTGAGACTCGTCTTGCCAACGAAGGTCAGCTGACTGAAACTGGAGGTGGATACACTTTTTTCTGAAGTGATTGTGGCAGCAATGAGCGTCGTGATGCTGGAGTTGGATTCGCTGTCAGGAGTCACCTTGTTCGGAAACTTGCTAGTCTCCCCGAGGGTGTGAACGACCGGCTCATGACACTACAGCTTCTGCTACAGAACAGAAGTCAAGCCACCCTGATCAGCACCTATGCCCCCACAATGACCAACCCGGACGAGACAAAAGACAGGTTCAATGAAGAACTAGACGCTCTACTATTAGTAGTGAGCAGCACCGACAAGCTGATCTTGCTCGGCAACTTCAATGCATGAGTAGGGTGCGATTCTGCAGCCTGGCAGGGAGTTGTTGGGAGTCATGGAGTGGGCAAATGTAACAGTAACGGCCCACTCTTACTAAAGACCTGTGCAGCACACGACCTGCTCATCACCAACACAACTTTCCGCTTGCCTACCCGTAGGAAGACCTCCTGGATGCACCCCCGCTCTAAGAATTGGCATCTTATCAACTATGTCATTGTCAGGAGAAAAGACAGGCAGGATGTCAGAGTGACCAAGGCCATGTGTGGCGCTGACTGCTGGACGGATCACAGGCTCGCTGTCTCCAAAATGAAGCTCCACATCAGACCCAAGAGGCGACCACAAGGAAGCAAGGCAATGAAAAGGATTAATGTGGCCAGGCTGAAGAACCCCAGCATTGCTTCAGCACTGGTTGAAGATTTAGAAACCAAGCTTTCTGACCCACACCTTGCAGGCAGCGCTGTGGACGACTGGGATCGCTTCAGGGATGCTGTCCATTCATCTACACTAAAGATGCTAGGGCTCTCTACCCACAAGCAGCATGACTGGTTCGATGAGAATGATGAGGAGATACAGGGTCTACTTGTTGAAAAGCACCGCCTTCATCATGCCCATCAGAATGACACATCATCAGCTGCCAAGAAAAACGCCTTTACCAGTGCTCACAGGATAGTTCAGAATAAACTGTGTAAGATGCAAGATGCCTGGCTGAGTGCCAAGGCAGATGAAATACAGGGATACGCTGACGGAAACGATTCTATAAAGCCCTCAACACTCTCTATCGACCTCAATCTCTCGGGAGCTCCCCCCTCCTGAGTATAGATGGTACAACTCTCATTACAGAGAAGGTTCCGATCCTGCAGAGATGGGCTGAACTCTTTGAAACCGTTCTCAACTGACCATCATCTATTGACGATGAGGTGATAGACAGGATTCCCCAGGTTGACATCAACAGTACCATGGATGACCCACCGGTAGTAGCCGAAGTCTCGAAAGCTGTCAGCCAGCTATCCAGTGGCAAAGCCCCAGGGGCAGACGCCATACCCGCAGAGATCTGCAAAGCCGGTGGTCCTGTACTTATACAGAAGCTCACCGAGTTGTTCCAGTCTTTTTGGAAGCAAGGATCTATTCCTCAGGAACTTAAAGATGCATCCATCGTACACCTCTACAAGAGGAAGGGCAATCGACAAGTATGCGACCACCACCGAGGAATCTCGCTGCTCTCCATCACAGGAAAAACCCTTGCAAGAGTCCTGCTAAATCGTCTGGTCACTCATCTGGATCTGGGCCTGCTGTCAGAGTCACAGTGTGGCTTTCGCAAAGCGCCTCTTTCGCCTCAGATGGTTGAAGAAATTTGGAATGAGTCCCCAAATCCTAAGGACTTTCTACAGGGGCACAATGACTGGCTGCCTCACTGCCTGGTTGGGAACTGTATTCCTCTCAATCGCAGGACTCTGCAGAGTGGTGCGGACAGCCCAGCGCATCTGTAGATGTGAACTTCCCACTATTCAGGACATTTACAAAGACAGGAGTGTATAAGTTGCCCGAAGGATCATTGGGGACCCAAGTCATCCCAACCACAAACTGTTCCAGCTGCAGGAAATGGCACAGTCGATGGGCCAAATGGCTTAATTCTGCTCCTATATCTTAAGATCTTATCTTGGAGAACAATATCAATGTTAAACTAGAAGAAAAATATCAATTGTGCAGCCCAATTGAACAATATCTTTTTCAAGTGATCACAATTTCAAGTTTGTCGAACACCCAATGTGTAATGAAAAACAATCATGCAAGTAGTAACCACAAGTGTTTCTGAGCTGAAGCCCGCAAGAGAGTCCCATAGTGCAGCACAGAGCCGAGTAAATGTGTGGAGCAGCGACCTGAACCGGCCCCACCTTGCCTCGGACCACGACACCCTGACCTTGTCAGTCTGACCCAGCACTTAACTCTCTGACTGAACATCAGGTTCTGCTGCTTCTAGCAGCAATCTGAACCAGCCGGTACCTTAACCTACCTCTTGCAGCAGTGGGAACTGAGCCCAGGTCACCTGTGCTACAAAGCATTGTGTTGACCACTATGTCACCGTTGCCAGCCTGAGATCAGAAGGTGACTCCATCTGAGCATAATGACTACAGACCAATTGCCCTCACATCTTATTTGATGTAAGTGCTGGAGAGGCCAGTTCTGACTGACCCTGGATCACGGGTGAGATCTTCATTGGACCTTCCACAGTTTGCCTACTAACCTTGTGTGGGAGTGGATGATGCCATCATCTACCTGTTGCAAAGAGCTCACTCACACCTGGATGATGTTGGTGGCACTGTGAAAATCATGTTTTTTGATTTCTCTAGTGCCTTCAAAACAACCCAGCCACTTCTTCAAAAGGTTCAAAGGTAGATTTAATGTCAGAAAGATGTATACAATGTGCATCCTGAAATGCTTTTTCTTCGCAACCATCCACGAAAACGGAGAAGTGCCCCAAAGAATGAATGACAGTTAAATGTTAAAACCCCAAAGTCCCCCCCAGCTCCCTCCCTCCCATGTGTAAGTGGCAGCAAGCAACAATCTCCCCTCCCCCCCCACTGACAAAACTAAAATGCACCCGCTACCAGCACTCAAGCGCGAGCAAAGCAATAGCAAAGACATAGGCCTCTGAATCTGTGCCGAAATCTTAGGCTGAGACTTTAGCATGCCGAATAGCAGCCGATTGTGGAACCCCGAGAGTGGGTCCCATTCCTGCAAAGAACTGTAGTCAGCGTGTAACTCCAGGCCAGGTTCTTCTAACAAACCCTGAAAGGGAAAAATAGAGATATTAAAGATGGAAATAGGTCTGAGCAAGAAGCTGCAAAGGATGGGCATAGACAAATCCACTATCTTCTGGATTACTGACTACCTGACAAATAGACCCCAGTCTTCAGTCTGAGATGGTGATGAGTGGCACTGGAGCACCACAAGGGACTGTCTTGTCTCTGTTTCTGTTCACACTGGACACCACAGACATTCAGTACAAATCTGAGTCCTGTCACGTGCAGACGTTCTCTGATGACTCTGTGGTGGTTGGGTGTATCAGAGATGGGCCCGAGTCAGAGTATGGAGGACTGGTGGACAAGTTTGTGGAGTGGTGCGGGAGGAATCTCCGGCTCCTGAATGTGGCCAAAACCAGGGAGATGGTGATTGATTTTAGGAGGAAGAGGAATGTGATGATGAGTCCTGTAATGTATACATTCTGGGAGAAGAAGTTATGGAGGTGGAGGAGTATAAATACTTGTCAACAACAGACTTGACTGGAAATCCAACACCAAGCCTGTTTACGAGCAGAGGATAAGCAGATTCTATCTTCTAAGAAAGCTGAAATCCCTCAATATGTGTGGCAGGATGTTGGAGATCTTTTACAAGTCTGTTGTAGCGAGTGCAGTCTTCCTGTTATGGGAGCAGCATTGGTGCTGGTGATGCAAAAAGACTAAATAAACTCATCAAAAAGGCTGCATCCTTCCTTGGCTCCAACCTAGACTCTTGAGTTAGTGGTGGAGAGGACGTCACTAAACAAACATCAGTTTTGGAAAATCAGGCACATCTTCTCCATAACCTGCACATTGGTATATTATTATTAATTATTCATGATTATTATACTATTTATTTTTAAATGTAATGGCTTCTTTGTAATGTTTCACTGCTAAGGCTAATGTAATGGCTTCTCTGTAATGTTAATTGTGATAATGGTTTCTCTGTAGCAGAAATGTTTAGGTTATGGCTGGGATATAATTATGCATGTTAGCCAATCAGGATTCTGTTGCCCTTTCTGGAAGCTATTGGTTTTGTGGGCTTTTGCCAGAAGTCGCGAGAGGGATGAAGAGAGAAGACGCGTATGGAGAGGAGTGGTACGCTGCCCGACAGGGTGGACTCTGAGTGGGAGTCTGGAGGTTGGCGACACTCGGAGATCGAATGGTGGAAAGAAGATCTTGCTGAGTGAGCTCCAACAATTGTGCACAGACTGTTTAATAAGATTGGCACCCTTTTTCTATTTTATTTTGTTTCTCTACTAACCACATAGTCAAAGTAAGAGTTATAAAGCTTAATCGTTTAATCGCATATTGTGTACTGTTTGTTATTTCAGGGTACTGATATGAAAGAGGGGACACATCGTGCAGCATCCACCCAAATGAGATTTCCACTCGGAACCAATAATCTAATTATTATTACTAGTATTATTATCCTTAATATTTTCATTATTATTACCGCGGTTTTTATCATTTTTGTTTCTGTTCTCTTGAATCCCATCCCATACTGATAGTGAATTATTTTGCTGCATGGTATCGACTGATGGAACCAGCCTGTAGACTACCATGGGGATTGAATTATATTTCAGTTGAGCAGCTGATATTACGCGATCTAACAGAATTCTTTTGCCTCCATCATCTAGACGGAAATCTTCACCAGTATTCACCAAACGGGTCATGTGCCCGAGATCCTGGGAATCCAATAGAACTGACTCTAACTCGTAACTGTCAAAAACATAAAAGATACAAAGTTCAGTTCAAAGTGCTAAAATGACAAACAGTATTACTAGATTCTGAATTATAAACTAAAATAAACCAAATACATACTTCATTGAGTGAGCATATTCTGAACAGGATAGAAACCATTACTTTATCTTATCTATTCTTTGGAAACTTCCATCTGATTCCACAGTGAAAATATATAACCTGTAGCATGTCCATAAAACAGATTGAATCTGTTCTTCCAAAAACAAATCATGGAGATCCTTTGCTAAAATCCATAAATGCACATTTCTTAAAAACTGGTTTCCTTAATTAGGACTGTAAAGGATTTCTGTATGAGTATTGGGATCTTTGCGCTATTTTCATCAGAAATTTGGGGGCGTCGGTGCAGATGTGAGTGCAGTTGCTGTTGCTAAGGAGAAGGTTCTTGGAAAGCTGAATGGTCTGAAGTTAGATAAGTCACCTGGACTAGATGGACTACACCACATTTTTCTGAAAAAGATAGCTGAAGCGATTGTGGATGTATTAGTAATGATATTTCAGGAATCATTAAATTCTGGAATGGTTCTGGAGGACTGGAAAATTGTAAGTGTCACTCTACTTTTTAAGAAGGGAGGGAGACAGAAGAGAGGAAATTATAGGCCAGTTAGCCTGACTGCAGTGGTTGGGAGGATATTGGTGTTCATTATTAAGAATGTGATTTTGGAGGCTTATGATTAAAGTTGGCTGAGAAATCTTGCCCTGACAAATCTGTTGGAACTATTTGAGGAAATAACAAGCAGGATAGATAAAGGAAAGTTAGTGGATGCAGTTTACTTGGATTTTCAGAAGGGCATTGACATTACAGCAGTCGAGGAGACAGCACCTACGGAAAAGAGTAAACTGTCAACATTCAAACACGAGGAAATCTGCAGATGCTGAAAATTCAAGCAACACACACAAAATGCTGGTGGAACACAGCAGGCCAGACAGCATCCATAGGGAAAAACACAGTCGATGTTTCGGGCCGAGACGTCGACTGTGTTTTTCCCTCTGGATGCTGTCTGGCCTGCTGCGTTCCACCATCATTTTGTAAACTGTTGACATTTACTGTTACTGCTGTGATGAGGCCACATGCCAATTTGCTGGAGCAACACCTTATATTCCAGTTGGGTAGCCTTCAAGCTGATGGCATAAACACTGATTTCTCGAACTCCTGGTAATTGCCCCCCACCGCCTCTCCTTCACCATTCCCCATTCCTATTTCCCTCTCTCACCTTATCTCCTTATCTGCCCATCACATCTTCTTTTAGCTCCTCCTCTTTCCTTTTATTCCATGGTCTTCTGTCCTCTCCTATCAGATTCCCCCCTTCTTTGTGTGTCAATGCAAGGAGCATTCATAACAAGGTGGATGAATTGAATGTGCAGTTATTAATAAATATGATATAGTTGGGATCACAGAGACATGGCTCCAGGGTGACCAAGGATGTGAGCTCAACATTCAGGGATAATCAATATTCAGGAGGGATAGACATGAAAGAAAAGGAGGTGGGGTGGCATTGCCGGTTAGAGAGGAGATTAACACAATAGAAAGGAAGGACATTAGCCGGGAGGATGTGGAATCGATATGGGTAGAGCTGCATAACACTAAGGGGCAGAAAACGCTGGTGGGAGTTGTGTACAGGCCACCTAACAGTAGTAGTGAGTTTGGGGATGGCATTAAACAGGAAATTAGAAATGTATGCAATAAAGGAACAGCAGTTATAATGGGTGACTTCAATCTACATATAGATTGGGTGAACCAAATTGGTAAGGGTGCTGAGGAAAAGGATTTCTTGGAATGTATGCGGGATGCTTTTCTGAACCAACATGTCGAGGAACCAACTAGAGACCAGGCCATTCTGGACTGGGAATTGAGCAATGAGGAAGGGTTAGTTAGCAATCTTGTTGTGAGAGGCCCCTTGGGTAAGAGTGACCATAGTATGGTGGAATTCTTCATTAAGATGGAGTTAATTCAGAAACAAAGGTTCTGAACTTAAAGAAGAGTAACTTTGAAGGTATGAGATGTGAATTAGCTAAGATAGACTGGCAAATGATACTTAAAGGGTTGACGGTGGATATGCAATGGCAAGCATTTAAAGATCGCATGGATGAACTACAACAATTGTTCATCCCAGTTTGGCAAAAGAATAAACCAGGAAAGGTAGTGCACCCGTGGCTGTCAAGGGAAGTTAGGGATAGTATCAACTCCAAAGAAGAAACGTACAAATTAGCCAGAGAAAGTGGCTCACCTGAGGACTGGGAGAAATTCAGAGTCCAGCAGAGGAGGACAAAGGGCTTAATTAGGAAAGGGAAAAAAGATTATGAGAGAAAGCTGGCAGTGAACATAAAAACTGACTGTATAAGCTTTTATAGATATGTGAAAAGAAAAAGATTGGTTAGGACAAATGTAGGTCCCTTACAGTCAGAAACAGGTGAATTGATCGTGGGGAACAAGGACATGGCAGACCAATTGAATAATTACTTTGCAAACAACAGGAATTCTGCAGATGCTGGAAATTCAAGCAACACACATCAAAGTTGCTGGTGAACGCAGCAGGCCAAGCAGCATCTATAGGAAGAGGCGCAGTCGACGTTTCAGGCCGCGTCTCGGCCTGAAACGTCGACTGCGCCTCTTCCTATAGATGCTGCTTGGCCTGCTGCGTTCACCAGCAACTTTGATGTGTGTTGCTTGAATAATTACTTTGGTTCTGTCTTCACTAAGGAGGACATAAATAATCTTCTGGAAATAGTAGGGGACAGAGGGTCCAGTGAGATGGAGGAACTGAGGGAAATACATGTTAGTAGGGAAGTGGTGTTAGGTAAATTGAAGGGATTGAAGGCAGATAAATCCCCAGGGCCAGATGGTCTGCAGCCCAGAGTGCTTAAGGAAGCAGCCCAAGAAATAGTGGATGCATTAGTGATAATTTTTCAAAACTCTTTAGATTCTGGATTAATTCCTGAGGATTGGAGCGTGGCTAATGTAACCCTGCTTTTTAAAAAAGGAGGGAGAGAGAAACCGGGGAATTATAGACCGGTAAGTCTGACATCAGTGGTGGGGAAAATGCTAGAGTCAGTTATCAAAGATGTGATAACAGCACATTTGGAAAGCGGTGAAATCATCGGACAAAGTCAGCATGATTTGTGAAAGGAAAATCATGTCTGACGAATCTCATAGAATTTTTTGAGGATGTAACTAGCAGAGTGGATAGGGGAGAACCAGTGGATGTAGTATATTTGGATTTTCAAAAGGCTTTTGACAAGGTCCCACGCAGGAGATTAGTGTGCAAACTTAAAGCACATGGTATTGGGGGTATGGTATTGATGTGGATAGAGAATTGGTTGGCAGACAGGAAGCAAAGAGTGGGAATAAACGGGACCTTTTCAGAATGGCAGGCGGTGACTAGTGGGGTACCGCAAGGCTCAGTGCTGGGACCCCAGTTGTTTACAATATATATTAATGACTTGGATGAGGGAATTAAATACAGCATCTCCAAGTTTGCGGATGATACGAAGCTGGGTGGCAGTGTTAGCTGTGAGGAGGATGCTAAGAGGATGCAGGGTGACTTGGATAGGTTGGGCGAGTGGGCAAATTCATGGCAGATGCAATTTAATGTGGATAAATGTGAAGTTATCCACTTTGGTGGCAAAAATAGGAAAACAGATTATTATCTGAATGGTGGCCGATTAGGAAAAGGGGAGGTGCAACGAGACCTGGGTGTCATTATACACCAGTCATTGAAAGTGGGCATGCAGGTACAGCAGGTGGTGAAAAAGGCGAATGGTATGCTGGCATTTATAGCGAGAGGATTCGAGTACAGGAGCAGGGAGGTACTACTGCAGTTGTACAAGGCCTTGGTGAGACCACACCTGGAGTATTGTGTGCAGTTTTGGTCCCCTAATCTGAGGAAAGACATTCTTGCCATAGAGGGAGTAGAAAGAAGGTTCACCAGATTGATTCCTTGGATGGCAGGACTTGCATATGATGAAAAACTGGATCGACTAGATTTATACTCTCTGGAATTTAGAAGATTGAGGGGGGATCTTAATGAAATGTATAAAATTCTAAAGGGATTGGACAGGCTAGATGTAGGAAGACTGTTCCCAATGTTGGGGAGGTCCAGAACAAGGGGTCACAGTTTAAGGACAAAGGGAAAGCCTTTTAGGACTGAGATGAGGAAAAACTTCTTCACACAAAGAGTGGTGAATCTGTGGAATTCTCTGCCACAGGAAACAGTTGAGGCCAGTTCATTGGCTATGTTTAAAAGGGAGTTAGATATGGCCCTTGTGGCTAAAGGGATCAGGGGGTATGGAGGGAAGGCTGGTACAGGATTCTGAGTTGGATGATCAGCCATGATCATACTGAATGGCGGTGCAGGCTCGAAGGGCTGAATGGCCTACTCCTGCACTGATTTTCTATGTTTTTATGTTTCTCCAGCACTATCTCAATCAACTTGCCAGCTCTTTACTTCACTTATCCCACCCCAGTTTCACCTATCACCTCCCACCTTGTACTTCTCCTCCCCCCACCATTTTTCTCTGACTTCTCCTCTTCCTTTCCAGTCCTGATGAAGGATCTTGGCCTGAAACATTAATTGTTCACTCTTTCCATCGATGCTGCCTGGCCTGCTGAGTTGTTCCAGCATTCTGTGTGTGTTGCTTTGGATATGCAGCATCTGCAGGTTTTCTTGTGTTTGTGGTTGGATGGCTGATGGTGGCAGTGAGTGGGAATGTAAGGGGCCTTCTCCGGTCGCCTGCTGGTGATTAGTGTTGTTCCACAGGAGTCGATATTAGGAATGCTTCTTTTCATGTTATATCTCAACGATTTGGATGACAGAATTGTTGGCTTTTTGGCCAAGTTTACAGACAATTTGCAGATGGGTAGAGGGACAGGTAGTGTTGAGGAAGCAGAGAGTCTGTAGAAGGACAGACAGATTGGGAGAATGGGCAAAGAAGTGGCAGGTGGAATTTATTGCAGGGAAGTGTATGATCATGTACTTCGGGAGAAGAAATAAAAGGGTAGACAATTTTCTAAAGATGGAGAAAATTCAAAATCAGAGGTGCAAAGGGACAAGGGAGTCCTTGTGCAGGACTGCAGGACTCACTAAAGATTAACTTGCATATTGCCTAAGGAAGGCAAATGCAATGTTAGCATTCATTTTGAGAGGACTAGAATATAAAAGCAAGGATGTGATGCTGAGGCTTTATAAAGCACCGGCCAGACCACACGGAGTATTGTGAGCAGTTTTGGGCTCTCTATGCTGGTATTGGAGAGGGTCCATCGAATGTTAATAAGAGTGATTCTAGGAATGGAAGGATTAATGTATGAGGGGCATTTGATGGCTCTGGGCCTGTACTTGCTGGAGTTTAGAAGAATGATCAGGAATTTTATTGAAACCTATCAAATATTGAAAGGCTTAGATAGAGTATATGTGGAGTGGACATTTCCAATAGTAGGTAAGTCTAGGACCAGAGGGCACAACCTCAGAATAGAAAGGCACCCATTTAGAACAGGGATGAGAGGAATTTCTTTATCTGAGGGTAGTGAATCTGTGGAACTCATTGCCACAAATCAATTGTGTATAGGAGAAGTCATTGTGTATATTTAAAGCCGATGTCAGGGCGCCAAAGATTACAGGAAGGCAGGAGAATGGGTTTGAAAAGAGTAATGGAACAGCTATGATCGGATGGCAGAGCAGACACAATGGGCAGGGTGGCCTAATTCTACTCCTATGTCGTATGGCCTTCAAGTTCAAGTTTAATTCTCAGTCAACCATACATGGATACAACCGAATATCAGAGCGTTCCTCTGGGACCAAGATGAAAAACGTACGCAACACAGTCAAAATAGCAAGCAAATATACAGTCACATAAAATAAAATACTGTGTGTATACATATTGATATACATAGTTTTATGGTCTTATTGAACTTATTGGTGTTCAGAAGAATGGGAGAAGCAGAAGGTTTTGAGGGGCTTAACAGAATGGCTAGCCAGAAGTTTCCTCTCATTGGAGCATCTACAACAGAGAAGCACATCTGGGTAAAGAGTTGCCAATTTAAAAATGATGTGACAAGCATTTTTTTTTTTTTTGTCTTTCTGAAACTCTGGAATACCCTGAGACCTGTAGAGATGCTGGCTGTATTCAACAACAAAATAGATTTTTGACCAGTTGAGGGGTTGAATGTTGTGGGGGTCAGGCATGAAAGTGAAGTTGAAGTAAGATTTCATTAGCTGTGACACATTAGGCATGAGGGGCTGAGTATCTGACTCCTGAAACAACATCTGAAAATGCCAAGAATATTTAGCAGGTTGGACAGTGTAGATGGAGAGATAAATAGAGTTACAGGGTTTCGATCCAGTGCCATGAATGAACAATAACACATTTCCATCAGGCTAGTGTGTGCAGAAGGCACTGTTCCCTTATTTTTGCTGCCCTGGTGCATGGTAGCAGCAGTGTAGAATCTTTTACATGTATTCCTTACCTTAAATCATGTATATGCAGCATCATTTGTATACCATCGATGTTTATGAGGCGTGCTTTATTCTCCAGTGATATAATCAATGTATTAGGTGCCCCACTTGTAAAATTTGGTGGCAAACATCTGTTCAAGTGAAAAGAATAATAGATAAAGAACCAGTGATTTAACAACAGTTTAAGAGAGAAGGTGATGGTCTAAGTGTCCAGTCTTGGTCCTGGACATGGATTTGGTTTGGAAGGGGCAGAAACCTTTATTGGATGAAGCTGTTCAAAACGAGATACCTGGGGAGTGTAAATTAAATACTAATGATCTAATACTGACTCAGAATAAATTGGATATCCTCATCTGAATAAACAGCACTAAAGAACCTGGCTATTGCTTGCCAGTTAAATTATGATGCATTATTCAGAATGTGGCGGACAGGGACAGTGTGAGGCTTTACAAAAGGCTGGTTGATGGGAAGGTGGCAATGTGGAGTGGGGAATTCAATGGGGTCTAAAACCAAAACAGTCATGCCTTGTGATTTCATCAGTTCACTCAATTAAATTTCATGATAAGGTGAGTTTTGGAATTCCCACCAGCTGAGTCAAAGCAAGAGATACTTTTTTTATTTTGCATTCACAGGATCTGAATACCACTGGTGAGACCATCTAAAGCCCTGTGTGGCAAAGTATTCCATAGGTTCACCTCCCTCTGAGTGAAGAAATTTCATCACCTCAGTCCAATTGTCTAACTAAATATTTCAAGACTGTGACTTCTGATTCCAGACAAACCCCGGTGCCCTCATTTTCAGGAAAGAATCTTTCTTGCACCAGCCTGTTGAGTCCTATCTCAAAAGGTCCATAAAATACCCTCATTCTCCAAGACTTTGGTGAATACAGATATACCTGACCAAACTCTCCTCTTACAACTGTCCTGCCAGGAATCTGATTGGTAAAACTTTGTCTCTTCACTCTTTGGCAAGTACAGGTTGAAACTCTTAACAATAGCATTCTGTGGACCGAGAATTCTCGCAGTCCTGCATTTTTTGGTACTGGTGCTATTACTCTGCACAACAGTCTTACAGGGTCGCTGTATTAGCATTGTGAATTAGCAAAACTTTTCTGTGTTGGCAACATTTGAGAAATGAGAACCTGCTCTCATGGAACTGATGTTTCAAATCAAAATGCGAAATATATACAGAGGACTGAATTAATTTATTGAGGACAGCGTCTGCAGCTTGCTGGTTCACAGCAGAAGGCCACATAAGTGATTTGCTTTGGAAACAGACCAGGCAATCTCTTCTATTGATGCTGATTCAGAGTGAAAGGCCACTGTGCAGGATATGCAGTATGGGCTGGCAAGCCTAGGTGTTAGGCATTTACTTATACGTGACAGGATGTCCTTGGGGCATTTGTTCCAGTCCAGTATCAGTTTGCTTTGAAGGGTGTAGGACCCAATCTGTATGTCCTTTCTTAAATAAGGAGACCATTGCTGCACCCCGTGCTCAGATATATGTCTGACAATACACTGAATAGTTGTAGCAAGATATCCTTGTTCCTGTCCCTTTCAGATAAGAACAAACAATCATTTGCACCCGTATGATTGGTTCAGATTTCCAGCATCTGTAGATTTTTTTAAAAATTTGTTTGATTTTAATGACTGGACTATAGCGACACCCAAACTCCCTATTTCCCAATCTCTTGAAATGTGAAAGTTAAGCTTTTCATTTACTCAACCCTTTCAACCAAGTCAGTTTCATTATTTTTAAAAAAACTAGCAGATAAGATGACTGTACCTTCCATTGCAGTTTGATGCTTGGTGTTTAAAGAACAATTCCCCAGAAAAAAGAATGTCTACCAATTCCTGCAATTGAACTGGTTCATTGGAATTTTGAATTAGACTATAAAGAAATAAAGAAAAGAAATAATTAATAAATGTGTCTTAAGATACAGAAATCTTGGGAGCACCGATGTGTGTTACTGCAATTTGGAAGGATGTAAACTTTGAAGAACACTTGGATAAGGGGTCAGTGAAGTCAATAGACCGTGGAAACTCAGGATTTTCACCATGAAGGGCAGAAGAGTGAATACTTCCTACAAAGTCATGAAGGGCGTGTTGAATGGAAATAAATGGAAGTTATTCTATTGGCACAAAGATTGTAACTTTAACGTTATTTTAAAATAAAGTGATTTTAATGCCTCTAGGGTGGTGTGTTGCTTCTGAAGTGCCAGAATTAAGGAGGACTCTGAACGTTTGCAGCCTGTTTTCAAGGAGGATGGTGAGCAGAAGATGTCACTGTATACATGGTTAGTAAGTTTCAGGTGACTCCAAATCTGGTGATACACTGGACAGTGAAGAAGGTTACCTAAGCTTAAACAGGATCGAGATCAACTGGGATAGTTGGCCAAGGAACAGTAGATGGATCCTAAGTTGGGTAAGTGTGAGATGCTGCACTTTGGTAAGTTAAACCAAGGCAGAAGATGCACAGGTTGTGGCTGATCGCCGGAGAATGGTATTGAATTGAATTGAATGGTCTTTATTGTCATTATACATAGGTACAATGAAACTCTGTTTGGCTTCCTCTCAGGCAATTAAATAAAGCGGTAGATAAAAACAAGACAGTAATAGAAAAACAGTATTAAATAGATAAGTAACAGAAAATAAGTTGCAGCAGCACCAGAATATCACAGTAATGCACAAAGTGCCGTTAGTGCAAGTATTTGAGTGCTTGTGTCTGCTCACAGTTTCAGTCATTGTTCTGTGGGAGTGGTGCGATGGAGGCCACAGCTCCGGGATAGAAGCTGTTCCTCAGTCTATTTGTTCTGGCTTTTAGTGTCCTGAACCTTTTGCTGGACGGCAGTGGGTCAAACAGGGAGTGGCCATAACAGATATCTCAGAGCGTACTACATTGTTCTCTGAAAGTGGCATCACAGCTGAACAGAGTGGTAAAGGAGGTATTTGGTATACTGGAGTTCAATAGTCAGAGTAATGGAGCTCGGATAGTCGGATAGCATATTCTAGTCATTGTTGAATAACTACTGAATGGCGACACTGCCTTCTGCAGAGCACCATTTGTATCCTGAATAAGTTCCCACACTGACTGGAATATAATCGTCACATGTAGCAAGTAGGAGTGAAATGCTTCTCTTTGCAAGCCGTCCGGACAGTTCATTCTATCGATCAGCAGATTGGACAGTGTAGATGGAGAGATAAATAGCGTTACAGGGTTTAGATCTAGTGACATGAATGAAAAACAACACGTTTCCGTCAGGCTGGTGTGTGCAGGAGGCACTGTTCCCTTATTTTTGCGGCCCTGGTGTGTGGTAGATGCAGTGTAGAATCTTTCACATGTATTCCTTACCTTAGATCATGTATATGCAGCATCATTTGTATACCATCAATGTTTATAAGGGATGCTTTCTCCTCCAGTAATATACTCAATGAGTAAGGTGCCCGACTTGTAAAATATGGAGGAGAACATCTGTTCAAGTGAAAAGAGTGTTAAAGAACCAGTGATTTAACAACAGTTTAAGAGAGAAGGTGATGGACTAAGTGTCCAGCCTTGGTCCTAGACATGGATTTGGTTTGGAAGGGGCAGAAACCTTTATTGGATGAAGCTGTTCAAAACGAGATACCTGGGGAGTGTAATTCAAACACTAATGATCTAATACTGACTCAGACTAAATTGGTTATCCTCATCTGAATGAACAGCATTAAAGAACCTGGGCATTGCTTGCCAGTTAAATTATGATGCATCATTCAGAACGTGGCGGACAGGGACAGTGTGAGGCTCTGCAAAAGGCTGGTTGATGGGGAGGTGGCAATGTGGAGGTGGGTATTGAATGGGGTCTAAAACCAAAGCAGTTATGCTTTGTGATTTCATCAGTTCACTCAATTAAATTTCATGGCAAGGTGAGTTTTGGAATTCCCACCAGCTGAGTCAAAGCAAGAGATACTTTTTTATTTTGCATTCACAGGATCTGAATACTACTGGTGAGACCATCTGGAGTCCTGTGTGGCGAAGTATTCCATAGGTTCACTTCCCTCTGAGTGAAGAAATTTCATCACCTCATCCCAATTGTCTAACTAAATATTTCAAGACTGTGACTTCTTCCAGACAAACCCTGGTGCACTCATTTTCAGGAAAGCATTTTTCTTGCACCAGTCTGTCGAGTCCTATCTCAACAGTTCCATAAAATACCCTCGTTCTCATAGACTTTGGTGAATACAGATATACCTGACCAAACTCTCCTCTTACAACTGTCCTGGCAGGAATCTGATTCACAAAACTTTGTCTCTTCATTCTTTGGCAAGTACAGCTTGAAACTCTTAGGAGTAGCATTCTGTGGACCAAGAATACTCGTAGTCCTGCATGTCTTGAAACTAGTGCCATTACTCTGCAGAACAGCCTTACAGGGTCGCTGTATTAGCAATGTAAATTAGCAAAACTTCTCTGTGTTGGCAACATTTGAGAAATGAAATAGAAATCTGCTCTTATGGAATTGATGTTTCAAACCAAAACGCAAAATATATACAGAGGACTGAATTAATTTACTGAAGACACATCTGCAGCTTGCTGGTTCACAGCAGAACGCCACTGAAGTGATTTGCTTTGGAAACTGACCAGGCAATCTCTTCTATTGATACTCATTCACAGTGAAAGGCATTTATGCTGGATGTGCAGAATGAGCTGGCAAGCCTATGTGTTAGGCATTTATTTATACATTACAGGGCGTCCTTGGGGCATTTGTTCCAGTCCAGCATCAGTTTGGTTTGAAGGGTGTAGGACTCAATCTGTATGTCCCTTCTTAGAGAAGGAGACCATAGCTGCACCCAGTGCTCAGATATAGGTCTGACAATACACTGAATAATTGTAGCAAGATATCCTTGTTCCTATCTCTTTTAGATGAGAACAACCAATCATTTGAATCCTTTACATCCCGCTGCACCTGTATGTTTGATTCAGATTTCCAGCATCTGTAGATTTTTTAAAATGTTTGTTTGATCTTATTACTGGTCTACAGTGACTCCCAAACTGCTGAGTGCATCTTTATTTCCCAATGACTTTCAACGTGAAAGTTACGCTTTTTATTCACTCAAGCCTTTCGATCATCAGTTTCATTGTTCTTAAAAAACGAGCAGATAAGATGACTGTACCTTCCATTGCAGTTTGATGGTTGATATTTAAAGAACAATTCCCCCAAAAAAAGAATGTCTATCAATTCTTGCAATTGAACTGATTCATTGGAATTTTGACTTAGACGGTAAAGAAATAAAGAAAACAAATAATTAATAAATGTGTCTTAAGATACAGAAATCTTGGGAGCACCAATGTGTGTTATTGCAATTTGGAAGGATGTAAACTTTGAAGAACACTTGGTTAAGGGGTCAGTGAAGTCAATAAACCGTGGAAACTCAGGATTTTCACTATGAAGGGCAGAAGATTGAACACTTCTTTCAAATAACCTTACAACGTCATGAAGGGTGTGTTGACAGGAAATAAATGGAAGTTATTCCATGGGCACAAGGATTGTAACTTTAATGTTATTTTAAAATAAAGTAATGTTAAAGCCTGTTGAATGGCACACACCTGGGTGATGCATCACTGCCCTCTGGAGAGAACCATTTGTGTCCTGAATAAGTTCCCACACTGACTGGATTATTCTTGTCCCATGTAGCAAGTTGGACTGAAATGCTTCTGTTTGCAAGGCGTCCAGACAGTTCATTCTATCCATCAGCCGATTGGACAGTGTTGATGGAAAGATAAATCGAGTTACAGGGTGTGGATCCAGTGACATGAATGAACAATAACACATTTCTATCAGCCTTGTGTGTGCAGAAGGCACTGTTCCCTTATTTTTGCTGCCCTGGTGTGTGGCAGATGCAGTGTAGAATCTTATACACGTATTCCTTACCTTAGATCATGTATATGCAGCATCATTTGCATACATTCGATGTTTATAAGGCATGCTTTATTCTCCAGTGATTTAATCAATGTATTATTTGCCCCACTTGTAAAATCTGAAGAAGAACATCTGTTCAAGTGAAAAGAATGATAAAGAACCAGTGATTCAAAAACAGTTTTAAAGAGAAGGTGATGGACTAAGTGTCCAGTCTTGGTCCTGGACATGGATTTGGTTTGGAAGGGGCAGAAACCTTTATTGGATGAAGGTGTTCAAAACGAGATACCTGGGGAGTGTAATTCAAATACTAATGATCTAATACTGACTCAGAATAAATTGGATATCCTCATCTGAATGAACAGCACTAAAGAACCTGGCTATTGCTTGCCAGTTAAAGCTATGGTGCATCATTCAGAACTAGGTGGCGGACAGGGACAGTGTGAGGCTTTACAAAAGGCTGGTTGATGGGAAGGTGGCAATGTGGAGGGGTGTATTGAATGGGGTCTAAAACCAAAGAAGTTATGCCTTGTGATTTCATCAGTTCACTCAGTTAAATTTCATGACAAGGTGAGTTTTGAAATTTCCACCAGCTGAGTCAAAACAAGAGATTTTTTTTTATTCTACATTCACTGGATCGGAATACTACTGGCAAGACCATCTAGAGTCCTGTGCGGCAAAGTATTCCATAGGTTCACCTCCCTCTGAGTGAAGAAATTTCATCACCTCAGTCCAATTGTCTAACTAAGTATTTCAAGAATGTGACTTCTTAACCCAGACAAACCCTGGTGCCCTCATTTTCAGGAAAGCATCTTTCTTGCACCAGTCTGTTGAGTCCTATCTCAACAGTTCCATAAAATACCCTCGTTCTCATAGACTTTGGTGAATACAGATATACTTGACCAAACTCTCCTCTTACAACTGTCCTGGCAGGAATCTGATTTGTAAAACTTTGTCTCTTCATTCTTTGGCAAGTACAGCTTGAAACTCTTAAGAACAGCATTCTGTGGACCGAGAATACTCGTAGTCCTGCATGTCTAGAAACTGGTGCCATTACTCTGCAGAACAGCCTTACAGGGTCGCTGTATTAGCAATGTAAATTAGCAAAACTTCTCTGTGTTGGCAACATTTGAGAAATGAACTAGGAACCTGCTTTTATGGAACTGATGTTTCAATACAAAACACAAAATATATACAGAGGACTGAATTAATTTACTGAGGACACATCTGCAGCTTGCTGGTTCACAGCAGAAGGCCACTTAAGTGATTTGCTTTGGAAACTGACCAGGCAATCTCTTCTATTGATACTGATTCACAGTCAAAGGCAACTGTGCAGGATATGCAGTATGAGCTGGCAAGCCTATGTGTTAGGCATTTATTTATACATTACAGGGTGTCCTTGGGGCATTTGTTCCACTCCAGCATCAGTTTGGTTTGAAGGGTGTAGGACTCGATTTGTATGTCCTTTCTTAGAGGAGACCATTGCTGCACCCAGTGCTTTAGCTATAGGTCTGACAATACACTGAATAATTGTAGCAAGATGTCCTTGTTCCTATCTCTTTTAGATGAGAACAAACAATCATTTGTATCCTTTACATCCCGTATGTTTGATTCAGATTTCCAGCATCTGTAGATGTTTTAAAATGTTTGTTTGATCTTATTACTGGTCTATAGTGACACCCAAACTGCTGAGTGCATCTTTATTTCCCAATGTCTTACAACGTGAAAGTTACGCTTTTTATTCACTCAAGCCTTTCAATCATCAGTTTCATTGTTTTTAAAAAACGAGCAGATAAGATGACTGTACCTTCCATTGCAGTTTGATGGTTGATATTTAAAGAACAATTCCCCAGAAAGAAAGAATGTCTATCAATTCTTGCAATTGATCTGATTCATTGGAATTTTGATTTAGACGGTAAAGAAAAAAAAGAAATAAATAATTAATAAATGTGTCTTAAGATACAGATATCTTGGGAGCACCCATGTGTGTTATTGCAATTTGGAAGGATGTAAACTTTGAAGAACACTTGGTTAAGGGGTCAGTGAGGTCAATAAACCATGGAAACTCAGGATTTTCACTATGAAGGGCAGAAGATTGAACAATTCTTTCAAATAATCTTACAAAGTCATGAAGGGTGTGTTGACAGGAAATAAATGGAAGTTATTCCATGGGCACAAGGATTGTAACTTTAATGTTATTTTAAAATAAAGTAATGTTAAAGCCTATTGAATGGCACACACCTGGGGGATGCATCACTGCCCTCTGGAGAGAACCATTTGTGTCCTGAATAAGTTCCCACACTGATTGGATTATTCTTGTCCCATGTAGCAAGTTGGACTGAAATGCTTCTGTTTGCAAGCCGTCCAGACAGTTCATTCTATCGATCAGCCGATTGGACAGTGTTGATGGAAAGATAAATCGAGTTACAGGGTGTGGATTCAGTGACATGAATGAACAATAACACATTTCCATCAGCCTTGTGTGTGCAGAAGGCACTGTTCCCTTATTTTTGCTGCCCTGGTGTGTGGTAGATGCAGTGTAGAATCTTTAACACGTTTTCCTTACCTTGTATCATGTATATGCAGCATCATTCGCATACATTCGATGTTTATAAGGCATGCTTTATTCTCCAGTGATTTAATCAATCTATTATTTGCCCCACTTGTAAAATCTGAAGAAGAACATCTGTTCAAGTGAAAAGAATGATAAAGAACCAGTGATTTAACAACTGTTTTAAAGAGAAGTTGATGGACTAAGTGTCCAGTGTTGGTTTGGACATGGATTTTGTTTGGAAGAGGCAGAAACCTTTATTGGATGAAGCTGTTCAAAACGAGATACCTGGGGAGTGTAAATTAAATACTAATGATCTAATACTGACTCAGAATAAATTGGATATCCTCATCTGAATAAACAGCACTAAAGAACCTGGCTATTACTTGCCAGTTAAATTATGATGCATTATTCAGAATGTGGTGGACAGGGACACTGTGAGGCTTTACAAAAGGCTGGTTGATGGGAAGGTGGCAATGTGGAGTGGGGAATTCAATGGGGTCTAAAACCGAAACAATCATGCCTTGTGATTTCATCAGTTCACTCAATTAAATTTCATGATAAGGTGAGTTTTGGAATTCCCACCAGCTGAGTCAAAGCAAGGGACACTTTTTTATTTTACAGTCACAGGATCTGAATACCACTGGAGAGACCATCTAAAGCCCTGTGTGGCAAAGTATTCCATAGGTTCACCTCCCTCTGAGTGAAGAAATTTCATCACCTCAGTCCAATTGTCTAACTAAATATTTCAAGACTGTGACTTCTTAACCCAGACAAACCCTGGTGCCCTCATTTTCAGGAAAGCATCTTTCTTGCACCAGTCTGTTGAGTCCTATCTCAACAGTTCCATAAAATACCCTCGTTCTCATAGACTTTGGTGAATACAGATATACCTGACCAAACTCTCCTCTTACAACAGTCCTGCCAGGAATCTGATTCGTAAAATTCTGTCTCTTCATTCTTTGGCAAGTACAGCTTGAAACTCTTAAGAGTAGCATTCTGTGGACCGAGAATTCTCGTAGTCCTGCATGTCTTGAAACTGGTGCCATTACTCTGCAGAATAGCCTTACAGCGTCGCTGTATTAGCAATGTAAATTAGCAAAACTTTTCTGTGTTGGCAACATTTGAGAAATGAAATAGAAATCTGCTCTTATGGAATTGACGTTTCAAACCAAAACGCAAAATATATACAGAGGACTGAATTAATTTACTGAAGACACATCTGCAGCTTGCTGGTTCACAGCAGAACGCCACTGAAGTGATTTGCTTTGGAAACTGACCAGGCAATCTCTTCTATTGATACTCATTCACAGTGAAAGGCATTTATGCTGGATGTGCAGAATGAGCTGGCAAGCCTATGTGTTAGGCATTTATTTATACATTACAGGGCGTCCTTGGGGCATTTGTTCCAGTCCAGCATCAGTTTGGTTTGAAGGGTGTAGGACTCAATCTGTATGTCCCTTCTTAGAGAAGGAGACCATAGCTGCACCCAGTGCTCAGATATAGGTCTGACAATACACTGAATAATTGTAGCAAGATGTCCTTGTTCCTATCTCTTTCAGATGAGAACAAGCATTTGTATCCTTTACATCCCGCTGCACCTGTATGTTTGATTCAGATTTCCAGCATCTGTAGATGTTTTAAAATGTTTGTTTGATTCTAATTACTGGTCTATAGTGACACCCAAATTGCTGAGTGCATCTTTATTTCCCAATGACTTGCAACGTGAAAGTTACGCTTTTTATTCACTCAAGCCTTTCAATCATCAGTTTCATTGTTTTTAAAAAACGAGCAGATAAGATGACTGTACCTTCCATTGCAGTTTGATGGTTGATATTTAAAGAACAATTCCCCAGAAAGAAAGAATGTCTATCAATTCTTGCAACTGAACAGATTCATTGGAATTTTGATTTAGACGGTAAAAAAAATAAAGAAATAAATAATTAATAAATGTGTCTTAAGATACAGAAATCTTGGGAGCACCCATGTGTGTTATTGCAATTTGGAAGGATGTAAACTTTGAAGAACACTTGGTTAAGGGGTCAGTGAAGTCAATAAACCATGGAAACTCAGGATTTTCACCATGAAGGGCAGAAGATTGAACAATTCTTTCAAATAATCTTACAAAGTCATGAAGGGTGTGTTGACAGGAAATAAATGGAAGTTATTCCATGGGCACAAGGATTGTAACTTTAATGTTATTTTAAAATAAAGTAATGTTAAAGCCTGTTGAATGGCACACACCTGGGTGATGCATCACTGCCCTCTGGAGAGAACCATTTGTGTCCTGAATAAGTTCCCACACTGACTGGATTATTATTGTCCCATGTAGCAAGTTGGACTGAAATGCTTCTGTTTGCAAGCCGTCCAGACAGTTCATTCTATCGATCAGCCGATTGGACAGTGTTGATGGAAAGATAAATCGAGTTACAGGGTGTGGATCCAGTGACATGAATGAACAATAACACATTTCTATCAGCCTTGTGTGTGCAGAAGGCACTGTTCCCTTATTTTTGCTGCCCTGGTGTGTGGCAGATGCAGTGTAGAATCTTTTACACGTATTCCTTACCTTAGATCATGTATATGCAGCATCATTCGCATACATTCGATGTTTATAAGGCATGCTTTATTCTCCAGTGATTTAATCAATGTATTATTTGCCCCACTTGTAAAATCTGAAGAAGACATCTGTTCAAGTGAAAAGAATGATAAAGAACCAGTGATTCAAAAACAGTTTTAAAGAGAAGTTGATGGACTAAGTGTCCAGTCTTGGTCCTGGACATGGATTTGGTTTGGAAGGGGCAGAAACCTTTATTGGATGAAGCTGTTCAAAATGAGATACCTGGGGAGCGTAATTCAAATACTAATGATCTAATACTGACTCAAACTAAATTGGTTATCCTCATCTGAATGAACAGTGATAACGAACATGGCCATTGCTTGCCAGTTAGATGATGGTGCATCATTCGGATATTGGCGGGGGACAGGGGCAGTGTGAAGCTCTGCAAAAGGCTGGTTGATGGGAAGGTGACAATGTGGAGTGGGGTATTGAATGGGGTCTAAAACCAAAGCAGTGATGCCTTGTGATTTCATCAGTTCACTCAATTAAATATCATGATAAGGTTTTTGGAATTCCCACCAACTGAGTCAAAGCAAGGGATACTTTTTTATTTTACATTCACAGGATCTGAATATTATTGGCAAGACCACCTAAAGCCCTGCGTGGCAAAGAATTCCATAGGTTCACCTCCCTCTAAGTTAAGAAAATTCTTCACATTAGTCCAATTGTCTAACTAAATGTAGAAGGATGTAAAAGCTCAGAAATCAAACAGAAAAGACACACTCTAAGGACCCAGGGATGATGGAGCAGCAATATCATCCAGAACAAAGTGACTCGTAATTGGCAATCTGTCCATTAACTTCATAGATGTTTGTGACTAACCTGCCTTCAGTTGATGGGAATTGGTGAAATTTGCTGAAAATACTTAAGAAAGGAACCAAGAATAACAGAAGGATGAGTTAGATGCTGCAGTATTTTGTTTTTCTATTGTTTGAGCTCATTCAAATATATTAAAGGTATATAAAATTCTTTCCTTTTATAACTTTGGATAATTTGGTTTATTTTAAATATTCATATAACATTTATTTTTTAGGATGCATGCACCAAAAACATCCAGCAATTCATAAGTGTTGCATAAATTTTAAAAATCTATCAAACTGCCAAAGTTTGCAATACCTCAGTATTCAGATTAGTAGAAAAAGTGGTAACGGGAATAGCATTCTGTAGCGGTGTGCTAAACACAGCGCTAGAATAACCACACGGAGTCGGCGAGTTGGAGTTGCGATAAAGAG
Source organism: Mobula hypostoma (assembly GCF_963921235.1). Classification (NCBI taxonomy): domain Eukaryota; kingdom Metazoa; phylum Chordata; class Chondrichthyes; order Myliobatiformes; family Myliobatidae; genus Mobula; species Mobula hypostoma. Next base: position 96,867,127 of record NC_086097.1, read on the forward strand.
ATTTATTCAAACTTCGCGGCCTGCTTTTAAGCCTTCCCGTTCCCGCCCTTCCTGGGGCGGGATTGCTGTGGGGAATGCATATTCCCAGACCCTTCCCGCGAGCGGGATTTTCCCCCTGCTGGTGAAGATGGCCTGGCGCTCTTTTTGAGGCGGGCCTCTCTGCCGGTGTGCGCCGGTTCGTGTGTGCTAGAAACACACATAAAAGTTGCTGGTGCACCTCTTCCTAGAGATGCTGCCTGGCCTGCTGCGTTCACCAGCAACTTTTATGTGTGTTGTTTGAATTTCCAGCATCTGCAGAATTCCTGTTGTTTGCGTGGGTGCTAGAAAGTGGGTCGCCACAATTCAAAGCGATGCTCCTGTTATGGTTGAAATAACGTAGCGGAGGGCGCTGCAAACACCATAATTTAACGCAAGCCATTTTGTTAAACACAGGCTATCCTGAGATAGTTTACGTACAAAGCAGGAAATTGCCTTTTCTCATTTATTCCTTCTACTGTAGGGTTACGAAATTTGGAAAAATGTACATAATTCAGAAACACTAACATAGTGTTTCGCTGCAAGAGGATAGTGTGATGTAATGACATGTTAAGCAAGGATTTTTAGCACGTTTATCTGTTCAGATTTTGGAGTTCAATAAAATGTACTACGGGTTTCATTAAACATAAAACGCTTCACTTTGTTTTAATTTGTGAACACCAACACTACCACCCCTATTTAATATTATTCTCAAACATAGCGAAAGGTGTCGTTGGGCTAGTAGCTTCTTGTCTTGCCGAGGACCGTGAAATATCCTGATATTGGACAGTCTTTTACACTTGTTGTGAGGCACATAGTTAAACAAGAGTGTCAATGATAAATCTTAATTAATGGAGTGGTGTATCACTGCGTCCCCACCCTCCTCCATTGTCCACACTCACCGAAGTTGATGAAATCTCATATTTCAAAGCTGATATAGTCCAATAAAACTTCATGATCTGTTCAATAAGTACAGATTACAAATCACAGCACACACTTTAGAATTTACCTCTGATGATTCTTCATTTAATGTTTGTTGCAGACTAGTTTTCTGAAAAACAGCTTCGGTGGCTGGCAATTATATCCGGTTAGGTAGCGCATGCGTATAGACTCGTTGACGCCGCAGGGTGTTACGTTTTCCGAATTGCTTGTTCTTAATATTGAGGGGAACTAGTTGAGGGGTGAAATGATGGGAGAGTGGGAAAACATGGAGAGGAGTGACACATTTATAATATTTTGAGGAAGTTTTGAGTTTGAATGGAATTTTTAAAAAAATTGCCAGCCAACAGTTAGTGAACGATCTACAACCTCAAAAATGTTCAAAAGTAAATGTACTATTAAAAGTACATATATGTCACCATATACAAACCTGAGAGTAATTTTCTTCCAGGCATACTCAATAAATCTGTAATAGGATAATAACCATAATAGAATCAATGAAAGACCACACCAACTTGGGCATTCCATCAGTGTTCAAAAGACAACAAACTGCAAATACTAAAAGAAAGAAATAATAATATTAGCAACACACATCAAAGTTGCTGGTGAACGCAGCAGGCCAGGCAGCATCTCTAGGAAGAGGTACAGTCGACGTTTCAGACCAAGACCCTTCATCAGGTCTAACTGAAGGAAGAGTTAGTAAGAGATTTGAAAGTTGGAGGGGGAGGGGGAGGGGGAGATGCAAAATGATAGGAGAAGACAGGAGGGGGAGGGATGGAGCCAAGAGCTGGACAGGTGATTGGCAAAGGGGATATGAGAGGATCATGGGACAAGAGGTCTGGGAAGAAAGACAGGGGGGGAAACCAAGAGGATGGGCAAGGGGTATAGTCAGAGGGACAGAGGGAGAAAAAGGAGAAGAGAGAGAGAAAGAATGTGTGTATAAAAATAAATAATGGATGGGGTACGAGGGGGAGGTGCGGCATTAGCGGAAGTTAGAGAAGTCAGTGTTCATGACATCAGGTTGGAGGCTACCCAGACGGAATATAAGGTGTTGTTCCTCCAACCTGAGTGTGGCTTCATCTTTACAGTAGAGGAGGCCGTGGATAGACATGTCAGAATGGGAATGGGATGTGGAATTAAAATGTGTGGCCACTGGGAGATCCTGCTTTCTCTGGCGGACAGAGCGTAGGTGTTCAGCAAAGCAGTCTCCCAGTCTGCGTCGGGTCTCGCCAATATATAGAAGGCCACATTGAGAGCACCGGACACAGTATATCACCCCAGCCGACTCACAGGTGAAGTAACATACATCAAAGTTGCTGGTGAACGCAGCAGGCCAAGCAGCATCTATAGGAAGAGGCGCAGTCGACGTTTCAGGCCGAGACCCTTCGTCAGGACTAACTGAAGGAAGAGAGAGTAAGGGATTTGAAAGCTGGAGGGGGAGGGGGAGATCCAAAATGATAGGAGAAGACAGGAGGGGGAGGGATGGAGCCGAGAGCTGGACAGGTGATAGGCAGAAGGGGATACGAGAGGATCATGGGACAGGAGGTCCGGGAAGAAAGACGGGGGGGGGTGACCCAGAGGATGGGCAAGAGGTATATTCAGAGGGACAGAGGGAGAAAAAGGAGAGTGAGAGAAAGAATGTGTGCATAAAAATGAGTAACAGATGGGGTACGAGGGGGAGGTGGGGCCTAGCGGAAGTTAGAGAAGTCGATGTTGATGCCATCAGGTTGGAGGCTACCCATACGGAATATAAGGTGTTGTTCCTCCAACCTGAGTGTGGCTTCATCTTTACAGTAGAGGAGGCCGTGGATAGACATGTCAGAATGGGAATGGGATGTGGAATTAAAATGTGTGGCCACTGGGAGATCCTGCTTTCTCTGGCGGACAGAGCGTAGATGTTCAGCAAAGCGGTCTCCCAGTCTGCGTCGGGTCTCACCAATATATAAAAGGCCACATCGGGAGCACCGGACGCAGTATATCACCCCAGTCGACTCACAGGTGAAGTGATGCCTCACCTGGAAGGACTGTCTGGGGCCCTGAATGGTGGTAAGGGAGGAAGTGTAAGGGCATGTGTAGCACTTGTTCCGCTTACAAGGATAAGTGCCAGGAGGGAGATCAGTGGGGAGGGATGGGGGGACGAATGGACAAGGGAGTCGCGTAGGGAGCGATCCCTGCAGAAAGCAAAGAGAGGGAGGAGGGAAAGGTGTGCTTAGTGGTGGGATCCCGTTGGAGATGGCGGAAGTTACGGAGAATAATATGTTGGACCCAGAGGCTGGTGGGGTGGTAGGTGAGGACCAGGGGAACCCTATTCCTAGTGGGGCGGCGGGAAGATGGAGTGAGAGCAGATGTATGTGAAATTGGGGAGATGCGTTGGAGAGCAGAGTTGATAGTGGAGGAAGGGAAGCCCCTTTCTTTAAAAAAGGAGGACATCTCCCTCGTCCTGGAATGAAAAGCCTCATCCTGAGAGCAGATGCGGCGGAGACGGAGGAATTGCAAGAAGGGGATGGTATTTTTGCAAGAGACAGGGTGAGACTATACCCATTGCCCATCCTCTGGGTCCCCCCCCCTTGTCTTTCTCCCCGAACCTCCTGTCCCATGATCCTCTCATATCCCCTTTGCCAATCACCTGTCCAGCTCTTGGCTCCATCCCTCCCCCTCCTGTCTTCTCCTATCATTTTGGATCTCCCCCTCCCCCTCCCACTTTCAAATCTCTTACTAACTCTTCCTTCAGTTAGTCCTGATGAAGGATCTTGGCCTGAAACGTTGACTGTACCTCTTCCTAGAGATGCTGCCTGGCCAACTGCGTTCACCAGCAACTTTGATGTGTGTTGCTTGAATTTCCAGCATCTGCAGAATTCCTGTTGTTTGCGTTTTTAAAATAATAATATGAAATAAATTTCGAGAACATGCGATGAAGGGACCTTGAAAGTGAATCCATAGGTTGTGGGAACATTTCAGTGAATGGAGCTGAGTGAAGCTGAGTGAAGTTATTCCCTCAGGTTCAAGACCTTGCTGGTGGAGGAGTAATAATTGTTTCCGAACCTGGTGGTGTGAATCCTTCTTCGTGATGGCAGCATCAAGAAGAGATCATAACCTGCCTGATGGGGATCCCTGGTGATAGATGCAGTTTTCCTGCAACAGCGCTCTGTGAACATGTGCTCAATGGTGGGAAGGGCTTTACCCATTATGAACTGGGCCATATCCACTACCTCATGTAGGATTTTCTGTTTAATGGCACTGGTATTTCCATGCCAGGCTGTGATGCATCCAGTCAACATATTCACCATCACACAGCTATAGAATTTTGTCAAAGTTTTAGATTTCTTGCTGAATCTTTACAAACTCCTAAGGAAGTAAAGGTGCTGTTGTACTTTCTTCATAATTGAACTTCCATGTATGGCCCAGGACAGTTCCTCTGAAATCATAACACCAAGGAACTTAAAGTTGTTGACACTCTCCATCTCCGATCCTCTCATTCGTTCTCCTGCAGTCAATAATAAGGTGCTTGGTGTTTGTGACATTGAGCGAGTGGTTGTTATTTGGGCATCTCTCAGCATGATTTGCAATCTCCCTCCTACATGCTGATTCATCACCAACTTTGATTCGGCTAACGACAGTGATGTTGTCAGCAAACTTGAATGTGACATTGGAGTTGTTTCTTAGCCACAGTCATAAGTGTAAAGTGAGTAGAGCAGCGGGATGGTATGTTGCCTCCCTGGTGCCAGGATCAGGGATGTCTTGGATCATGTCAACGGCATTCTCAATGATGAGAGTGAACAGCCAGAAGTCTTGGTACATATTGGCACCAATGACACAGGTAGACAAAGTGAGGAAGTCTTGAAGAGAGAGTTTAGGGAGTTAGGTAGAATGCTGAGAAACAGGTCCTCCAGGGTAGTAATCCTTTGATGGTTGCCTGTGCCATGTGTCAGTGAGGGTAGGAATAGGACGATTTGGTAGACAAATGCATTGCCGAGGAACCGGTGCAGGGGGCAGGGGTGTAGATCTATTGATCATTGGGATCTCTTCTGAGGAAGGTATGACCTGTACAAAAGGGATGGTCTACACCTTAATCAGAAGGGTCCAATATCCTTGGGGGCAGGTTGCCTAGAGTTGTTCAGGAGGTTTAATGGGAACCGGAGTGGTAGTGCTGAAGATGAGGTAGCTGGTGTACAAACAGAGCAATGCATAGAGAGGGGAGGCTGATGATAGAGCAAAATTACAATCAACAGAATGAGTTGCAAAGTAAAATGTGGATAAAATCGAAACAGGTGAATACAGGACTGAAGGGGTTATATTTGAATGCACGCAGTATACGGAATAAAGTAGATGAACTTGTAGCACAGTTACAGATTGGCATGCATAATGTCGTAGGCATCACTGAATCATGGCTGAAAAAAGATTGTAGCTGGGACCTTAATGTCCAAGGATACATTTTGTATCAAAGGAACAGGCAGGAAGGCAGAGGGGATGGCATTGCTCTGTTGGTAAAAAAAATGAAAGTAAATCATCAGAAAGAGGTGACATACTGTAGGTGTTGAATTCTTGTGGATAGACCTATGGAATGCAAGGGTAAAAAGACCTCGATGGGAGCTGTATACAGACCCCCAAACAGTAGTAAGGATGCCGCTCCTGCCGCTCGTCGCGGCTGGCGCGGCGGCGAGCTGCGAGCCCACTTCCATAGGCCAGTAACCAAGGTGAATCTCCCAACGGCTGCGAAGGCGGATGAGGATGCCCAACAATGGGTAGGGAGGCTTGCGAGCACGCCGCAAGAACTGCCGTAGACCCACAACACTCAGGGCTTGTCTACCTAGCGTGTGAAGCCTGGATTCGGCGGACTGCGCGGAAGAAACCATCACTGGTTCAACGGGCAGAAAGGCGATTCTCAGCAATGTGTCGTGGAGCGCTAAGAGGGCACAGTGAGACACACAGAACACTGCTGGCCATCCACTGCATCCTGACCTATCTCCAGCCGTCTCGACTATGTCTTGCCACTGGGTCCAGATAGGAGAGAGAGTGAGGCTGACAACCTGCGCAACTCTCCCTCACTTCAATCCAAGTCAAGCGCAAGTCATGACTTCAAACTCAACGCGGAACCTAAAGTCCTGTGGCGATGGGGGAGTGGCGAAGCAACAGGTACGGATACACTGGAAGCTGTAGTCACAAACCTGCACACAGGCGGCCCAGGGCATAGGGTCGCTCTCTACTGGACTGAAGCAGCAGTTGAGTTTGGCAGCCCCCTGGGTGTCTGAGCAGCCCTCTTTAGGATCGCTGTGCTCACCTCCATGGAGGAAGGGGCTGGAAAAGGTGCCTCAAACATAGTCTGCTTCACCTCACCCTGGCCAGTTTACCGCGGCTGGTGGGGATCCCTCATAGCGGTCGACCTACAACAGTGAAGAAGAAAGTGATGGTGCTCAACCTTGGCAAATGGAACGTGAGAACTCTGCGAGATAACATCAAGGCAGACAGACCAGAGAGAAGAACTGCACTGGTTGCAAGAGAGCTAGCTCGCTGCAACGTGGACATAGCAGCTCTCAGCGAAACGCTCCCAGCAGACAAGGGCCAGCTGACAGAACGTAGTGGTGGATACACGTTCTTCTGGAGCGGTCGCAGCAGCGCTGAACGACGAGAAGCAGGCGTGGGATTTGCCATCAATTCTAACCTCGCCCGTAAACTCACCAAGCACCCAGAGAGCATCAACGACCGCCTGATGACACTTCAGCTCCCACTTGCAAACAAGAAGAGTGCTACGCTGATTAGTGCCTACGCTCCCACCATGACCAACCCAGATGACGTTAAAGAAACGTCATCTTCTATGAAGAACTCGACGCCCTCATCTCAGCAATCCCACAGTCAGAGAAGCTTATCGTTCTCGGGGACTTCAATGCCAGAGTAGGGACAGACTACCAAACCTGGGAAGGGATCATTGGAAGACACGGTACTGGCAAGTGTAACAACAACGGCCTTCTGCTCCTCAAGACATGTACCACACACGACCTTGTCATCACCAACACCCTGTTCCGCCTACCCACCCATAAGAAGACGTCATGGATGCACCCACGCTCGAAGCACTGGCATCTGATTGACTACATCATCACCAGGAAGAGGGACAGGATGGATGTCAGAGTGACGAGAGCCATGTGTGGTGCCGACTGCTGGACTGAACACCGCCTCATTGTGTCCAAGTTCAGGCTTCGCATTCTGCCCATGAGAAGACCCCAAGGGCAGAAGACTGCAAAGAGGTTGACTGTCTCCAAGCTGAAAAGCAGCAGGGTTGCAGAAGGATTCGTCAATGACCTTGAAGGCAGACTGCCAGACACACCACAGGATGACGGGACCAGCGTTGAGGAATAGTGGGCGGCCTTCAGAGACGCTGTCTACACTACCGCCCTCGAACATCTCGGACCAGCAACCCGAAGAAACCAAGACTGGTTCGATGAGAATGATGAAGAAATACAGGCACTACTAACGGAGAAACATCAATATTACAGACCGCATCAGAACGACCCCACGTCGCTAGCCAAGAAAGATGCCTTTACCAACGCAAGAAGAAAGGTGCAGAAAAAACTTTGCGAGATGCCGGACAGCTGGTTCAGCAAGAAGGCCGATGAAATCCAGGGCTATGCAGACAGCCACGACATAAAGCGCTTCTACGATGCGCTTAAGGCTGTATACGGACCCCAGTCCTCCGGCTCCTCACCCCTCCTCAACGCAGATGAGACGCAGCTGCTGGCAGAGAAGAAGCAGATTCTGGATCGGTGGGCTGAGCACTTTAACAACGTCCTTAACCGCCCTGCCGACATCAACGACGAGGCCATTGTCCGCCTGCCCCAGGTAGAGATCAACAAGAACCTCGACACCCTCCCCACAGTAGATGAAGTCAGGAAGGCAGTGAAGCAACTCTCCTGTGGCAAAGCGCCAGGACCCGATGCAATCCCTGCTGAGGTATACAAAGCAGGAGGCCCTGTCATGATGCAAAAGCTGACTGTACTCTTCCAGTCCATGTGGAAAAAGGGACAGGTCCCGCAACAGCTGAAAGATGCCAGCATAGTCCACATCTACAAGAGGAAAGACAACCGCCAGTCTTGCGACAACCACCGAGACATCTCCCTCTTGTCCATTGCGGGGAAGATTCTGGCCCGCGTCCTGCTCAACCGCCTTCTCCAACATCTTGAGCAAGGTCTGCTCCCAGAAAGCCAGTGTGGCTTCCATGCTGAACGTGGGACCGCGGACATGATTTTTGCTGCGCGCCAACTCCAGGAAAAATGCCAGGAGCAACACAGCGACCTCTTCGTGACCTTTGTCGATCTAACCAAGGCTTTCGATACGGTCAGCAGAGAAGGTTTGTGGAAGATCATGGAGAAGTTTGGCTGCCCCAGCAAGTTCATCACAATCGTCCGGCAGTTCCACGACGGTATGATGGTGAAAGTTCTGGATGACGGCGACAAGTCGAAGGCCTTCCCAGTGACAAATGGCGTCAGACAAGGCTGCGTTCTTGCCCCGACTCTGTTCAGTATGGTATTCTCTGCCATGCTGACAGATGCCTTCCGTAACTACGAAGAAGGAATCCACGTCAGATACAGGACTGACGGCAGGTTGTTCAACCTTAGGCGCCTGCAGGCAGTTACAAAGGTGCGAGAGACTGTCATCAGAGACTTCTTGTTTGCTGATGACTGCGCACTCAACGCCAGCACAGAGCAGGAGATGCAGCGTGAAATGGACTGCTTCTCAAAAGCCTGCGACAACTTCGGACTCACTATCAGCAGCAAAAAGACCGAAGTTATGTACCAGCCTGCCCCAGGAAAGCCATACCAGGAGCCGCGCATCACGGTGAAGGGCCAGAACCTCCAGGCAGCCGACAACTTCACCTACCTGGGCAGCATACTCTCTCACGCAGTGAACATAGCCGCTGAGGTCAACAACAGGATTGCCAAAGCCAGCGCCGCCTTTGGGAGACTCCGTGAGAATGTCTGGGAGCGGAGAGGACTCAGCCTTACCACCAAGCTGAAGGTCCACTGTGCAGTGGTCCCTACCACCCTCCTTTACGCCAGTGAGACGGGGACTGTCTACAGCAGACACGCCAAACAGCTCAACCACTTTCACCTGAGCTGTCTCCGCAGACTCCTCCACATCAGGTGGCAGGACAAAGTCCCCGACACGGAAATCCTGGAACGAGCTGGGCTGTGCAGCGTCTACACCCTCCTGCTGAAAGCCCAAGCCAGGTGGGCTGGACATGTGGTCAGAATGCCAGACAGCCGATTGCCTAAGCAGCTGCTGTACGGAGAACTGTGTCAGGGCAAGCGCTCAGTCGGGGGGCAGAAGAAACGTTACAAAGACTGCCTTAAAGCGTCCCTCAAAGGCCTGGGTGTCGACATCAACACGTGGGAGACGCTTGCCCTCGACCGTCCAGCTTGGCGCAGCGAGATCACCACAGGAGCCCATGCAGCTGAAGTCAGGCGCATCATCGAGGCGCAACGAAAGCGTGCTGTGCGCAAGGCCCGAGCTGCATCCACTGCCACGACAGCACCCACCCACTTGTGTCCCATATGTGGGCGAGCCTTCAGGGCCCGGATTGGCCTCATCAGTCACTTCCGGACCCACAGCCACCAATCTCCCATTTGACTTTGAAGCCATGGTCATCTTCGACTACGAAGGACGAACAAGTAAGGATGTGGTCTACAAAATAAAATGGGAGATGAAAAATGAAAATAGTCATAGGGATTTCAATACGCAGATAGATTGGGAAAATTAGGTTGGTGTGGGATTCTAAGAGGAGGATTTTTTTAGAATGCCTATGAGATAGCTTCTTAAAGCAGCCCATGGTTGAACCCACTAGGGGATCAGCTTTTCTGGATTGGGTGTTGTGTAATGAATCGGAATTGATTAGAGAGCTTAAGGTAAAGAAACCCTTAGGGAAAAGTGATCATAATATGATCGAATTGACCCCAAAATTTGAGAAGGAAAAACTAAAGTCAGATATATCGGCATTACAGTGGAGTGAAGGGAATTACAGAGGCATGAGAGAAGAGTTGGCTAGAATTGTTTGGAAAAGAACACTGGCAGGGATGACGGCAGAGCAGCAATGGCTCTCCACAAAGGCACTGACTTGGTCCCCCATGATCATTGCAAAATTGCCTTTTTACATGCCCTTACTATTTCCCATTGTAATTGGTACCCCACACCCTATCTACTGTTACAGGTCCTGAATATTACACCCAACGAGTTCTTTTTACCCTTGCAGTTTCTAAATATACCCATAAGGATTCTGATCCTACTGTATGTCAATTTTTTCCAAGGATTTGATGTAATTTTTTTTCCAACAAAGCCACCCACCCACTCTGTCCATTTGCCTGTCCTCTCAGGACTTTGCATGTCTTTGGATGTTAAGCTCTCAGATGTGATCTTACAAGCACAACTGTGATGCCCACAACATCATACTTGCCAATGTGTACCTGTGCTACAACTCATCTCAACACTAAACAGATATCTGAACTCAACAACTCATGGACTCTACAACTCATGTTTTCGGTATTATTTACCTGTTTATTTACTTTTTTTGTATTTGTGTAGTTTATATTCTTTTGCTCATAGGTTGCTTGTTGGTCTTTGTGCATAGGTTTTCACTGATTCTATTGGATGTCTTTGTTCTACTGCTAATGCCTGCAAGTAAATGAATCTCAGGATAGTATATGGTGACATCCAGTATAAGTACTGGTTGATAATAAATTCACTTGGAGCTTTGAAAAGCTACCTCTACATTGAGGGATCAGGTTGTTTAAACAACAGTCTCAGGAGAATATCTGCATAAAGTCAAAGTAATGTTTTGTTTTTGATCAAAGACATCATACATCATCCCTGTGTGTTGCTGGAAGTCATTGGATTCTGTGCCAGGGTGTCTGATTTCCGGCAGTCCAGCATTTTCCAAAGGGAATACATCAGTTTTTTTTTTGGTGTTTTTTACAAGGCGCGGAGCAAGAGGGAGAGACTGTGTGGTGTGCCATTCCTCACACACAGACATTTTCACAGTATTTTCCTTTTGTTTTACGAGGTCGAGTTGCGATCTCAACACTCAACCTGGCACGGATGGAAAGCGTACTTGGGGGCGGACCCGACTAGTTTCGAACTCGGGAACCTCCGCTCCCAGGTCCGGCGCCGATGTCGTTGCGCCACCAGCTGGCCTTAGGGAATACATTAGTGGTTCTGCAAATAACAATTTCACTAATGGCTAACTCACTGCAACATTCATTTGGGCTGTTTGCTGTGTTGTCCTTGGAGGCCGGCCAGTTCTTCGTGCTGGCGACAGGCTCATGTAACTGAATAGAGTCACAGAGTCATAGAGAAGTACAGCACAGAAACAGTCCCTGCAACCTGCACCAGGACGGTAGCTCTTCATACCCCTACCATCCATGTACCCATCTGTATTCCTCTTAGATGCTGGAATCGAGCTCACATGCACCTCTTGTGCTGGCAGCTCATTCCACACTCTCACAGCCCTCTGAGTGAAGAAGATTCCCCTCATATTCCCTTTAAACTTTTCACCTTTCACCCTTAACTCATGGTTGTAATCTGTGACAGAACAGGTTGGCAAAGCTAATTCACCCGCTAACCTTGCCCCTTTGTCCGGTTAAGTCACTCCTCCTTGTTCTGCCCCTGGTCCAATTTCCCCTGTTGTTCATGCACTTTGTCCTCCTGTTCTGCAGTTCTTGGGGATCACCATTTACACACCCCAACAGTAAAACAATCACTAGCTTGGCTAATCAAAACAATCCCTTCCTTTAGCGTGTTTTGCTGGATTATACCTGATAAAAATAAGGATTCTAGACACAGGCATTCCAAGCAGTTTCATTTATTTTCACTCACTTTTACACCTGTTATCTTTACCTTTTATTCTGACAGGCACATTCACACATTGTGCTCTCAAAATTTCAGTTTTGAAGGCTCCCACTTACCAAGTACACCTTTGCCAGAAAAAAGCCTGTCCCAATCCACACTTGCCAGATCAATTCTGATATCATCAAAATCGATCTTTATCAACCCTCATACCAGACCTATCTTTTTGTATATTTACATTGAAATTAATACCATTGTGGTCACTGGTTGCAAAGTGTTCCCCTACACAAACTTCCGTCACCTGACCTGTCTCATTCCCTAACAGCAGATCCAGTATCACACACTCTCTCTGGGACTTCTACATACTGATTAAGGGAACTTTTCTGAACCAACTTGAAAAACTCTATCCCATCTAATCCTTTGACAGTATGGGATTCCCAGTTGCTATGTACCCTGTAACGGGTTAAGGAGCCAGCAGAAATGGAATACACCTGGAGTCTGGTTTTGCTGTTTACAAACACTATTTTTATTAGTAACTATGCAATACAGTAATATATAACCAGATAAATCAAACAGGTTAGCAAAGTTTATGCATATATAGTTGTGGAAATATAAAAACCCGAACTTCTTCAAGCTTAGGTGATAAGTGATGGTAGGTAAACGAAGTCAGTCAGTTCGTGTTATTGAGTTGAGTAGAATTGAGGTGAGAAAGAGGTGGTTTGTTGTCCACATAAGCTGACGCTGTTGATTCTTCCCATTGTCCTCTGAAACTTCCAAATTAGCCGAATTTGACCAACTTAAGAGCACCGTCTTCAAGCGATAGTCTACCAACCCAGGCAAAGGTTAGACACACTGGTAGACTGCACAGGGTCACTCTTTCATGCACTAATAATCACAGATCAATTTCTCTTAATCAATCCTCAGTCCCACACTCGTGGGCATCTGAAAGTGTAGTGGTAATTTCGCCACACCTTAGTGTGTCTGCGTGTCCTGTGAAACAAGCAACTATGCTGTTTTAAATACTGTTTTGTTGAACACCAGCTGTCCATCAATTAGCTCCTCCCTTCTCTCTCTGTAGGAACTCAGAAGCTGGCAGTGTCCTTGCAGAAATCCCAAACAAACTGTAAGCAGTCTTCGCCCCCCCCCCCCCGTAACAAGCTGTTTGTGCTGTACAGCTTTCTCTTTTCCATAGGCAAGGTTCTTAAAGGCACCACAATGGGTAAACCTTAGGATTTCATCACACAGTCTATATGTGGAAAGTTAAAATCACCTACTATCACAAGGTTATGTTTCTTGCAACTGTCTGTGATCAGTCCAAAAATTTGTTCCTCCAAGTCCCTGGGTCTGTTGGGATGGTCTGTAATGCAGCCCCATTAACATGGTCGTACCTTTCTTATTTCTCAGTTTCACCCATCACATCTCTCTAGATGAGTTCTCCAGTCTGTCCTGATGTGACAATTTCCCTCACCAGTTACGCCACCCCTCCTCCTTTAATCCCTTCTGTTCTCGTACATCTAAAACAACGGAAAACCCGGAATATTCAGCTGCAAGTCCTTCCCCCTCCTGCAAACAAGTCTCACTCATGGCTACAGTTCCAGATGTTGATCCATGCCCTGAGCATATCCACCTTTCCTACAATCCTACTTGCATTGAAGTATCTTAAAGGAACTCTAATATTAATGTTTGTCAGTTAATCTGATCGTTTCGGTTAAGGAGACCAAAAAGGTGCCACACGATCAATCAGAAATGGGTAGCTGGAACTTGTTCAGACAAATCCAACCGCACATTGCTGGCCCCAGTGATGTACGATCATTTGTTACGTACCCTGTAACTGGGTTGCCTAGCCAGCAGAAATGGATCACTCAGTTGGAGTCTGGATTACTGGAACTAAGAAAGTTTTATTAAAGAAATAAGCAACACAGTACTCTAATAGTAAGGATATAAATGCAACAGGTTAGCACTGAATAAACACACATGTACACAGAACTAGGATAATAGGATCAATCAAGCTCTATCGCAGTCTAGGGGTAAAATATTCAATCACAAGTGACAGAGTTCAGTTTAGTTCAGTTCGCAGCAATCGTTGTTGTGCCGTTGAAGAGAGAGAGAGAGAGCGAATGCTGATATTCAAAATTGGATTCAACAGACCTTTGATATTTCTCGCAGTTAGCTTTCCGGCAAGCCCTTTGTAATGTCTTCTGAGGTCACCGACTGTGACCCCTCCGTTTTCAGATACGATCGTTCCTCTGCGGTGAACCCGGCACCCAGGCAAGGGTGGACACACACCAGGTTCCCGCCAACCGAATCTTTCCACCCTGTGCGTCTATGGCTGGTCCCGTGACCAGCCCTCCAAAACTTCCACCGACTTGTGGGGGCTCACCGCTTCCAGGGTCTCGATACCTCGTGGTGTCGTGAGTGGTGTCTCGTGTGTTGTCTGTTGCCTTAGCGAACCCGTCCCTTTTTATCCCCCTGTTGGGGTATTGCCTGTCCATCACTTCAAACAGTTCAGGTTCAAAGCAAACCAGTCTTGACAATACCCAGACTGGTGTCTCCTTCCATTAATCTCTCTCGTCTCTTCATTAACGTTTCCAAATGCTGCTCCATTGTCTTACTTATCTCTCTCCTGAAGACAGGTGGCAGATCAACTGTTGATCCTACTGGTGATAGCACAGGACAGTCAACATCTTAGTCTATGTGTACTTTCGTCACACATTGCTGTATGCTTCTATCCCATTTAACAGCCATCCCTGAACCAGCAATTCTGCCATCAGGAAGGAGGCTCAGGAGCCTGAGGATGCACGCTCAATGTTTTAGGAATAGCGTCTTCCCCTCTGCCATTAGATTTTTGAAAGGTGCATGAACCAATGAAGACAATGTCACCATTTTACCCTATTTTGTGCATTATTAATTTGTTTTTTTATACTTCTTATTTTAACTTACAGTAATTTTTTATGAATTGCACTGGACTCCTGCCACAAAACAACAGATTTCACAGCCTATGTCAGTGACAAGAAGTCTGACTCTGATTGTGATATCCTTCAGAAATACTTGTCTCATATGGTGAACTTGGCATTGGAGCTTGATGCTGAAAATCAATTACCTTGCTCCTTATATCACTGATCACGTGTTGTAGAGACAAGAGAAGGAAATGGGTATAGATGGTATAAAACCCATCAGAAACTTTGGTTTAGTGAGCATTCAATTCTGTACAAGTATCTCTACTGTTGGTGTCTGCTTGTAATATAAAAGTTGTTTTGAAGTTAGATGTCAGATTCTGCAACTGCATATTTCCAACCATGTATTGTCATTGCTCCACCAATTACAGTGACCATATTTAGCGGAAAGAGAAACCAATGTTCATGCCATCAGGTTGGAGGCTACCCAGAGGGAATGTAAGGTGTTGCTCTTCCACTCTGAGGGTGGCCTCATCTTGGCACAAGAGGACATACATGTCGGAAAAGGAATAGGAATGGGAATTAAAATGTTGGGCCATCGGGAAGTTCTGCTTTTGGCAGATGGAGCAGAGGTGCTCAACGAAGTGCTCCCCCAGTTTTCGATGTGTCTCACCAATGCAGAGGAGGCCACATTGAGAGCACCAGATGTAGCAGCCAACCCCAGCAGATACTTAGGTGAAGTGTTGCCTCACCTGGAAGGACCCTTTGGGGCACATAATGGAGATGAGGGTGGAGGTGAAGGTGCAGGTGTAGTACTTTGGCCACTTGCAGGGATCAGTGCTGAGAGGGCGATTGGTGGGAAGGGGTGAATGGATATGGGAATCATGGAGGGAGCAATTCCTGCTGAAAGTGGCATTGTGTGTGTGTGGTGGGGGAGTAAGACAAAGATTTGTATATCTTTTGTTTAGATATATTTCTTCTCATTCTATTTTTCTTTCCTTTTTCAATCTTTTTATTGATTTTTTTTAAAGTGTGTATACAAACAGGAGGAGAATATCTCTGGTATATATGTCAATAACAGTACATACAGAAGGTAAAATAAACAATATCAGAATCACACATAGTGTTGATCTTCAAAGTATGAATTTGATATAGAATGTATAATACAGAAAAAAGAATGTAATTCATTCTCCTCTTACCAATTTATGAAGAAAGGAAAGACTATTAGAAATTTTTATGTTAAAAAAACCACTATTCTAAACAGAAAAAAAGGGCTGGGCAGGCCATCCTGAGAGAAAAACCAAGAGAAGAGAGACACTCTGATCAAATCCAAGGTTCTGAAAAAATAGCTGGAAGAGAATCAGTACAAAAATCAGATCATATGAAAATATTGAATAAAAGGTCACCAGATTTCTTCAAGTTTAAAGGATGTATCCAATGTCGACTTCTTATTTTCTCTAGACTTAAACAGGACATGATAGAGGAAAGCCAATAAAAGGCGGTAGGAGAGTTAGGGTCCTTCCGTATAAGTAAAATACCTTTCCCAGCCAATAAGGTTGAAAAGGCTATCATCCACTGAGTGGAAGCAGGAGTATATCCTGCTTCCAATGGAATAATACCAAAAATAACTGTAAATAAATTTGGTTGAAAATCCAGATCCAGCACTTTTGATAAGATTTTAAAAACATCTTTCCAAAAGTTCTCCAACTTTATGCAAGACCAAAACATGTGAGTTAAAGTGGCCATCTGAGTATTACATCTATCACAAATAGGATTAATATTGGGAAAAATACAGGCTAATTTATCCTTTGACATATGTGCCCCATGCACTACCCTGAACTGTATAAAGGAATGACGGGCACAAATAGATGAAGTATTTACCAGATGAAAAACTTTACTCCATTGACTATCTGAAAGTAACTCTTGAAATTCCAATTCCCAGGCAGCTTTAATTTTATCATTAGATATCATTCATAAATTCAATAACCTGTCATAAGGGGGTGGCTGGGAACGGACCCAAGTGCAAGACACAGACACTGAAGTACTAGGGACGAGACTAGTGTACAGGGTGAGGGCTAGTACATGGACACAAAAACCAGGAACTCGGAACTGGACAGGACAAGAGAGCTAGGAGCCAGGGCTTAGACTCCGAGCCAGAGACTGGACAAGGACCCAGAACCTGGGTCTTGCCCCTGGCTCGGACCCCAGAACTAGGCAAGGACATGACTTAGCTGGCAGGCAGGATGAGGCTGGAGTCTTGAGACTTGCGGCAAGGCCCAAGACCAGAGGCGAAGCTTGAGACTTGAGACCTGAAGCTCCTCCTGGGCAGGGCGCAGATCTCCACCCAACAGAGGCAAGGGACAGGAAGGGACAGAACCCACCACAGGGTAACAGCAATCTGGCCTGGCTTACCCGACGGAGGGAAGGGACAGGAAGGGACAGGACTCACTGCAGGGTAATGGCAATCTGGCCTGGCTTACTTGACAGAAACAAGGGACAGGAAGGGAGCTAGGTACAGGGTGGCTCCAAGACAAGACTTCAGGCGAGACGAGGCGAGAGTTACCAGCAAGACAAGGCAAGGCTTCAGGCAATGCAAGGCGAGACAAGAACTTCAGGCGAGGCGAGAGTTACCGGCAAGACAAGGCAGGGCTTCAGGCGAGGAAACAGAAGGCAGGGGAACGGATACAAGGAGTAAGGACAAGAATAATCCAGCAGCCATGCCCTGGTCTCTGGAGGTATTTATGCAGCCGGTCCCAAAGAGAATCAGCTGCCTCAATTAGTACTCAACAGGAACAGAAACAGGGTAGACAGGAAAACCTGGAGCAAGGGTCGATGGACTGGACCGTGAACCAGAAAGCAGACTTCACGGACTGGACCATGACAAAACCATTTATAAATTGTAGGTATTAATCCTTTTTGGAGTGGTTTAACCTGGAAGAGGGTATCTATTATATTAGATGGATAAGCGGAGGGATAATTTGAAAGCAAAGTACGTAAAAAATTCCTAATTTGTAAATATCTAAAATAGTGTACATCCCGACGAAGGGTTCCAGCTCGAAATGTCGACCAATCTTTTCCACGGATGCTGCCTGACCTGCTGAGTTCCTCCAACATGTTGTGAGTGTTCCTTCAGGTATTGTTGCATCAACAACCTTCAGAACAGATGCTTGTGTCAGTTTTAGAACGTGAACTGTGCTGAGACTTCTGGTACTTAATACACCCTGGATGAATTTTTCCCCAAATCCCTGTTGTAAATTGAGGATGTGAATGGAGGAATTGGACTCCTGTGATGAAGAGACAATTATTAGTGGTAAGAAATGGCAAGGCTGCCCAGTGGCACCATAAACAGAGCTGCAGGGACCCTGGTCACCGGTGCTACAGAGTGGACGTTGCCCGGTTGCACCAGGTGCACTAATTTACCACACTCCCACCACCCACCCCTCCTCTACGTCCCAAAGACGTGTGGGTTGATAAACTGGCTGCTGCTTGTTACTGGAAGAATGAATCAAAGGGGGAGTTGATAGGCATATGTAGAGATGAGACAGTTACAGTGTTACAGGAAAAAAGAGTGGGGAATGGATTTAATGGGATTGCTCCCCTAAGAGTTGGTCTCCTGTAGCATTAAAGTTGCTGGAGACCTACCAGGTTAAGATGGAAAAGGGAATGGAGCTGGGATATGGATTCACACAGAGTGGGAGAGAGTGAGGTGCCAAATGAAGACAGGGGATAAGATGGCTCCCATGTACAATCAGGGCTTCATTTAAACCATACAGCAAGTGCTGAGAATGGACGCATGAGCATGTTCTTCAGCTGCTCCCTGAACTTTGTCTGGGTCATCACATAAATACAGGTGTTGGTGCAGGAGTTCAGAAGCTGCAGCATGTAACCAGTTTGTTCAGTGATGTAGTTTGGGTTGTGGACATCAGTGAAATCATTAACTCCAGCAATCCACCAGTAGAAAAAAAATCCAATGTTTGTCATCCATAGGAGTATAAAGCTGCCCGTTATGGTGAAGAGTAAAACAATGGATTTCCTCCGTTTCTCCATCTCTGGGTCAATGTGATCTTCATTACCACTGCATTGCTGTAGCCTCCTCCGAACTCTGCCCGTCACTATAATGTGTCTGACTGTCAGAGCGTTGAGTAGTAGAATCAGGATGAATGGAACAAAAAGGGTTAAAATGACAGAGAGACAGTCAGCCAGGTGGTTTCAGTGTAATAGGTGGATGGCACGACCCCACCCCAAGATACATTGTCAACAATATACTCTGGTTCGTATATGAAATACCAAGGGATGCTCTTCAGGCTGAATATCACGCTCACTGTTGTTAAAACCACTGTTGCCATTTTCACAGTGCAATATCTTGTTCTCAGCTTCTGACAACAGATTGCAACAAATCGATCAAAGGTGAAGGTGACGGTGAACCAGACAGAGATATCAGTGGCTGCAGAGAGCAGGACGAGGGTGAGAGACATTGCAGGAGTGGTGTCCATGTAAGTTCCCGGAAAATGAAAGGGAATAACCGTGTACAGTAACACATCGGTGAAAACAATCATCAGATCCGCTGTCGCCATGGCCGCCAGGTAGAAGGTGATGCACTGGGAGAGTCCGCACTTTCCTTGGGACAGGATCAGAATGGCCATCAAGTTAACTGAAACAATAACTACCATTAGCAAGGAGGGACAGGAGCCTGAAGATACACTCTCAATGATTCAGGAACAGTTTCTTCTCCTCTGCCATCCAATTTCTGAATCGAAACTGAACCCGTGAACACTTCCTCAAAGCATTCTCTATTTTTTTGCACTACTTATTGTATTGAACTATTTCACATATATATATTATTGCATTGTACTGCTGCCACAAAGTGAACACATTTCACGACATGTGCTGGTGTTATTAAACCTGTTTCTGATTCTGATTCTGACTTTTTTTCGATTTCTCCTGGATCACTCATTCCCGACCTTGTTCCAAACATATTCTGCATTCCAAAGGGAAGTATGGATGACGGGCCTGATCTTACTGAGTGTAATATTGAGGTTCTGTGGTAGACCTGAGGTCAATGGGCATCAATGGGAAGGACTCTACTCTGCAGAGTCACATTACCTCACACTCTGGAAGTTTATGTTCCATCTCATTTTCTGACAACTTCCAGCTTGCTCACACTTGTACTTGGTGCATCCCTAACCATTCCTTTTCTCCATCTCAGGGGAAAGACCAATACTCATTACAGTCCAGTAGACTCCTAGAGCTACCTTAACGATATCTCACTCAGCCTGCTTCCTGTAAAGGCTCCATTCCATCCTCCCAGTTACTCCGTTGTCTCTTTTGTATCTGTTCTGGTGATGATACCTCCCACACGAGTGTTTTTATGATATTTTCACCCATCCTCCACGATTGTGTGCCCTCTCCCAAGACGACAGGCTTCTCTCCTCACCCACTACGTACATTGCACCCCGCCCTCTCTGCCACCCGGTCTAAGTGTAACCATACCCTGTATTTCCCTTCCTCCACTACCACATTCAATGGGTCATTTTCCATAAATTCTACCACCTTTCCTCCCCCCTCACCTTCATTTAGGGCCCCAAACAGTCCTTCCAGGTGAAGCAACACCTCACCTGCAAGTCCATTGGGTTTGTCTACTGTATCTGGTGCTCCCGATGCGGCCTCCTGTACATTGCTGAGACCTGACGTAAACTGGGCGATTACTTTGTTGAGCACCTTCGCTCCATTCATAACAAGCAAGATTTCCTGGTGGTTAACAATCTTAATTCCAATTCCCGTTCCCATTCCAACATGTCAGTCCATAGCCTTCTTTATTGCCACGATGAGGCCACACTCTGGTTGGAGGAACAACAACTAATATTCCGTCTTGATAGCTTCCAATTTGATGGCATGAACACTGATTACTCAAACTTCCAATTATGCCACAACTCTCCCCCAAACCTTCATCATTCCCCATTCCCCATTCCCCATTCCTAATTCACCATTCCCCATTCCCCATTCCCCATTCCTAATTCACCATTCCCCATTCCCCATTCACCATTCACCATTCCCCGTTCCCCATTCCCCATTCCCCATTCCCCATTCCTCATTCACCATTCACCATTCCCCATTCCCCATTCCCATTTCACACTGTCACCTTATCTCCTTACATGCCTATCAGCTCCCTCTGCTGTTCCTCACCAATTCTTTCTTCCATGGCCTTCTGTCCTCTGCAATAAGATTCTCCCTTCTCCAGCCCTGTATCTCTTCCCAGCTCTGTACTACCCCTCTCTCCCCACTCCCTGTTTCACCTTGTGGTTCTTCCTCCCGTCCCTCCACCTTTTTAGTCTGACCTCTCACCCTTTTCTCCAGTCCTGAAGAAGGATCTCAGCTTGAAACGTCAACTGTTAACTCTTTTACATAGATACTGCCCGAATTGCTGAGTTCCTTCAGCATTTTGTGTCTGTTGCTTCAATTTCAACAGATCTGCCTCTCTAGTCTCCTATTTTCTAACCCCGATCTCTCATTCCAAGCATTTTCTTCAGTTGGTCATTTCATCTCTTCTTCATCTCCTTCCACTGGCATCTTCCACAGGCAAACCCACTGTTTTTCACCAGTGTTTCCCACAGATTTCAGTAATACTCCCAACCCTTGTGTCACCACTCAATCCTGAAATTCAGACAAGCATACATGTCTCTTGTAATAAAAGCAAAGGTTATTGGAAACACTGAGCCACTCAGGTAACTTCTGTACAAACAGACACACAGTTAACATTTCAGTCCCATGACCCTGTCGTTCTCTATCCCACTCTGGACTTTCTGCCTTTGATTCCTGACGCTATTTCAACATGAGCACACAGAGCTCTTCTTTGCCCTTTCTCTGCCTTTCTCTCCTTCCTGAACAATTTAAAACACATTTGTTTCTAATTTATCCCCTTTTTTGGTGGATGATCATCACCATGTATTACTATTCCTGCTTCACGATCGCTGCCTGACCTGCCGAATATTTCCAGCATTTTCTGGTTTAGCTTCATGGAGATAACTGGGTGGATTGTGGGGTTGGATCTGGGGGGTTATGATGGTGAAGAATGATTAGATTCTGGGTGACAGGGTAGCATGGTGGTTAACACAATGTTTTACAGATCCAGTAACCAGGGTTCAATTCCCGCTGCTGCCGATAATCTGCAATCTCCCCGTGACTGTGTGAGTTTCCTCCGGGTTCTCCCCTTTCCTCCCACTGTTCAAAGACGTACTGACTGGTAGGTTAACTGGTCATTGTAAATTGTCCCTACATTAGGCTAGAATTAAACTGAGGGATTACTGGGTGGTGTGTCTCAAAGACCGGATGAGATTTTATCTGAACAAATAAATGTACGGACATATATAACCGGTGAAAAACATCGCAGGGAGCCAATGAGTTGGTGATCATAGGAGTGGAGTGGTTGGAGGTTGAACACTGGCAGCAGATTTATGAATAGCCTTTTTTATGGAAGGTAGGAGAAGGGTTGAAACAGGGTGGGCAATTCTAAAGGGGGCAAGCAGAGGGAATAATAGCAGAGGGGATTTTTCAGGGGTAGAGTGAAAACATGCCACTGCTGAGAGAACACAACAATGAGTTACATGCCCCTGTACAGGATGACAGCTCAAGAGCTGAAGATTTATTTTCCAAACATACAACAAAATGTATTTGGCTACAATAGGTTGGCTTACCAGGAATTCCCACAGCCGCGAGAACAGGTAGTAAATGTCTTCTAGCTGATGGAGTATTGTTGCCTCACGCATTTTCTGTAGAAGGTAATTCCACCGGTGACAGAAGGAAGGCTCCGTCTGATTACAGGACACAACCAGAGGAGCTGTACATTTATTTTAGAATAAAATTCCCTTGGGATTATTCAGTTACATCATTATTAATACTAGTTATGCTTCATAGAACAAAGCTGCACAGAAAATATAAATAGAATTCACCATAGAATCATTTGTCATTAGTTACAGTATATAGAATCTCAAGACAAGATATTCATGGAAAATACTTTTCAATATTAATGATACGCCAAGACAATTGCTTGTCTTTCTTGAATATGTTCCTCTGTTACGCCCTTTCCATGTAATATTAAATGATAACTATATGTAGATGCTTTTTGACAATGCTACCCAATACAAGAGTTAACACAACTATTTTTTCTGATAAAACAATGGAAAATTTAAATACTCAGCAAGTCTGAGAGAAAAATATAAAATTAATGCTTCCCATTCTGTGCACCACAGATTTGGAGGAGATGTAGAATTGTGCATAATTTGGTTCTTGGCAAGGACCAATGAAACTAAGTTAGGTTGAAATGGAGTGGATATTTTGGGAGTGGCCATTGTGTGAGTGGGTCAGTGTTAGAGTGGAGAATTCAGGCTTTTTCTCATAGAAGCTTTAGCAAGAAGAGGCAATGTCAGCAGGTAGATCTTTTTCTGTTAATTCTTTTCTTTCTATTTTATTGCACAGTTTGAGCACCGGGGATGCAGGGCAGTATAATGGAATGTTCCTCCCGTAGGATGTCAGATTGTTCCTGATGACTTCATCTGCAAGAAGTTCAAACCACTTTTGCTATTTCCACAGTGCAATATCTTGTTCTCACCTTCTGACAACAGATTGCAACAAATCGATCAATGGTGAAGGTGACAGTGAACCAGATACAGATATCAGTGGCTGCAGAAAGTAGGACGAGGGTGAGAGACATTGCAGGACTGGTGTCCATGAAAATTCCTGGGAAATTAAAGGGAATAACCGTGTATTGTATCATGTTAGTGAAAATAACAATCAGATCTGCCATTACCATGGCCACCAGGTAGAGGGTGATGCAACTGGAGAGTCCATAGTTTCCTCAGGACAGGATCAGAATGACCATCATGTTAACTGAAGAAATTGAAAGTGAGGATGGTAATATAGGAGTCTCAGAACATGACCTTGTCTGATGGATGTGATTTAGCAGTGTAACAGCTCTCACTTCTCTGCATTAAATTCCATCTGCCATTTTTCAGCCCATTTTTCCAGGTGATGCAAATCTCTCTCCAGGAGATTATAGCCTTCCTCGCTGTCCACTACACCCCCAATCCTGGTATCATCTATAAATTTGCTGATCCAGTTGAGCACATTATTATCCAATCAGTGATGTAGATGACAAACAACAACGGACCCAGCACCGATTCCTGCTGCACACTATTATTCATAGGCCTCCAGTCAGAGAAGCAATCACCTCCTACCCCCTCTCTGGCTTCTCCCACAAAGCCAAGGTCTAATCCAATTTACTACCTCATCTTCAATGCCAAATGACTGAACCTTCTTGATCAACCTTCCATGTGGGACCTTGTCAAATGCCTTGCTAACGTTCATGTAGACAACATCCACCGCCCTTTCTTCATCCACTTTCCTGGTAACTTCCTCGAAAAGCTCAATAAGGTTGGTTAGACACAAACAAACACGCGCAAAGCCATGCAGACTATGCTAAATCAGTTCATGTTTATCCAAATATTTCTATATCCGGTCCCTGAGAATACTTTCCAATAACTTTCCCACAACTAATGTCAGACTCACTGGCCTATAATTTCCTGGTTTATGTTTAGAGGCTTTCTTAATCAGTGGAACAAAATTGTCTATCATCCAATCATCTGGTCCCTCTCCTGTGGCCAAACATCTCTGCTCGGGCCCTGACAATTTCTGTACTTGCCTCCCATAGGGTGCACCTCGACAGGACCTGGTGACTTATCCACCCTGATCTGCCTCAGGGTAGAAAATACCACCTTCTCTGTGATCCGTACAGGGTTCATGAAGTTGATGTCATTTGCCTCACTTCTATAGACTCCGTGTCCGTCTCCCATATAAATACAGTTATAATAAAATTGGTTAAGATCTGCCGCATCTCTTTTGGCTCCGCACATGGATTACCATTCTGAGTTTCCATTGGTCTAATTTTATCCCTTGCAGTCATTTCGTGGACCATGTAGGTATCAACGATGTAGGTAGAATGAAGAAAGGATTCTGCTGAGGAAATTTGAACCACTAGATACTAAATTGAAAAGCAGAACCAAAAAGGTGGTTATCTCAGGATTACCACCTGAGCCATGTGCAAATTGGCACAGGTTTAAAAAGATTAGAGAGTTCAATGCGAGGTTCAAGGATTGATGTGGGAGAAGTGGGTTTGAATTCATGAGAAACTGGCACCAGTATTGGGGAAGGAGGGAGCTGTTCCACTGGAACGGGCTCCACCTGAACTGTGACGGGACCTGGATCCTGTCAAATCACATAACTAGGGTTGTGGATAGGGCTTTAAACTAAATAGCAGGGAGTGGCTTCAATAGATTGAAGAAGTATGAGTAAAGAAAAAGAGAAAAGTGTGGATAAAGATAAAGTAAAAGCAAAAGTTAAAGAAGAGAAAAGTAAAGGTGGAATGCAGAAAAGTCAAGTGCAAAAGAGACAAAGATTAGTAGATTCTAAAGGGGCAATGAGTGTAAGGGCACTTTATCTGAAAGTCCATAGCATCCATAGCAAGGTCAGTGAACTTGTGGCACAAATCAGTATAAAGGAATATGAATTAGTGGCCATTACAGAAGTGTGGTTGCAGGGTGGAGAGGATTGGGAATTAAAGATCCAAGGATATCAAGTAATACGGAAGGATAGGCAGGAAAGTAGGGGAGGTGGGGTAGCACTCTTAATTAAGGATGAGATCAGGACATTAGTAAGAGATGATACAAGATTCAAGGAGCAGAATTTTGAATTCATCTTGGTAGAGATTAGGAATAGTGAAGGGGAAAACATCACTGTTGGGAGTTGTCTATAGGCCATCAAATAATAACATTACAGTAGCACAGGTAATAAAACTGAGAAATATCTGAGGCATGTAAGAATGGAACAGCAGTTGTCATGGCGACTTTAACTTGCACATAGATTGAGTGAATTAAGTTGGTCGAGGCAGTCAAGAGGGTGACTTCATAGAGTACATAGGTGATAGTTTTCTTGAATAATATGTTACTGAATCTTCAAGGGAACATGCCATCTTGGATCTGCTCCTGTGTAATGAGACAGGTAAAATTAGCAATCTTACAGTTAGGGATCCTCTCGGAAAGAGTGATCACAGTATGACTGAGTTTCTTATAAAATGGAGGTTGCAATAGTTTGATCTAAAATCAGTGAATTATGCCTAAGCAAGGGAAAATACAACAGGATGAGGCAGAAGTTAAATAGGATACACTGGGAACACAGGCTATATGGTGGGATGGTTGAGGAACAGTGGAAGACTTTCAATAAAATTTTTTACGGTGCTCAGCAAAAAGTATATTCCAGTTAAAAGTAAGGACACTAAGGTGGGGAGAGCCAGCCTTGGATAACTAAGGAAATAAAGGAAGGCATCAAACTGAAAACTCATTCTTACAAAGTGGTCAAATGTAGTGGGAAAGTGGAAGTTTGGGAAAACTTTAAAAAGTAACAAAGAACCATTAGGCAAGCAATAAAGAAAGGGAAGATAGATTATGAAAATAAATGAGCATAAAATATAAAAATGGTTAGTAAAAGTTTTATAATTATATAAAGATGAAAAGAGTGGCCGACTTGAACATTGGTCCTTTGGAGAATAGGAAGTCGGAATTGATATTGGGTAATGAGGAAATGGCTGTGGCTTCACGGTGGAGGACAGTTAGCTTAATATCTGTCGTTGGGAAAATGCATGAAGCTATCATTAAAGTACAAATAGTGAGGCATTTGGAAAGAAGTGGATCCATCATCCAGATGCAGCATGGATTCAGCAAAGCCAGGTCCTGTTTGACAAACTGACTGGAGTTCTTTGAGGATAGAACAAGCACAGCGGAGACAGGGGAACAGATGGAAATTATTTACCTGGATTTCCAGAAGCTGTTTGACAAGGCGACACATAAAAGACTTATCCATAAGATAAGAATGCATAGAGTTGGGGGTGCAGTATTAGTATGGATGGAGGATTGGTTAACCAATAGAAAGCAGAGTGTTGGGGTACATGGGTGTTTCTCTGGTTGGCAAAAAGTGGTGATCAAACCACAAACAAGAGAAAATCTGAAGATGCTGGAAATCCAAGAAACACACACAACAGATTGAGGAGAGAGAACCACCAGGTGATGGTGGAACCTGGAGGGGCAGGGATGAAGTAAAGATCTGGGACATTGATTGGTGAAAGGGTCAGAAGGCCAAGGAAGAAAGAAAACGGGGGAAGGAGCACCAGAGGGAGATGATGGGCAGGCAAGGAGATAAAGTGAGAGAGGGAAAAGGGGATGGGAAATGGAGAAAGGGGTGGTTGGGGGGCATTATCAGAGGTCTGAGACGTTGACGTTCATGCCATCAGGTTGGAGACCACCAAAGTTGAATATAAGTTGTTGTTCCTCCAACCTAAGTGTAGCCATATCATGACAGTGGAGCAGAGTATGGATAGACATATCAGAATAGGAATGAGAAGTGGAATTAAAATGGGTGGCCACTGGGAGATCCCACTTGTCCTGGTGGATGGAGCATAGATGCTCAGCGAAGCGATGAACAAGAGGCCACACCGGGAGCATGAACTCACAGGTGAAGTGTCCCCTCATCTGGAAGGACTGTTTAGGGCCCTGGGTGTTCATGAGGGAGGAAGAATAGGGGCAGGTGCTGCACTTGTTCCACTTGCAAGGATAAGTGCCAGGAGGGAGATCACTGGGGAGGGACGAATGGGCAAGGGACTCATGTAGGCAGCATTCCCTGTGGAAATCAGAAAGTGGGGAAAGGGGAGGGAATAATGTGCTTGGTGATGAGGTTCCACTGGAGATTGCTGCAGTTAAAAGAAATTATGTGTTGAATGCAGAGGTTGGTGGGGTAGTAGGTGAGGATAAGAGGAACCCTATCCCTGGTAGGGCAACGAAAGGATGGGGTAACAGCAGACACGTATGAAATGGAAGCGATGCAGATGAGGGTAGCGTTGATGGTGAAGGAAGGGAAACACATTTCTTTGAAAAAGGAGGACATCTCCTTCTTTCTAGAATGAAAAACCTCATCCTGAGAGCAGATGCGATGGAGACGAAGGAATTGAGAAAAGGGGATGGTATTTTTACAAGTAGTAGGTTGGGATGAATTGTAGTCCAGGTAGTTGTGAGAGACCGCAGGTTTGTAATGGACATCAGTGAATAAGCTGCCTCTAGAGATAGAGACAGTGAGAATGATGAAGGGAAGGGAGGTGTCAGACATGAGCGAGATGAATTTGAAGGTAGGGTGGAAGTTGGAGGCAAAGCAGATGAAGTTTACGAGTTCAGCACGGGTACATGAAGCAGCACCAATGTAGTGGTGTGTGGTGTGCCACCAAGGTCGGTGCTGGGCCTGTAACTGTTCATGATATACATTAATGATCTGGAAGAAGGGACCACGTGTAGTGTGTTTACGTTTGGTGATGACACTAAGCTTAGTGGAAAGCAAGTTGTGCAGAGGATATGGAGAGTCTACAGAGAGATATACATAGGTTAAGTGAGTGGACAAGGGTATGGCAGATGGAGTATAATGTTGATAAATGCAAGATCATCCACTTTGGAAGGAAAAATGGAAGATCAGATTATTATTTAAATAGTAAAAATTTGCAGCATGCTGCTGTGCAGAGGGACTTGGGAGTGCTTGTGCATGAATCACAAAAGGTTGGTTTGCAGGTGCAGCAGGCTGTCAAGAAGGCAAATGGAAGGTTGGCCTTCATAGCTAGAGGGATTAAATTTAAGAGCAGGGAGGTTATGCTGCAACTGTACAGGGTACTGGTGAGGCCACACCTGGAGTACTGTGTGCAGTTCTGGTCTCCATACTTGAGGAAGGATATACTGGCTTTGGAGGGAGTGCAGATGAGGTTCACCAGGTTGATTCCAGATATGAGGGGGTTAAATTATGAGGAGAGATTGAGTCACCAGGGACTGTATTCACTGGACTTCAGAAGGATGAGAGGAGATGTTACGGAAACAAATAAAATTATGAAAGGGATGGATAAGATAGAGGCAGGAAAGTTGTTTCTACTGGTGGGCGAGACTAGAACAAGGGGGCGTAGCCTCAAGATTTGGGGGAGTAAATTCAAGATGGAGATAGGGTGCTCCCCATGCAAGGCTCATTCAACAGTTAATCTAATAGTTAAACATACATATGGTTTCAATTTCGTAAATTTTTTGGTTTGAACAAATTTTATTTATTTATTTATTTATTATTAGATTATTTTATCAAAAATATCTAATTTTTCTCCAACCCTCTGTAATGGATCAAGCCTTTTTGATATGGAAAATGAAGGGTATAATACGTTTTCGTGATTTATTCTTGGATAACTGTTTCACGTCCTTTGAACAGTTGTCCGATAAATATAATTTGCCCTGATCCCATTTTTTTTTAGATATTTACAAATAAGAAACCTTTTAAATACTATGCTACCTACCTTTCCAAATTCATACTTAACTGATACCTCGGAAAAATTTTTAGGTTTAAATCCTTATCAGTAAGGTTTAATAATAACTATTTATGATATAATTATGAAAATACAGCCAGGTATATCCGATAAAACTAAAAATGAATGGGAAAGGGAACTTTGACTTCACTTACCTATAGAGAAATGGGAGTAAATATTTCAATTAGTTAGATTTTCCTCTGTACGTGCTAAACATACATTGATACAATTTAAGGTGGTGCATAGGGCTGACATGTCTAAAGATAAACTAGCTCATTTTTACTCCCATATAAATCCTGTTTGTGACAGATGTCACTCTAAGGTAGCTTCTTTGACTCACGTATTCTGGTCTTGCCCTCTTTTGGAAAAATTTTGGAAGGATATTTTTGATATTATTTCACCAGTTTTGCACATTGATTTACATCCTCACCCTATTACTGCAATTTTTGGTTTAACCAGTGACGGAACATAGCTCTTTATCCACTTCAGCCTGTCAGATGATCGCATTTGTCACATTAATGGCCAGAAGATCCATTTTATTGAATTGGAAAGAGACCAATCCCCCTACTACATTTCAATGGTTTTCCCAAACTATATCATGTTTAAATTTAGAAAAAATAGAAGTGTCATTTTTGATCCTTCGGTTAAATTTGAAGAGACTTGGAAGCCACTTATTCAACACTTTCTTATGATGCAGCTTGACCTTTTCCGAATCCTTTTTATTAACCTAGAATATATGGATAGAGGAGTGAAGTTGATGACATTATTGACTGTATTCGATGTAATATATGCCCAGCTTTGTTTTGTTTTGTTTAGATCAGTTTTTGGTTTAGTTTAATTTAGTTTTTTTCTCTTAGTTTTTTTGTTACTTTGGGGTTTTGTTTTGTTATTTTTTGTATTTTTCCTTTATATCGAGAGTTTGGGAGGTCTACTATACTTGTATTATCTGTAGCTTTATTTGCATATGTCTATTACCAATAATGTAATTCCAATCTCTTTGTATTACTACTGTTACTATGCTTATGAACCTGAAAATTAATAAAAAGATTAAAAAAGGAAAGGCAGAAAGTAAGAAGGCATGAGATCAAAGGAGGCCTTGTTTTGTGAGTCCAGAATTGGCTTGTCCACAGAAGGCAAAGAGTGGTTGCTGATGACACAAACATTGGGGCTGTTGTGGATAGTCTGGAGGGTTGTCAGAGGTTACAGCGGGACATTGATAGGATGCAGAACTGGGTTGAGAAGTGGCAGATCGAGTTCAACCCAGATAAGTGTGAAGTGATTCACTTTGCTGAGTCAAATTTGAAGACAGAATATAATATTAATGGTAGCACTCTTGGCAGTTTGGAGGATCAGTGAGATCTTGGTGTCCGTGTCTATAGGACATTCAAAGCTGCTGTGCAGGTTGACAGTGTTGTTAAGAAGGCATAGGGTGTGATGGCCTTCATTGACCATGGGATTGAGTTCAGAGCCGTGAGGTAATGTTACAGTGATATAAGACCTTAGTAAGACTGCAGTTAGAGTATTGTGTTCAGTTCTGGTCACCTCACGACAGGAAGGATGTTGATTTATAGAGAGAGTGCAGAGGAGACTTACAATGATATTGCCTGGATTGGAGAGTGTGCTTCAGGAGAATAGCTTGAGTAAACTAGGCCTTTTCACCTTGGAGCAACAGAGGATGAAATGTGACCTGATAGAGGTGTATAAGATGAAGATAGGCATTGATCATGTGGATCGCCAGAGGCTTTTTCCCAAGGCTGAAATGGCTAACTTGAGAGGGCATAGTTATAAGGTGCTTGGAAGTAGGTACAAGGGGGATGTCAGAGGTAAGTTTTTCACACAGAGAGTGGTGGGTGCGTGGAATACACTGCCGGTGAAGGTGGTAGAGGTAGATACAATAGGGTTTTTCAAGAGACTCTTAGGTACATGGAGCTTAGAAAAATAGAGGGCTATGTGCTAGGGAAATTCTAGACAGTTTCCAGAGTAGGTTATGTGCTCGGCACAACATTGTGGGCCGAAGGGCCTGTAATGAGCTGTAAATTTCTATGCACTATTTTCTACACATCCTGGACAAATATGCTTCATAGGCTTTTCTGCAAAATGTTACTTCAGCGTGCATGAAACATGTAAGAAATATCACTTCAGTATGTTGCTTCCCAATAAAGGCAACCCACCCTAGATGGCACACTGATCCCTCTTAGGATGTATGATGATCATTTTCTTGATTTATTCAAGGGTTGTGGGCTTTGTAGACTGAGCCAGCTTTTTATTGACCATCCCCAGTTGTCCTTGATAAGGTGGCGGTGAGCTGCCTTCTTCAACTGCTGCAGTCTTTAAGATTCAGGTAAATCAAATTAACAGAGAGCTATTTGCCCTGGAAGTGAAAAAGTGAATTCACCGACAGGTGAATGTTCTCAATACTGCTGATGGGTCAGGAGTGAGCAGCAACCTCAGTGCTTTGACAAATTGGGACAGTAGATGGCGCAAGACAGCAGGAAGTGATACTAATTTATCAGTCTCGTTGCTTGTATTTAGACACCTACACTGAAAGTTCATTACTTCAGGATATGAATATCAGAGCACATGAGCTTTGACTGTCAGGGGTACAATCATTCAAATGTTACAGTATTGCAGGGTGTGAGACCCTGTTTGGAAAACCTCTCTATATTCAGGACCACTGAACTACCTCGACCACTGCAGACATTATTCATTGCATTCACACTTTGAATGCAAGGCTTCTTTGCACAGTTCAGTATCTATAGGCACTAATAGCAAATGTCCAAATAGAAACTGTTTAAATGTTGTGGAAAAAATCAGTTAATAATGTCCCATGATGTAGAAATGGAGGAGGCAGTTATTGTTCTGTGATTCAGTGGAGTAGCTGGTTATTTGTTTTTCAATGTGTGGGAAATATTTAAATTTATTGATATCTCGTGATAGTCTATTTCTGCCTAAGGGTCCATCCTTGGAACTCTACTATTTCTTATCTACGTGGAAAGCTTTGGTGACATGAAGAAGAAGGAAGTCTGAGAATCGGAGCGGGAGAGCAGCGGAAGCCATTTTGAATTTTTCATTTTTTCATCAGAGTTAAGAGAGGAGGGACTGCGCTGGCATGTGACGTCGGGCAGTGAAGCACGGAAGATTTAAAAGGAACACAGCCTTATACAGCGGGCAGCATTGTTTTGCGGGCGGCGGAGTGAACTGGGAGCAGAGTGAAGGCCTAAGGGCTTTGGATCAACGGGCTTAGGCGGAAACAGGCGAGGCGATGAAGGATTGGTTTTCAATTTTTCCTGTTATTTGAGGAAAGGTGTGAAGTATGAATGTGAAGGCAGCTTGTTCTCGGTGTCGGATCTGGGACGTCCTGGAGTCTCCCAGCCTCCCGGACGTCTACATCTGCGCCAGGTGTGCCGAGCTGCAGCTCCTAAAGGACCGTGTTAGGGAACTGGAGCTGCAGCTCGATGACCTTCGTCTGGTCAGGGTGAGTGAGGAGTTGATAGAGAGGAGTTGCAGGCAGGTGGTCACGCCGGGGCCACGGGAGACAGACAAGTGGGTCACAGTTAGGAAGGGGAAGGAAAAGGGTCAGGTACTAGAGAGTCCCCCGGTGGTTGTGCCCCTTGACAATAAGTACTCCTCCTTGAGTACTGTTTCATGTGGGACAGCTTACCCGGGGGAAGCGACAGTGGCCGTGCCTCCAGCACAGAGTCCAGCCCTGTAGCTCAGAAGGGTAGGGAAAGGAAGAGGTGGGCAGTAGTAATAGGGAACTCTATAGTTAGGGGATCAGATAGGCGATTCTGTGGATGCAGTCAGGAGACCCGGATGGTAGTTTTCCTCCCTGGTGCCAGGGTCCGGGATATTTCTGATCGCGTCCAAGATATCCTGAAGTGGGAGGGTGAGGAGCCAGAGGTCGTGGTACATATAGGTACCAATGACATGGGTAGGAAAAGGGAAGAGGTCCTGTAAAGAGAATATAGGGAGTTCGGAAAGGAGTTGAGAAGAAGGACCGCAAGGGGGTAGTAATCTCAGGATTACTGCCCGTGCCACGCGACAGTGAGAGTAGGAATGGAATGGGGTGGAGGATAAATGCCTGGCTGAGGGACTGGAGAGGGGTCAGGGATTCAAGTTTTTGGATCATTGGGATCTCTTTTGGCGCAGGTGTGACCTGTACAAAAAAGATGGGTTGCACTTGAATCCTAGGGGGCCAATATCCTGGTGGGGAGATTTGCGAAGGCTCCCGAGAAGACTTCAAACTAGAATGGTTGGGGGTTGTGAATCAAATTGAAGAGACTATGAGAGAGGAGGTTAGTTCACAAATAGAGAAAGCTAGTAGACAGTGTGTGAGGGAGGATAGACGGGGGACGGAGAATGGGAGCACACAGACCAAAGATGTAGGGGAGAAGGAAGAAAAAAATAACAAACTTGTTTGCTCCATTAGGAATAAACAGAGAGTAAGAGGTGGAGAGTTTCTTAAATGCATCTATTTTAATGCTGGGAGCATTGTAAGAAACGTGGATGAGCTTAGAGCATGGATTGATACCTGGAAATGTGATGTTGTAGCTATTAGTGAAACATGGCTGCAGGAGGGGTGTGATTGGCAACTAAATATTCCTGGATTTCGTTGCTTCAGGTGTGATAGAATCAGAGGGGCAAGAGGCGGCGGAGGTGTTGCATGCTTGTGAGAGAAAATATAACAGCAGTACTTTGGTAGGATAGATTAGAGGATTCGTCTAGGGAGGCTATTTGGGTGGAATTGAGGAATGGGAAAGGTGTAGTGATGCTTATAGGGGTGTATTATAGACCACCTAATGGGGAGCGAGAATTGGAGGAGCAAATTTATAAGGAGATAGCAGATATTTGTAGTAAGCACAAGGTTGTGATTGTGGGAGATTTTAATTTTCCACACATTGACTGGGAAGTCCATTCTGTAAAAGGGCTGGATGGTTTGAAGTTTGTAAAATGTGTGCAAGATAGTTTTCTGCAGCAATACATAGAGGTACCAACTAGAGAAGGGGCAGTGTTGGATCTCCTGTTAGGGAATGAGATAGAGCAGATGACGGAGGTGTGTGTTGGGGAGTACTTCGGGTCCAGTGATCATAATACCATTAGTTTCAATATAATTATGGAGAAGGATAGGACTGGACCCAGGGTGGAGATTTTTGATTGGAGAAAGGCTAACTTTGAGGAGGTGCAAAAGGATTTAGGAGTGGATTGGGACAATTTGTTTTATGGGAAGGATGTAATAGAGAAATGGAGGTCATTTAAAGGTGAAATTTTGAGGGTACAGGATCTTTATGTTCCTGTTAGGTTGAAAGGAAAGGTTAAAAGTTTGAGAGAGCCATGGTTTTCAAGGGATATTGGAAACTTGGTTTGGGAAAAGAGAGGGATCTACAATAAATACAGGCAGCTTGGAGTAAATGAAGTGCTCAAGGAATATAAAGAATGTAAAAAGAATCTTAAGAAAGAAATTAGAAAAGCTAAAAGAAGATATGAGGCTGTTTTGGCAAGTAAGGTGAAAATAAATCCAAAGGGTTTCTACAGTTATATTAATAGCAAAAGGATAGTGAGGGATAAAATTGGTCCCTTAGAGAATCAGAGTGGACGGCTATGTGCGGAACCAAAAGAGATGGGGGAGATTTTGAACGATTTCTTTTCTTCGCTATTCACTAAGGAGAAGGATATTGAATTGTGTAAGGTAAGCGAAACAAGAAGGGTAGTTAAGGAAAGTATGATAATTAAGGAAGAGGAAGTACTGGCGCTTTTAAGGAATATAAAAGTGGATAAGTCTCCAGGTCCGGTCAGGATATTCCCTAGGACCTTGAGGAAAGTTAATGTGGAAATAGCAGGGGCTCTGACAGAAATATTTCAAATGTCATTAGAAACGGGGATGGTGCCGGAGGATTGGCATATTGTTCATGTTGTTCCATTGTTTAAAAAGGGTTCTAAGAGTAAACCTAGCAATTGTTGGCCCGTGAGTTTGACGTCAGTGGTGGGTAAATTGATGGAAAGCATTCTTAGAGATGGCATATATAATTATCTGCATAGACAGGGTCTGAATAAGAACAGCCAACATGGATTTGTGCATGGAAGGTCAGGTTTGACAAATCTTACCGAATTTTTTGATGAGGTTACTAGGAAAGTCGAGGAGGGTAAAGCAGTGGATGTTGTCTATATGGACTTCAGTAAGGCCTTTGACAAGGTTCCACATGGAAGGTTAGTTAGGACGGTTCAATCGTTAGGTATTAATATCGAAGTAGTGAAATGAATTCAGCTGGCTGGCTGGAAGACACCAGAGAGTAGTGGTGGATAACTGTGTGTCAGATTGGAGGGTGGTGTCTAGTGGTGTGCCTCAGGGATCTGTACTGGGTCCAATGTTGTTTGTCATATATATTAATGATCTGGATTATAGGGTGGTAAATTGGATTAGTAAGTCGAAGCAAGCAGCTGAGAAGAAGGGAGTGAAGATATTGGGTGCAAAAAGTCTTTTTTTTTAAACACTGCTCGGAGAGAAGGGTCTGCACTGTGCAGGTGCATGACGTAGCGTGCCAAGTTTTAAAAAGAGAAATTTTCAACGGTTCTTGTTTCAATCGAAGCAAGCAGCTGAGAAGAAGAGAGTGAAGATATTGGGTGCAAAAAGTCTTTTTTTTAAAACACTGCTCAGGGAGAAGAGTCTGCACTGTGCAGGCGCGTAACGTAGCGCGCCAGGGTTTAAAAACAGACCACCATATACAGCGGGCAGCGTTGTGAGCAGGCAGCAGAGTGAGAGGGAGCAGAGTAGGATGGCTTTGGCTCAACAGGCTTCGGTGAGAACAGGCAGAGGCCAGGGTAGGTTCTGGTAAGTTTTTCTGTCCAGATTGTTTAGAGTAGAGAGAATG
Source organism: Mobula hypostoma (assembly GCF_963921235.1). NCBI lineage: Eukaryota > Metazoa > Chordata > Chondrichthyes > Myliobatiformes > Myliobatidae > Mobula > Mobula hypostoma. The sequence goes on from NC_086097.1 coordinate 96,903,087, forward strand.
CCAGGCAGGATATTGGAATGCTCCTCCTGCAAGATGTGGGAAGTCAGGGAGCCCTCCAGTGTCCCTGACAACGACACCTGCAAGAAGTGCATCCAGCTGCAGCTCCTAACAATCACGTTAGGGAACTGGAGCAGGAGCTGGATGACCTCTGGATCATTCGGGAAAATGAGGAGATTATAGATAGTAGCTACAGGGAGGTAGTTACTCCAAAGGAGCACAGCACAGGAAATTGGGTCATTTTCAGGCGAGGGAAGAGGAAAGGGCAGGCAGAGCAGGGTTCCCCTGTGGCCATTCCCCTCAAAAACAAGTATACCGTATTGGATACTGTTGGGGGGGATGACTTACTTGGGACAAGCTGCAGTAGCCGGATCTCTGGCACTGAGTCTAGTTCTGCAGTGCAGAAGGGAGGGTGGAAAAAGAGGAGAGCGGTAGTGATAGGGGACTCCATAGTTAGAGGTACTGTGAGGGAATCCAGGAGTGCCCCTATTGACTGTTTGAAGAGAGACAGAGAGAGAGTTATTTACTACCGATATGTTGCTTTTGAAAAGAGAGAGAGAGAGAGAAGAAGATTAATGGTTGGACTGTCACTTTAAGGCACTGGAAGTAACTTTGGATTTCTACTGAGTTTGGGTTTGGAGACAGTACCGAGCAGCTTGAAAGTTGCTATGGTGACCGACAGGACATTATTGATGTTACTTTCAAGGACTTGTTGCCTGCTTGCATTTCTTTGCAGACAAAGGAAGGAGGGACTCTTTGAATGACAGGAGATGTTCAGCCTGGTGAAGTAAATGGGAGGTCAGATGATACAGACCTCAGACACATGATCTGGACATTGAATGAGCAGTGTTGTGCCCGCAGAGAAAGTGGGTTTTGGAGGATCGATCAGGCGGATCGATCCAAATTGCTATTCCAGCGGTGATGAAGGGGTTGACTGGTGGGGAGTTGTCTATGTGTCCACCCTTGCTGGGGTGATAGCTCCACCACAGGAAAACCGGTCCCCCTGGTTAAAGTCACAGTCAGTGACTTGTAAAGGATTTCGGAGGACGACGAGAAAATCGACGGCAACAGCTCACCTGAAGACTCAACTCTCTCTCTCTCTCTCTCTCCATCACTATTTAACTCAATACCACGAACTGAACTGAACTGAACTTTACTCAACATCGTAAGTCTGTATCTTTTTACCCCTAGACTTAGAGAAGTTTGGTTTTTCATACATATATATTCAACACTTACTTTTATCTATAATTCTTGCTAACCTGTTTGATTTATCTTCAATTAGTTTACTGTATTGCGTAGTTACTAATAAATATTAGTAGTTTATAGCAATACTGGACTCCAAAGTGGTTTCTATTTCTGCTGGTTTCTTTATTCCCGTCATGGGGTACGTGACAGTACAGATAGGAGGTTCTGTGGTCGTGACAGAGAATTCAGGATTGTTTGTTGCCTCCTGAGTGCCAGGGTCAAGGATGTCTCTGATTGATGGCATGACATTCTGAAGTGGGAGGGTGATCAGCCAGATGTCATGGTGCACATCGGTACCAATGACATAACAAGGAAGAGTGAGGAGGTCCTGGAGAATGAGTATAGAGTGCTTGGTAGGAAGTTGAAAAGCAGAACCTCGAGGGTGGTAATCGCAGGATTGCTACCTGTGCTACGTGCCAGTGAGGGTAAGAATAGGATGCTCTGGAGGAGGCACAAGTGGCTGAGGAACTGGTGTAGGGGGCAGGGTTTCAGATTTCAGGGTCACTGGGACCTCTTCTGGGGCAGGTGGGACCTGTGCAAGAGAGACAGGTTACACTTGAACTACAAGGGGACCAATATCCTTTCAGGGAGGTTTGTTAGCGCTGTTGGGGAGGCTTTAAACTAGATTTGCAGGGGGATGGGAACCAGAGTGCCAGAGCTGACAGTGTGGCTGGAGTGAAAATAAATGATGCTAAAAGTTCAAGCAAATCCGCTAATAGAAAGGTTGTGAGTGGTGGTAAAAATCTTCTGAGGTGTATATATTTCAATGCTAGGAGTATTGCGGGGAAGGCAGATGAGTTGAGGGTGTGGATTGACACGTGGAATTATGACGTTACAGCAATTAGTGAAACTTGGCTACAGGAAGGGCAGGACTGGCAGCTTAATATTCCAGGGTTCCGATGTTTCAGATGTGATCGAGGCAGAGGAATGAAAGGTGGGGGAGTAGCATTGCTTGTCAGGGAAAATGTTACAGCAGTGCTCAGGCAGGACAGATTAGAGGGCTTGTCTACTGAGTCCCTATAGGTGGAGCTGAGAAACAGGAAAGGTAAGGCCACATTAGTGGGGTTGTATTATAGACCACCCAACAGTTAGCGAGAATTGGAGGAGCAAATCTGCAGAGAGATAGCAGGCAACTGCAGGAAACATAAAGTTGTGGTGTAGGGGATTTTAATTTTCCACATATTGATTGGGACTCCCATACGGTTAGGGGTCTAGATGGGTTAGAGTTTGTAAAATGTGTTCAGGAAAGTTTTCTAAATCAATATATAGAGGTGCCAACTAGAAGGGATGCAATATTAGATCTCCTATTAGGAAATGAGTTAGGACAAGTGACGGAAGTGTGTATAGGGGAGCACTTTAGTTCCAGTGATCACAACACCATTAGTTTCAACTTGATCATGGATAAAGATAGATCTGGTCCTAGGGTTGAGGTTCTAACCTGGAAGAAGGCCAAATTTGAAGAAATGAGAAAGGATCTAAAAAGCGTGGATTGGGACAGGTTGTTCTCTGGCAAGGATGTGACTGGTAAGTGGGAGGCCTTCAAAGGAGAAATTTTGAGAGTACAGAGCTTGTATGTTCCTGTCAGGATTAAAGTCAAAGTGAATAGGAATAAGGAACCTTGGTTCTCACAGGATCTTGCAACTCTGATAAAGAAGAAGAAAGAGTTGTATGACATGTATAGGAAACAGGGAGTAAATAAGGTGCTTGAAGAGTATAAAAAGTGCAAGAAAATACTTAAGAAAGAAATCAGGAGGGCTAAAAGAAGACATGAGGTTGCCTTGGCAGTCAAAGTGAAGGATAATCCAAAGAGCTTTTACAGGTATATTAAGAACAAAAGGATTGTAAGGGATAAAACTGGTCCTCTTGAAGATCAGAGTGGTCGGCTATGTGCAGAACCAAAAGAAATGGGGGAGATCTTAAATGGGTTTTTTGCATCTGTATTTACTAAGGAAACTGGCATGAAGTCTATGGAATTAAGGGAAACAAGTAGTGAGATCATGGAAACTGTACAGATTGAAAAGGAGGAGGTGCTTGCTATCTTGAGGCAAATTAAAGTGGATAAATCCCCAGGACCTGACAGGGTATTCCCTCAGACCTTGAAGGAGACTAGTGTTGAAATTGCAGGGGCCCTGGCGGATATATTTAAAATGTCGGTGTCTACAGGTGAGGCACCAGAGGATTGGAGAATGGCTCATATTGTTCCGTTGTTTAAAAAAAGATTGAAAAGTAATCCGGGAAATTATAGGCCAGTAAGTTTGACGTCGGTAGTGGATAAGCTATTGGAGGGAGTACTAAGAGACAGAATCTATTTGGATAGACAGGGACTTATTAGGGAGAGTCAACATGGCTTTGTGCATGGTAGGTCATGTTTGACCAATCTGTTGGGAGTTTTTCGAGGAGGTTACCAGGAAGGTGGATGAAGGGAAGGCAGTGGATATTGTCTACATGGACTTCAGTAAGGCCTTTGACAAGGTTCCACATGGGAGGTTAGTTAGGAAAATTCAGTCACTCGGTATACATAGAGAGGTAGTAAATTGGATTAGACATTGGCTCAAGGGAAGAAGCCAAAGAGTGGTAGTAGAGAATTGCTTCTCAGAGTGGAGGCCTGTGACTAGTGGTGTGCCACAGGGATCAGTGCTGGGTCCATTGTTATTTGTCATCTATATCAATGATCTGGATGATAATGTGGTAAATTGGATCAGCAAATTTGCTGATGATACAAAGATTGGAGGTGTAGTGGACAATGAGGAAGTTTTTCAAAGCTTCTAGAGGGATTTGGACCAGCTGGAAAAATGGGCTGAAAAATGGCAGATGGAGTTTAATACAGACAAGTGTGAGGTATTGCACTTTGGAAGGACAAACCAAGGTAGAACATACAGGGTAAATGGTAAGGCACTGAGGAGTGCAGTAGAACAGAGGGATCTGGGAATACAGATACAAAATTCCCTAAAAGTGGTGTCACAGGTAGATAGAGTCATAAAGAGAGCTTTTTGTACATTGGCCTTTATTAATCAAAGTATTGAGTATAAGAGCTGGAATGTTGTGATGAGGTTGTATAAGGCATTGGTGAGGCCGAATATGGAGTATTGTGTTCAGTTTTGGTCACCAAATTACAGGAAGGATATTAATGAGGTTGAAAGAGTGCAGAGAAGGTTTACAAGGATGTTGCCGGGACTTGAGAAACTCAGTTACAGGGAAAGGTTGAATAGGTAAGGGCTTTATTCCCTGGAGTGTAGAAGAATGAGGGGAGATTTGATAGAGGTATATAAAATTATGATGGGTATAGATAGAGTGAATGCAAGCAGGCATTTTCCACTGAGGCAAGGGGAGGAAAAAACCAGAGGACATGGGTTAAGGGTGAGGGGGGGAAAGTTTAAAGGGAACATTAGTGGGGGCTTCTTCACACAGAGAGTGGTGGGAGTATGGAATGAGCTGCCAGACGAGGTGGTAAATGCGGGTTCTTTTTTAACATTTAAGAATAAATTGGACAGATACATGGATGGGAGGTGTATGGAGGGATATGGTCCGTGTGCAGGTCAGTGGGACTAGGCAGAAAATGGTTCAGCACAGCCAAGAAGGGCCAAAAGGCCTGTTTCCGTGCTGTAGTTTTTCTATGGTTTCTTAGTATGGAGATGATACTAAGATAGGTGGAGTTGTGGATAATGAAGTAGGTTTTCAAAGTTTGCAGACAGAATTAGACCACTTAGAAGAGTGGGCTGAAAGATGGTAGATGGAGTTTAATGCTGATAAATGTGAGGTGCTACATTTTGGTAGGACTAATCAAAATAGGACATACATGGTAAATGGTAGGACATTGAAAAATGCAGTAGAACAGAGGGATCTAGGAATAATGGTGCATAGTTCCCTGAAAGTGGAATCTCATGTGGATGGGATGGTGAAGAAAGCTTTTGGTATGCTGGCCTTTATAAATCAAAGCATTGAGTATAGGAGATGGGATGTAATGTTGAAATTCTATAAGGCATTGGTAAGGCCAAATTTGGAGTATTGTATACAGTTCTGGTCACTGAATTATAGGAAAGATGTCAATAAAATTGAGAGAATACAGAGGAGATTTACTAGAATGTGGCCTGCATTTCATCTCCTAAGTTACAGAGAAAGGTTGAACAAGTTAGGTCTTTATTCTTTGGAGCGTAGAAAGTTGAGAGGGGACTTGATAGAGGTATTTAAAATTATGAGGGGGATAGATAGAGTTGACATGGATAGGCTTTTTCCACTGAGAATGGGGGAGATTCAAACAAGAGGACACGAGTTGAGAGTTAAAGGGCAAAAGTTTAGGGGTAACAGGAGGGGGAACTTCTTTACTCAGAGAGTGGTAGCTGTGTGGAGCGAGCTTCCAGCAGAAGTGGTTGAGGCAGGTTCGATATTGTCATTTAAAGTTAAATTGGATGGATATATGGACAGGAAAGGAATGGAGGGTTATGGGCTGAGTGCAGGTCAGTGAGACTAGGTGAGAGTAAGAGTTCAGCATGGACTAGAAGGGCCGAGATGGCCTGTTTCCGTGCTGTAATTGTTATATGGTTATATGATCCAAATGCTTACGATTGGGTTCAGCTGATGATGTCAAACTCCACCACAGTAACACCTCTCTCACCAGCTCCAAATTGCCCATGTGCTGCATTGGAAAAGCAGAATCTTCTTCAACTGAATACATGTATTGTGAAGTCCATCACCAACGTTTTGGTCTCCTGCACAAATTCCATTTTCTGGTTAATAACTTTATTCATTTCCCTTGACTGTTTGTAAATCTGGTTCCTCCTTAAGCAAAATGTAACCAAGGTGCTTCCTTTTACCCCAGTAGCCTTGTCAGACTCTTCCCCTCCTACAGCTGGTTCTTGTTGAAACACTGATCCTTCCATTTGTCCAGACCTGCTTATTGCATTGCTCCACGAGATGGTTCACAAGCGTTTATCTGAACTCATGTTGCCTAATTACTAACAGTCAGGACGAGGCTGAAAGGTGGCTGTGTTTAATCCTTTTATCTGTGTCATTTTACAGTTGTATAATTCATTTTCTACTATTTCTCTGGCTCATATGTCTATTGCGTAGATATATTTCTTTTCTTATGTCACGTATCCCATGATGGGAATAAAGAACCAGCAGAAATAGAAACCACTTTGGAGTCTAGTATTGCTATAAACTAATAGTATTTATTAATAACTATGCAATACAGTAAACTAAGTGAAGATAAATCAAACAGGTTAGCAAGAATTATATATATAAGTAAGTAAATCAGTAAGTGTGGAAAAATATGTATGAAAACCCAAGCTTCTTTAAGTCTAGGGGTAAAAAGATACAGTCTCACAATGTTGGGTAAAGTTCAGTTTAGTTCAGTTCGTGGTATTTAGTTGAATAGTGATGGAGAGAGAGAGAGAGAGTGAGTTGAATCTTCAGGTGAGCTGTTGCCGTCGATTTTCTCGTCGTCCTCCGAAATCCTTTACAAGTCACCAACTGTGACTTTAACCAGGGGGACCGGTTTTCCTGTGGTGGAGCTATCACCCCGGCAAGGGTGGAACTCCCCACCAGTCAACCGCTTCTCCTCCTTCCACTGCAGGAGTGATTGGATCGATCCGCCTGATCGATCCTCCAAAACCCACTTTCTCTGTGGGCACAACGATGCTCATTCAGTGTCCAGATCATGTGTCTGAGGTCTGTATCATCTGACCTTCTATTTATCTCACCGTGCTGAGCATCACCTGTCATTCAAAGAGTCCCTCCTTCCGTTGTCTGTAAAGAAATGTAAGCAAGCAACAAGTCCTTGAAAGTAACATCAATAATGTGCTGTCAGTCACCATAGCAAACTTTGAGCTGCTTAGTATTATCTCCAAAGTAAAACTCTAAAGTTACCTCCTGTGACAGTCCAACCGTCAATCTTCGTCTCTCTCTCTCTCTTTTCAAACCAAACCATCGATGATAAATAACTCTCTCTTTCTCTCTTCAAACAGTTAATAGGGGCACTCCTGGATCCCCTCACGTTTAGAAGTGGAGCAAAAATACTGTACCTTATAATCTCAGCGAGCTGTCACCAAGCCCTTCAGGTATTGCTACGTCAACAGCCTGAAGTACAGATGCTTGTGTCACTTTTAGAACATGAATTGTGTTGAGACATCTAGTACTTAATATGCCATGGATGAATTTTTACCAAAATTCCTGTCTTTAGGGGCATAACTAGAAACTGAGGATGTGAATGGAGGAATTGGACACCTTTGATGAAAAGACGAAAGCGGTGGGAATTGAGCCCTGGTCACTGGTATTGTAAAGCATTCTGCTAACCACTACGCTACCATTATTTTGGAGCCAAGCAGGATGGATTTTCTGTTTCCTGTGAGGCTGCAGGCATTATCTGCATTGTGACAACCCAATTCATGGTCACGTTTCTGATGTGCAAATTATCTGGGTGACATATAGCTCACAGGAACAGAATCCTGGCATAAACTGGGGCCGTGGTAGAGTGAAGTGGATGGAAAAGAGAATGGAGCTGGGGATATGGATTCACACAGAGTGGGAGTGAGTGAGGTGCCAAATGAAGATGGGGGACACGGTGGCTCTGATGCACTTCATTTAAACCATACAGCAAGTGCTGAGAATGGGCACATGAGCATGTTCTTCAGCTGCTCCCTGAACTTCGTCTGGGTCACCACATAAATACAGGTGTTGGTGCAGGAGTTCAGAAGCTGCAGCATGTAACCAGTTTGTTCAGTGATGTAGTTTGGGTCATGGACACCCGTGTAATCATAAACGCTAGCAGTCCGCCAGTAGAGAAAGAATCCAATGTTTGTCATCCATAGGAGTATAAAGCTGCCCGTTATGGTGAAGAGTAGAACAATGGATTTCCTCTGTTTCTCCATCTCTGGGTCAATGTGATCTTCATTGCCGCTGCATTGCTGTAGCCTCCTCCGAACTCTGCCCGTCACTATAATGTGTCTGACTGTCAGAGCGTTGAATAGTAGAATCAGGATGAATGGAACAAAAGGGGTTAAAATGATACAGAGACAGTCAAAAGCCAACCAGGCGGTTTCAGTGTAAAAGCTGGATGATACGACCCCACCCCAAGCTACATTGTCAACAATATACTCTGGTTCGTATATGAAATACCAAGGGATGCTCTTCAGGCTGAATATCACGCTCACTGTTGTTAAAACCACTGTTGCCATTTTCACAGTGCAATATCTTGTTCTCAGCTTCTGACAACAGATTGCAACAAATCGATCAAAGGTGAAGGTGACGGTGAACCAGACAGAGATATCAGTGGCTGCAGAGAGCAGGACGAGGGTGAGAGACATTGCAGGAGTGGTGTCCATGTAAGTTCCCGGAAAATGAAAGGGAATAACCGTGTACAGTAACACATCGGTGAAAACAATCATCAGATCCGCTGTCGCCATGGCCACCAGGTAGAAGGTGATGCACCGGGAGAGTCCGCACTTTCCTTGGGACAGGATGAGAATGGCCATCAAGTTAACTGAAACAAAGAGAAATGAGACAAGTAAGATACTGACAGACATCCCAACCATGAAGGCTATTCCGAAGAGCAAGGAAGAAAAACATGGTCAGGTCATTGTCCACTTAGAAATACCTCTGTCATCCAAGTGGGAAATCCCTCAGGGATGTCCCATTCACAGTTTAATCTGGCTCTTTTTGCCAAGTTAGACCACTCAAGGTCATAGTGTGCTATTACTCACCAATAAAGTTTTGTTTACAAACAGTTTTTACCATCATTGGCACTAGGCTCCATATTATCCAGGACATCTTCAAGGAGTGATGTCTTAAAAAGGCAGCATCCATTATTAAAGACCCCAAGCTCCCAGGATATGCCCTCCTCTCATTGCTGCTATTAGCAAGGAGGGACAGGAGCTTGAAGACACACTCTCAATGATTCAGGAACAGTTTCTTCCCCTCTGCCATCCGATTTCTGAATCGAAACTGAACCCGTGAACACTTCCTCAAAGCATTCTCTATTTTTTTGCACTACTTATTGTATTGAACTATTTCACATATATATATTATTGCATTGTACTGCTGCCACAAAGTGAACACATTTCGCGACATGTGCTGGTGTTATTAAACCTGTTTCTGATTCTGATTCTGACTTTTTTTCGATTTCTCCTGGATCACTCATTCCCGACCTTGTTCCAAACATATTCTGCATTCCAAAGGAAGTATGGATGACGGGCCTGATCTTACTGAGTGTAATATTCAGGTTCTGCGGTAGACCTGAGGTCAATGGGCATCAATGGGAAGGACTCTACTCTGCAGAGTCACATTACCTCACACTCTGGAAGTTTATGTTTCTTCTCATTTTCTGACAACTTCCAGCTTGCTCACACTTGTACTTGGTGCATCCCTAACCATTCCTTTTCTCCATCTCAGGGGAAAGACCAATACTCATTACAGTCCAGTAGACTCCTAGAGCTACCTTAACGATATCTCACTCAGCCTGCTTCTTGTAAAGGCTCCATTCCATCCTCCCAGTTACTCCGTTGTCTCTTTTGTATCTGTTCTGGTGATGATACCTTCCACACGAGTGTTTTTACGATATTTTCATCCATCCTTCACGATTGTGTGCCCTCTCCCAAGACGACAGGCTTCTCTCCTCACCCACTACATACACTGCACCCCTGCCTTCTCTGCCACCCAGTCTAAGTGTAGCCATACCCTGTATTTCCCTTCCTCCACTACCACATTCAATAGGTCATTTTCCATAAATTCTACCACCTTTCCTCTCCCCTCACCTTCATTTAGGGCCCCAAACAGTCCTTCCAGGTGAAGCAACACCTCACTTGCAAGTCTGTTGGGTTTGTCTACTGTATCTGGTGCTCCCGATGCGGCCTCCTGTACATTGCTGAGACCTGACGTAAACTGGGGGATTACTTTGTTGAACACCTTCATTCCATTCATAACAAGCAAGATTTCCCAGTGGCTAACAACATTAATTCCAATTCCAGTTCCCATTCCAACATGTCAGTGCTTGGCCTCCTCTATTGCCACGATAAGGCCCCTCTCAGCTTGGAGGAACATCAGGCATGTTGCAACTTCAGGGGTCAACATCAATTTCAACTGACAAACGAGAAAATCTGCAGATGCCGGAAGTCCAAGCAACAGTCTTTCCCTTCCTCCACCATCAATGCTGCTCTCGACTGCATCGCCACCATTTTGCATATGTCTGCCCTCACCCCATCCTCCCACCAACCCACCAAGGATAGGTTTCCTCTTGTCCTCACCTAGCACTCCACCAGCCTCTGTGTCCAGAACATAATTCTACGTAACTTCTGCCAACTCCAGTGGGACCTTATCACCAAGCTCCATTCCTCACCTCCCCCCACCCCACTTTCTGCTTTCTGTAAGGCTTCCTCCCTATGTGAGATCCTTGTCCATTCATCCCTCCACTCTCTCCTGGCACTTATTCTTACAACCGGAAAAAGTGCTGCATCTGCCCCTACACCTCCTCCCTCACTACCATTCAGGGCCCCAATCAGACCTTCCAGGTGAGGCGACACTTTACCAGTGAGTCTGTTGGGTAATCTACTCTATCTGGTGCTCCCAATGTGGCCTCTTGTGTATCGGTGAGATCTGACGCAGATTGGGAGAGCACCTCACTGAGCACATACACTCTGTCTGCCAGAAAAGGTGGGATCTCCCAGTGACCACTCATTTTTATTCCACTTCCCATCTTCATTCAAACATGTCAGTCCATTGTCTCCTCTACTATCGTGACAATGCCACACTCCGGTTGGAGGAACAACACCTCATATTCCGTCTTGGTAGCCTCCAACCCGATGGCATGAAAACTGATCTCTCGAACTTCCAATTATGGTGCAACACACACGCCCCACCCTTCACCATTCCCCACTCCTATTTCATTCTGACACCTTATCTCCTTAAACGCCCATCACCTCCCTCTGCTGCCCCCCTTTCTTTCTTCCATTGCCTCTCCTATTCAATGCCCCTTCTCCAGCCCTGTATCTCTTTCACCAATCAACTTCCCAGCTCTTCACTTCACCCCTCCCCCCTCCCAGTTTCACCTTGTGGTTTTTCTCCCCTCCTCCCACCATCTTAGTCTGAATTCTCACCTTTTATCTTCAGACCTGATGAAGGGTCTCAGCCTGAAAAGTCGACTGATAACTCTTTTACACAGATACTGCCTGGCCTGCTGAGTTCCTTCAGCATTTTGTGTCTGTTGCTTCAATTTCAACAGATCTGCCTTCCCAGTCTCCTGTTTTCTCACCCAATCTCCCATTCCAAGCATTTTCATCAATTGGACATTTCATCTCTATTTCACCTCCTTCCACTGGCATCTTCCACAGGCAAACCCACTGTTTTTTACCAGTGTTTCCCACAGATTTCAGTAATACTCCCAACCCTTGTGTCACCACTCAATCCTGAAATTCAGACAAGCATACACCTCTCTTGTAATAAAAGCAAAGGTTATTGGAAACACTGAGCTGATCAGGTAACTTCTGTACAAACAGACACACAGTTAACATTTCAGTTCCATGACCCTGTCGTTCTCTATCCCACTCTGGACTTTCTGCCTTTGATTCCTGACGCTATTTCAACATGAGAACACAGAGCTCTTCTTTGCCCTTTCTCTGCCTTTCTCTCCTTCCTGAACAATTTAAAACACATTTGTTTCTAATTTATCCCCTTTTTTGGTGGATGATCATCACCATGTATTACTATTCCTGCTTCACGATCGCTGCCTGACCTGCCGAATATTTCCAGCATTTTCTGGTTTAGCTTCATGGAGATAACTGGGTGGATTGTGGGGTTGGATCTGGGGGGTTATGATGGTGAAGAATGATTAGATTCTGGGTGACAGGGTAGCATGGTGGTTAACACAATGTTTTACAGATCCAGTAACCAGGGTTCAATTCCCGCTGCTGCCGATAATCTGCAATCTCCCCGTGACTGTGTGAGTTTCCTCCGGGTTCTCCCCTTTCCTCCCACTGTTCAAAGACGTACTGACTGGTAGGTTAACTGGTCATTGTAAATTGTCCCTACATTAGGCTAGAATTAAACTGAGGGATTACTGGGTGGTGTGTCTCAAAGACCGGATGAGATTTTATCTGAACAAATAAATGTACGGACATATATAACCGGTGAAAAACATCGCAGGGAGCCAATGAGTTGGTGATCATAGGAGTGGAGTGGTTGGAGGTTGAACACTGGCAGCAGATTTATGAATAGCCTTTTTTATGGAAGGTAGGAGAAGGGTTGAAACAGGGTGGGCAATTCTAAAGGGGGCAAGCAGAGGGAATAATAGCAGAGGGGATTTTTCAGGGGTAGAGTGAAAACATGCCACTGCTGAGAGAACACAACAATGAGTTACATGCCCCTGTACAGGATGACAGCTCAAGAGCTGAAGATTTATTTTCCAAACATACAACAAAATGTATTTGGCTACAATAGGTTGGCTTACCAGGAATTCCCACAGCCGCGAGAACAGGTAGTAAATGTCTTCTAGCTGATGGAGTATTGTTGCCTCACGCATTTTCTGTAGAAGGTAATTCCACCGGTGACAGAGGGAAGGCTCTGTCTGATTACAGGACACAACCAGAGGAGCTGTGCATTTATTTTGGAATAAAGTTCTCTTGGGATCATTTGGTTACATAGTTATTAATATTAGTTGTGCTTCATAGAGCAAAGCTGCACAGAAAATAAAAATAGAATTCCTGAAAGAATCAGTTGTAATTAGTTAGAGATTATGCAATCTCAAGACAAGATATTCATGGAAAATACTTTTCAATATCAATGATACACCAAAGAAGCCAATTTATGTTTTTCTTGAATATATTGCTGTTATTCCCTTTCAATGTAATATTTGAAGTCAGCTGTATGTAGGTGCTTTTTGACAATGCTACCCAATACAAGAGTTAACACAACTACTTCCTGTGATAAAACATGAAAAGCTTCAAATACTGAGCAAGTCAGAGAGAAAAATAGAAACTTAATGCTTCCCATTCTGTGCATCACATATTCTGAGAAGATGTTGGATTGTGTATAATTCAGCACTAGGCAAGGATCAATGAAAATAAGTTAGGTTGAAGTGGAGTGGATTTTTGGAGTGGCTATTGTGTGAGTGGGACAGTGTTAGAGAGGGGAATTCTGGCTTTAGCTCATAGAAGCTTTGGGAAGCAGAGGCAAAGTCTCTAGGTAGATCTTTTTCTGTTGATTTTTTTCTTTCTTTTGTATTGCAGTTAGAGCACTGGGGATGCCGGACAGGATAACTGAATGCTCATCTTGTGGGATGTGAGATTGTTCCTGATGACTGCACCTGCAAGAAGTGCATCCTGTTGCAACTTCTTTCAGACTGTTAAGGAATTGGAACTGGAACTGGATGAACTCTGGATCATTTGTTAGTCTCAGTGGTTAATCAACAGCAGATACAAGGAGCAGGACACAGGTGAATGGGTGACTATCAGGAGGGGGAAATGGGATAGGCTGCCAGTGGAGAGTACCCCTGTAACTGTATTTTCCCAACATTAGGTACACTGCTTTGGATATTGTTGGGGGCACTTGTGGATTGGGACAGGTTGTTGTCAAGCAAAGGTGCGTTTGGAAAGTAGGAAACCTTCAAAAGTGAAATTTTGAGTGTACAGACTATGTTCCTGTCAGAATAAAAGAGTGGGATAACAGGGTTAGGGAACCTTGGTTTTTGAGAATTATTGAGGCATTTGTTGAGAAAAAGAAGGAGGTCCATAGTAGGTATAGGCAGGATGAAGCAAATAAGGTACTTGAGGAGTATAGGAAATGCAAGAGGACACTTAAGGAAATCAAGAGGACTGAAAGAAGGCATGAGTTTGCTTGAGCAGATAAATGGAAGAAGAATCTCAAGGGCTTCTACAGATATATTAACAGCAAAAGGATAACGAGGAACAAACTTGGTCCTCTGCAACATTAGAGTGGGCATCAATGAATGGAGATGAAATAAATGGGGGAGATCTGAAATGGATTTTTTTTGCATCCAATTTGTTTCCAGAGATGGACACAGTCTATAGAAGTGAAGCCAAGCAGCAATGAGGTCATGGACCCTATACGCATTACAGAGGTTGGGGTGTTTGCTGTCTATAGAAAAGTTAAGGTGGATAAATCTCCAGGGCCTGACAAAGTGTCCTCTCTGTCCTGTGGAAGTTAGTGCAGAGGTTTCAGGGGCCCTAGCAGAGATAATTAAAATATCCTTAGTCATGGTGAAGTGCTGGAGGATTGGACTTAGCAGGGACCTCAAAGCTTTCAGTTTTGAACTCTGAACTCCAACGTCCCAGAACTGTAATAGTGTCACACTAACTGCTATGCGTCTGTTGCACCCGTGTGATTGCACACATCTCAGTCACTAGGGGAGCACACTGAGGCTGAATGTCAAATGAGAAGATGTTCTTCAATGCCACTATCATATCTACTACTATCACTGGCAGCCTGTTCTGAGCATCCACCACTCTCCGCGTTAAAAAATCTTACCCCACACATTTCCCTTAAACATTTTCCTTCACACTTTTCGTGCATGTCCTTTAATATTTGACATTTCTACATTGAGTAAATGACTATGGCCTTCATAATTTTACCAGAGCTTACAAGACTTGGATCAACCTGTAACATAGAGAGACCAACCATGTTTATCTCCTTTCAGCTCATACCCTCTAATCCAGGCAGCATCGTGGTAAACCTGTTCCAGAGCTCCCACATCCCTCCTGAGATGGGCGCACAATACTCCAAGTGTGACCTACCCAGTGTTCTTTGTAGCTGCAACATGACTCCCTTACCCCTATACTCAATGCCCTGACCAATGAAGGCAAGCATGTGTTACGTACCCCGTAACTGGGTTGCCAAACCAGCAGAAATGGATCACTCAGTTGGAGTCTGGAGTACTAGAACTAAGAAAGTTTTATTAAAGAAACAAGCAACACAGTAATCGAAAGGATAATAAATGCAACAGTTCAGCGATGATAAACACACATGTGCACAGAATTAAGATAACAGCATCAATCAAGCTCTATCGTTGTCTAGGGGTAAATGACCAAATTTCAAAATGACTCAAAGTTCAGTCCAGTTCAGTTCGCAGTAATCGTTGTCATGGCGATGGACAACGTTGGGGAAGAGAGAGATAGAACAGGAACAACTGATCATTCAGAACACTGCTTCACTCACAGACCGGCGAGATTGCTCACAAGCAACTTTTTTGGGCGGGTCCTTGGTGATGTCACCTGAGGTCACCGACTGTGACCCCTCCTCCAGATGCGGTCGATCCTCTGCAGCGAACCCGGCACCCAGGCAAGGGCGGACACACACCGGGTTCCCGCTGATCGTACCTTTCCACCCCGGGCGTTGTCTGGTACTTCTCACCCACTCGTGGGAGGCGCACCGCTTCCAGGGTCTCGTTACCTCGGGTGGCGTGTGTCCTGCCTTAGAGAACCTGTCCCTTTTTATCCCCCTGCTGGGGTATCGCCTGTCCATCACTTCAAACAGTTCAAGGTTCAAAGAGGGGAGCCGCTCCAGACAGCTCTTCCTCCCACATCCCTTCATTACACATCTCCAGACGCTGCTCCATTGTTCCTTATCTCTCCTTCCCCTGAGGGCAGGTGGCAGACCAACTGCTGATGCCACTGATGCTAGCCCAGGCCAGCAAACATCTTAATTTTATGTGCATTCTCGTAACACTTCCCCCCTTTAAGGATTTTTACCGGGAGGTAAAAATTACAAACATGACTACATTATTTGATACATACACAATATACATCTTTATCAGCTATTTGGCTAACACAGCGAGTTTGAAGCTGTCAACACCTTGACAGACAGTCATCACATTTTCTGTTCCTTTTACACGTGTTATTAATAATCCCTTAGACCAGGCTCCAACTCAGCAAACTTCATAGTGGCCAAAAACACTGATGAATTGCGACCAATGTAACCTCTCATTTGGTTTTGTCCCGGACCACAACAACAACGGTCGTCCCATTCCGACTCAATTTTCTCTCGCAAGGGCTTAGTAGGAGGGGGACGGGTATTGACCGCAGAGTTATTGCAAAACTTCCTGCAGTACCCCACCATCTCCAAGAGCCTTCTGAGGGCCCTCTTGTCTGTCGGGGTTGGGAGGTCAGCGATAGCCTGCACTGTAGCTTGCATCACTGCCAGCTGCCCCTGTGTCACCACAATTCCCAGGTAAGTGACCCTCGTGTGGCCGAATTCATTTTTTTCAAGGTTCACTATCAAACTGGCTTCAGACAGCCGTATTAAATTGCCAATACACACCTCTGTGTTCATCAGCCCTTTAGTCACTGAATTACTCAAAAAATATGGGTGTTGTTTACTTGGCCGCCCTATTGTAACCACAATCACCCAACGTCCCAGTTCTTTGCATTTCCTCGGGACAATCAAACACATGTGTGCGAGTCGTTTAATTACTCCTTCGGGGATTAAGGGAGAGACCTTATCAGTAGACCTGGCCAAAACAATAGCCTTCTCCCATCTGACCGATCCCATCCTAATCTTTTCAAAATGGTTTTTTCCTCTTATCAGGGGGCCCCTAGCTTCATTGATTTCCACGCTAACACCGACTAGGTTTGTTAGCATATCAAAAGCCGGTGACCGTCTCAGTTCGCGTCGGTCATGATCAATAACATTTTTCCCCCTGGGCAGCCGGTAAATCTCTTTCATGATTCCACCAACTGTTTCCTCCAGCACCGCAAAATGTCCACCGGGGGGTACCTCGTGGGCCATGTTAAAAACCTCATCCCCATAGCTCTTTTGCACCACCCCCCACTCCTCATCTGCGGATGCTGTACTTGATTTCCCTTTCTTCCTTAGCACTTCCTCATCCGCACAATAGCTTGTCAAGGCTGTGTCAGAGAGAGCGGTCTCGGAAAAAACCATCAGCCCCTCGTCTCGCTCCTGCGTCTGCACAAATTCTTTCCTGGCTACTGCTACGTCCGTCCCAGCTCCCGCACTACCTCTTATCTCACTACACCCTGTCTCATACAAGGTTGGCAGAAGTGTTTCAGCCAAATTCACCATCGCGGGCCGGTGATGAACCTGTGAGTCCATGGGCGGGGCCTCAATGCTGGCAGGCTGACCTGTCAATCTCACGACTGGGAACACGATTCCCCCGGCGAGGTCATTACCGAGCAAGACTTCCACGTCTTTCATCGGTAATTCGGACCTCACCCCGATCGTGACTAGTCCAGAGACCAGGTTGCTCTGTAAGTGTATCTGGTGCAAAGGGACTGACTCTGTCCCTTCCCCAACACCTTTGACCTCTACCTCCCCAGTCTGGGTCTCTGAGCTAAACTCTAATACACTCTTCAGTATTAGTGACTGACACGCTCCCGTGTCTCTCCAGATCCGCACTGGAACTGGTTTTAACCCCTCCTTCACTGACACCAGTCCGGCCGAGATAAACCTCTCGCGCCCTTCCTGGACTTTTTCAGACCTGTCCTTCCCTAGCGGTTCGCTTAACAGCTCGATACAGCCATTCCAAATTTCCGCTTTTCCTTTCCCCGTCTCCTTCCTTGGGGCAAAGCACCTGGACGCAAAGTGTCCGACTTTCCCACAATTATAACAGACGACCCCAGGAGACTTCCTACTCCCTGCTCCCGGTCTACCTTATCCTTTCCACTAGTCCCCGGCTTACTTTCTGACTTTTCCGGCGGACTCTCCCCTCCGTCCTGACTACCCTTCTGGTAGCCTTTACTCGGGGCAAACTTCATTTTATGCGTCAACGCATACTCATCCGCTAACTTAGCAGTTGCGGCTAACGTGGCTGCCTCTTTCTCATCGAGGTAGGGTCTCATACCCTCAGGGACACAACCTTTAAACTGCTCAATCAGAATCAGCTGCAGCAGTCTGTCATAATCCCCCTCTACCCCTTTCGAGGCGCACCAACGCTCACAATACATCTGCATCTCACGAGCAAACTCCAAATACGTGCGGTCCCACTGCTTCCTCGCATTCCGGAACCTCTGCCGGTATGCCTCCGGGACCAACTCATAAATCCTGAGGATGGCCTCTTTCACCACCTCATACTTCTGGGCATCTTCCGCGGACAAAGCTGAGTAAGCTTCTTGGGCCTTCCCTTTCAGTACACTCTGAAGTAAAACAACCCACTTATCCCTCGGCCAGTCCTGACTTATAGCCACTTTTTCGAAGTGGAGGAAGTACCGATCCACGTCGGTAACGTCAAATGGGGGAACCAGCCTAACCTCCTGGGTCGCCCGGAACCCTCCACTTTGGTTCGGCACGAGCCCCTGCTCGGCCCTTATCCTTAACTTTTCCAACTCGAATTCCCTTTCCCTCTGTTTCTCCTCTCTCTCCAACTGTCTCTCTCTCTCTTTCCTTTCCATCTCTTTCTCTTTCTCCCGCCTTTCTAACTCTCTCTCCTGCCTTTCTAACTGCTTCTCTTCGTGTTCTAACTGCCGTACCCGGAACTCGTGCTCGAGTCTCAGTTTTTCAAGCTGTACCTGTACCGCGTCTCCAGCAGGTTTTTCAATAGACACCACCTCCAGCTCACCTTGGGGAAACACACCTTTAGATACATAGTGCTCTACAATAGCTCTGTGTATCTCCTCTCTCCTCATTGTCGACTTCACCTTAGCAAGATTCAACCGTTTGGCCACAGCTATCAATTCCGATTTCCTGGCATCCTCTAATGCCTCCAAGGTCGGCGCCTTTATAAATTCCTCAGCCTCCATTTCTGCTGTTTGTCTTTTCTTTCTTTCGGGAATTTTAACCCAATCAATTTACTCCGTCCCAAATTTAGCGTTCAAAATCGCGGACGAGAACCCCACTTATGTTACGTACCCCGTAACTGGGTTGCCAAACCAGCAGAAATGGATCACTCTGTTGGAGTCTGGAGTACTAGAACTAAGAAAGTTTTATTAAAGAAACAAGCAACACAGTAATCGAAAGGATAATAAATGCAACAGTTCAGCGATGATAAACACACATGTGCACAGAATTAAGATAACAGCATCAATCAAGCTCTATCGTTGTCTAGGGGTAAATGACCAAATTTCAAAATGACTCAAAGTTCAGTCCAGTTCAGTTCGCAGTAATCGTTGTCATGGCGATGGACAACGTGGGGGAAGAGAGAGATAGAACAGGAACAACTGATCATTCAGAACACTGCTTCACTCACAGACCGGCGAGATTGCTCACAAGCAACTTTTTTGGGCGGGTCCTTGGTGATGTCACCTGAGGTCACCGACTGTGACCCCTCCTCCAGATGCGGTCGATCCTCTGCAGTGAACCCGGCACCCAGGCAAGGGCGGACACACACCGGGTTCCCGCTGATCGTACCTTTCCACCCCGGGCGTTGTCTGATACTTCTCACCCACTCGTGAGAGGCGCACCGCTTCCAGGGTCTCGTTACCTCGGGTGGCGTGTGTCCTGCCTTAGCGAACCTGTCCCTTTTTATCCCCCTGCTGGGGTATCGCCTGTCCATCACTTCAAACAGTTCAGGGTTCAAAGGGGGGAGCCGCTCCAGACAGCTCTCTCTCTCCCCCGTTCCTTCATTACACATCTCCAGACGCTGCTCCATTGTTCCTTATCTCTCCTTCCCCTGAGGGCAGGTGGCAGACCAACTGCTGATGCCACTGATGCTAGCCCAGGCCAGCAAACATCTTAATTTTATGTGTATTCTCGTAACACATGTTAAATGCTTTCTCTAGAACATGATCCACTTTTAGGGAATTGTGGACTTGGATTCCCAGAGTGCTCCATCCATTAGTGCTGTCAAAGATTCCTGCCATTAACTACACAGTTTCCCTGTAAATCTGATGTTCCCATGTTGAACTGGCATGTAATTCTACATCCAGAAGCCACTATCTCAGTTACAGGCTATTTGGTTCTCAATGAATGGAGTGCAGCAAATTCAGGAGGTGATAAGTTAGAGCGTGAGAGAGGCATGGAAAATGCAAGAGGGTCAATGCCATGATTGACATTAGCAAGGATTAGCTCCAGAGCAGAGGTTTCTAACCATTTTCATGCCCTGGGCCAATACCATTAAGCAAGGCGGGGTGTTCCAGGTTGTGAACTCTGCTCGAGAGAGAGAAATTGTCTGGGGGGTGTCCAGCTACATCAGGGTACTGAAGGTGGGTGAAAGAGACCCAGTTTACAGTGAAGGATTATATCCACAGAATTGGGCATGGAAGAAGTGATAGTAGAAGTAGATTTCAATGACATTTTGGGCTCAGAATTCAATGAGATGGAAATCCAGGGGAATAAAGCTGAGGCCTCTCCTGAGGACTGATTCTTCCACATCAGAGACAGGATGATCAGAAGGGATGGGGCGCAGAGTGAGGGATGTGATCTGAGGAAAGTGATGGGACGGACATCCAGAGGGCTATTGAAATGCATGAACTGATGGGGTTTAGAATCTCTGACATCTGAAAAGAAGATGTTTACTGCAGCACCGAATGAAGTGAATTATAAAGTGAAACTGTGGATGAAAACAGCTTTGAGATAAAGTCTGTCAGTACTCTACAAAGCCATAAGACCATAAGATATAGGAGTAGAATTAGGACATTTGGCTCATTGAGTCTGCTGTGCCATTTCATCATAGTTGATCCATTTTCTTTGTCAGTCCCAGTCTCCTGCCTTCTCCCCTTATTCCTTCATGCCATGACTGATCAAGAATCTATCAATCCTGCCTTAAATATACCCAATGACTTGGCCTCCACAGCTGCCTGTGGCAACAAATTCCACAGATTCACCACTCTCTCCATTCTAAAAGGATGCCCCTCTATTCTAAGTTTGTGTTCTCTGGTCTTAGACTGCCCAGCATAGATAACGTCCTCTCCACATCCACTCTACTGAGGCCTTTCAACATTCAATAGGTTTCAATGAGGTCACCCCTTGTACTTCTGAATTCCAGTGAGTGCAGGCCCAGAGCCATCAAACTCTCTTCATATGACAAGCTATTCAATCCTGGAAGTATTTTCATGAACCTCCTTTGAACTTTGTCCAGTTTCAGAATCTCTTTTCTAAAATAAGGGGCCCAAAGCTGTTCACAATAGTCCAAGTTAAGCCTCGCCAGTACTTTATAAAGCCTCAAAATTGCATCCTTGCTTTTATATTCTAGTCCTCTTGAAATGAATGCCAACATTGCATTTGCCTTCCCCACCACCAACCTAACCTGTAAATTAAACTTTAGGGAATCCTGTACAAGGACTCCCAAGTCCCCTTGCACTTCTGATTTTTGATTTTTCTCTCCATTTAGAAAGTAGTTTACCTGTTAACTTTGCCCAAAGTGCATGACCGCACATCATCTGCTATTTCTTTGCCCTTTTTCCTAATCTATCCTTCTGTAGCCTCTTAATTTGCTCAAAAGAACTGCCACTCCAGCTATCTTTGTATTGTCTGCAAACCTGGCCACAAAGCGATCAATTCCATCTTCCAAATTATTGATATATAACAAAAAGTATCGGTCCTAACACAGACCCCTGTGGAACACCACTTGCCACTTGTTATTATTGCCATACTTCGCCCCTTGACAATCAGCCACTGCTTTGTCCATGCTGGAACCTTTCTTGTAATTCCATGGGCTCTTAACTTGTTAAGCAGCCTTGTGTAGCATCTTGTCAAAAGCCTTCTGAATATACAATGCACAACTTCTACCCATTCTCCTTTGTCTATTCTGCTTGTTATTTCTTCAAAGAATTCCAACAGATTTATCAGGCAAGATTTGCTTGAGGAAACCATGCCTACTACGGCCTATTTTGTCATGTACCCCAAACCCTTATCCTTAACAATTGTCTCCAAAATCTTCCC
This sequence comes from Mobula hypostoma, assembly GCF_963921235.1. NCBI lineage: Eukaryota > Metazoa > Chordata > Chondrichthyes > Myliobatiformes > Myliobatidae > Mobula > Mobula hypostoma. The sequence continues at coordinate 96,925,101 of NC_086097.1, forward strand.
AACCAAGGAGGTCAGACTAAATGGCCTGTAATTTCTTTTCTTCTGTCTCTCTTTTTCCTGAAGAGTGGATGTGATATTTGCAATTTTCCATTCCTCCAGAACCAAGCCATAATCAAATGATTCTTGAAAGATCATTACTAATCTCTTCAACCACCCCATTTAGAACCCTGAGGTGTAATCCATCTGGTTCAGGTGACCTATCTAGCGTCAGATCTTTTTGTTTCCCAAGCACCTTCTCCCTTGTAATGATAACCTCATATACGTCTGCCCCCTGACACTCTCAAACATCCAGCATACAGATCATGTTTTTCACGGTGAAGACTGGGGCAATATATTTTTTCAGTTCTTCTGTCATTTCCTTATCTCCCATTACTACCTCTATAGCATCAATTTCCAGTGTTCTGATTTCTACTATCACTTCTTTTTTTGCACTTTCTGTATCTGAAGAAACTTTTCGTATCTTCCACCCGAGACAATAACTTTGTTCTCATCCCACAGATGTGCCCTGATCTGTTGAACGTTTCAGACATTTTTGATTTTTAACTCAGATTGCCAACATCTGCAGTATTTTTCCCTTACCACCATTCAGGGCCCCAAACAATCCTTCCAGGTGAGGCAACACTTCACCTGTGAGTCGACTGGGGTGATATACTGCATCCGGTGCTCCCGATGTGGCCTTTTATATATTGGCGAGACCCGACGCAGACTGGGAGACCGCTTTGCTGAACATCTACGCTCTGTCCGCCAGAGAAAGCAGGATCTCCCAGTGGCCACACATTTTAATTCCACATCCCATTCCCATTCTGACATGTCCATCCACGGCCTCCTCTACTGTAAAGATGAAGCCACACTCAGGTTGGAGGAACAACACCTTATATTCCGTCTGGGTAGCCTCCAAACTGATGGCATGAACATCGACTTCTCTAACTTCCACTAAGGCCCCACCTCCCCTCGTACCCCATCTGTTACTTATTTTTATGCACACATTCTTTCTCTCTCTCTCCTTTTTCTCCCTCTGTCCCTCTGAATATACCTCTTGCCCATCCTCTGGATCCCCCCCCCCTTGTCTTTCTTCCCGGACCTCCTGTCCCATGATCCTCTCGTATCCCCTTTTGCCTATCACCTGTCCAGCTCTTGGCTCCATCCCTCCCCCTCCTGTCTTCTCCTATCATTTTGGATCTCCCCCTCCCCCTCCAACTTTCAAATCCCTTACTCACTCTTCCTTCAGTTAGTCCTGACGAAGGGTCTCGGCCTGAAACGTCGACTGTACCTTTTCCTAGAGATGCTGCCTGGCCTGCTGCGTTCACAAGCAACTTTGATGTCCACGCAAATAATTGTTTCTGGATTAAAGCTCTAATCAGTGTTGCTGGTATCTCTCCAGATGCAAACCAAAGCGTGGACAAATATTGTAGCAGTGAACCATTTAAATAAAATTTAAAGGACATATGGGGAATAGCCTTGAAGATGGACCTTTGATTCTAGTTACCACAAATCAAAGGGGAAAATTGCTGGGAGTTTAAATTGGCTTGTATGATTTGCAGAGATGTTCTGTGTCGAAGCTCTTCTAACAGTCTTCTTCAACTGTAGGTGTTGTCTTGAATGATTCTCATGTTGGACATTGATAACGTAAGATGCCTTAGGCCTGCCTCCCTGGTTTGGTGCTGCGACAGGGGCTGGGGAAGCTGCGTAGCCTCGGTTGTAGTGAGGATTAAGCCTCAAGTCATGGGTCAGGAGAGGAGACACTGGAGCGGTGCAGCGTGGTGCCTGTGCTCGGATGGGGGCTGGCCTCTCCTGTCAGTGCTGCCATCCAGTGTTCAATTGGTGGAATGACAGGCTGGATTGCCGTGACACTGCTCAGAACTGTACCATCAATTTGCAGGACAGGCCATTCAGGGTCTTGGGCTATATATGTGTATTTTTTGATGACTATGTTTCTTTCTTACTATTTTGACTCACTGTGTACGTTTGCATCCTGATCTCAGAGGAGCACTGTTTTGTTCGGCTGTATCCATGTATGGTTGAATGATAATTAAACTTGAATTTGATTTGATTTGACAATAAACCGATTGCTAATTTAAACTTTAGAAACCTCTGCTACAGGAACTGTGGGATCTTTATGAGACAAATGGTAGTTATGGGTATGATTGGGGGATGTTTCCTTCAGTGTGCAAGGTTTAGAAATACTCATCGCTATTTAAAAAGTACTCTCTGTGTAACAAGATCTCCCCCATCTCTATTAGCTCCATGCATAGTTGACCACATTGATCCTAACGAAGACCTATTTTGTATCAGATGGTCAGTCAGGACAGAGTGAGAGGTTCCTTTACCCAGAAAGTGACAATTACTTTGGAATTCTGAGGGCTGTGGAGGTTCAAACACTGAATGTGGTCAGGACAGAGACACATATAATCTTGGAAATTGAGAGAATTGTGCAAAATAGGTTCAGGAGAGTTAATTGGAGTTTCAGTGACAGATCGGCTATAATTTGGGCAGCACATAGGGTAGTGGTTAGCACAATGCTTTACAGTACCAGCAACTGCTCGATTCCCGCCACTGTCTATAAGGAGTTTCTACATTCTCCCCGTGACTGCGTGGTTTCCTCTGGGTGACCTGGTTTCCTCCCACAATACAAAGATGTACTGGTGGGTAGGTTAATCATTCATTGTGTGACAGGGTCATGAATTACCCCTATGAACTGTGCTTTTGAAAAGAGAGAGAGAGAGAGAGAGAGAGAGCATTATTTAACACTGACATCTTGTTTTTAAGAGAGAGAGGGATGAAGACTACTCACAGTTGGTTTATATTTTCCCAAGGACATTGCCTGCTTATACGTTCTTACAGACAGAGAAGGGAGTTGAATGACAGTTGGTACTTAATACAGGGAGATAAATAGAAGATCAGATGATAGACCTGAGACACATGATTTGGACACTGAATGAGCTTTGTTGTGCCCACAGAAAAGTTGGTTTTTGGTGGATCGATCAGTGGCTCTTGCAGTGTGAAGAGTGTGTGACTGTTGGGGAGTTATTTGTGTGTCAAACCCTCACCTGTGTTGATAGCTCCAGTACAGAAGAACGGTCCCCTTTGTTGTGGTCACAGTCGGTGACTTCTAAAGGATTTCGGAGGACAACGGGAAGATCGATGGCATCAGCTCACCTGAAGACTCAAATTTCTCTCTCTCCATCACTACTCAACTCAATAGCACAAACATAAATGAACTTTACTCATCATCGTAAGACTGTATCTATTAATCCCTAGACTTGAAGAAGGGTTTTCATGTATTTCCACACTTACTGATATACTTACTTATAGATTAGATTATGAGGACACTCAGTCCTCGTTTATTGTCATTTAGAAATGCATGTATTAAGAAATTATACAATGTTCCTCCAGGATGATAATCACAGAAACACAAGACAGACCAAGACTAAAACTGAAAAAAACCACATAATTATAACATATAGTTACAACAGTGCAAAGCAATACCGTAATTTGATAAAGAACAGACCATGGCCACGGTAAAAAAAAGTCTCAAAGTCCCGATATCCCCAACATCTCATGCAGATGGTAGAAGGAAGAAACTCGCCCTGCCGTGAGCTTCCAGCGCTGCAAACTTGCCAATGCAGCATTCTGGAAGCACCCGACCACAGTCCGACTCTGAGTCCGTCCGAAAACTTCGAGCCTCCGACCAACCCTCCGACACCGAGCACCGAGCACCATCTGTGCCGAGCGCTTCGACCCCGGCCATACCTGTCAGGTTGAGGGGAAACTTAATCAGGTTAATCAAGTAACATCACTTAAACCGATGTCTGCTTTTGGTGAACCTTTGTCTAGGGTCATAGTGGATTGTGTCGGCCCATTGTTAAAGACTGCAGCTGGTTATCAGTATCTGTGAACAATTATGTGTGCTGTGTCTAGGTTCCCTGAAGCCGTGCCTTTTGGAAACATCAAGGCCAAGACTGTGGTACTCAATTCAATACCACGAACTGAACTGAACTTTACTCATCATCGTAAGACTGTGTCTACTTACCCTGTCACGTGACCGGCAGCAATGAATATCAAATTGAGACAGGTTATATTAAACAAACACAAACATTTATTAAACTCTGCTCAACAATAGCAGAAAATATATTCAAACGACTCACTTAACCGAAAGTTAACTGCTATACGGCAACTCTGGAACAGTTCTTAAAAGGGTAAATGCAAAAACAGTTCTTAAAGTGGTAGAGTCCAAGTGATTTACACAATCAATAAGGAGAGACTTCTCTGGAGAAGGATTTCTTTATAGACGCAACATTTCTGCTGGTTCTGTCCAAAGGATTCACGATGAAGGAAATAAACGGCTTAAAAAGAACTGACCTTTTTCCTGGCAAGTGAACCCTGCACAAACTTCCTTGCTCTTTTGGCAGGAGTTATCTCAGATACAAGTCACTACTTCTTGACCAAAGACTCAATAAGGTCGATCCTTTATGAAACTGCCCAGCGACACCAACTTTTCTCAATCCTTCGGGTCCTGTACTTTGATAACGATCTTCACTCACTGATACTAAATTGCAAAGGTAAAAGTAAAACAAAAACCTAGCAGCTATTATCGAATCTGCCAGCACAAAGGTTCTACCATAAAATAGAAAGCAAAACTTCGATTTAAAAACGAAGGGCATCATAAGACGAATACGCAGCATAACGGAGTAACACATGGAGCAAACAACAACTCAGCTGAAACTAAACTGCGTCACACCAGCGGTCTCCTTTATATACCTGTTGAGAACAGGTCATCATGTGACCTCACTGGCGGGAAAATTACATCATGTGACCTCCTCAAAATCATTACATCATCCTCATAAGACAGTCACAAGGTATGTAATAACCCCTAGACTTGAAGAAGCTTGGTTTTCATATATTTCTACACATACTGATATACTTACTTATATATAATCATTGCTAACCTGTTTTGACTTATCTGCGTTTATATTACTGTATTGCGTAGTTACTAATAAATACCATTAGTTAGTAGCAACACTGGACTCAAGGTGTTTTCCATTTCTGCTGGTTCTTTAACTCATCACGGGGTACGTGACAATTGTAAATTGTCCCATGATCAGGCTAGGGTTAAATTGGGAGTTGCTGGGTAGTGTGGCTTGAAGGGCCAGAAGGAGCTAATCCACACTGTATCTCAGTGAATGAATCAATAAATAGATAATAAATAAATCAATAACCGTATTGAATGATGGAACAGGTTTGAGGGGCTGAATGGCCTACTCCTGCCTCTATTTATATTTATCTGTTGCTGCACTTCAGTTTTCGGGGCTGCGGGTGTCAGGATACAGACCTGGAGAGTGACGGAGTCAGCATTTGGGAATAAAGATGTCAGTTATATTATTCTGTGGAATATGTTTCAATTCCAAAAAGCATATTTTGCAGAGCTATCTGTAATTTTTAGACGGATGTAGAGTGAGAGGGTAGGGTGGGATGGCTGCAGAAAGGGAATTGGATAACAGCCCCTGATCACATTGGACAGTCAGACGGGATCAAGTCCGTCTGGTTGTGAGATGCTTTGTTTTCAGACAAAGAGGGGAGAAACTACCTAACGTCCTGATGGCCACCTTTGTGTGTTGCTGCATCAAGATATGAGCAGAAATGAAGAACGCGAACACCAAGTATCTCTAAGTGCTGAGATTATACACAACCCAGATGTTGTGAAAGGTGGGTCAGGCCTCATCACTGGGTAATATTCCATTCAGTTGGACTTCTCCACGTTACCTGGCACTACCTTACCTAATTGTAAAGTTTCTGCAGAAATTCACCCTGACCATAAATCACTGGCATGGCATGTCGTGCAGGAATTGTGGGAGAAGGACAGAATGGATCCTGTGGGGTAGCTGGCCTAGCAGACTGTCCATACTCTCCAGTAGAATGTCTCATCACCAGAACTCACCAACAAGCACAAAGACCTTGCCTGACTGGCACTGAGAGGGGCCTCCTATCAGATCCTTCCTGTATGGTCAGAGACTCACTCCTTCCACACAAGCCTCAAAATGGTTGCAGTGGAGACAATCACCCACTTTGTCATGGACTATGGAAAAGCTAGCAAAGGTCCTTCTCGAGATTCATCCTGATTAAAGTTCAAAGTATATTTATTATCAAAGAACATAAATGTTACCATGTACAAACTCGGGATTCATTTCCTTGCGGGCATACACAGTAAACCTGTAATGGAATAATAATCAGAGGCAATGACAGACCGCATCAACCTGAACATTCAACCAGTGTGCAAATGACAACAAACTCTTCAAATACAAAAAGAAAGAAATAGTAAACAAATAAGCAATGAATATCAGGAACATGAGATGAAGAGCCTTGAGAGTGAGCCCATCGGTTGTGGGAGCATTTCAATGATGGGGCAAGTGAATTTGAGTGAAAATCTCCCCTTTGGTTCAAGAGCTTGATGGCTAAGGGGTAATAACTGTTCCTGAACCTGGTTCCTGAGGAACCTGAGGTTCCTGTACTTTCTTCCTGATGGCAGCAGCTGATCGATTCCAGGTCAAAAGCATCAAGTCCTGCTGAAAGATCTTCAGCTCAGTGACAATTACTCTTTGGTTTGCCCAAAACTTTTTGTTCTTCCAGTAGACAGATGTCCATCAGGGAATGCTGCCAACTGGCACATTCCTGGCTGCAAGACGGCATGCCAAAGGATGCTCTGAAACTTGGTGCAGCCAATGCAAAGACTCTGTGAGGAAAGACCAACATCTGAGGGACTGGATCTGATGCACAAATCCCCCACAGATGCCTTGTTGAAGCAAGAAACATGGCTGGTGTTGAAATAATGTGAACTAATTTATTGAGTTGATGGTACAACGAACGTAGTTTCTCCACACACACATGAAGAACAGGAGGATGACTAGACGGAGGGTAGGAACGATATGGGATGAAAGAGGAAACATGATACTGGAGTTAGAGGAGGCGGGGGAGAATCTCGGTGAATATTTTGCTTCAGTAGGGACCAGTGAGAGGGATGTGAGGACAGCATTAAACAAGCTAAAAAGCTGGAACGTGTTGACATTCAGAAAGAGGATGTGCTGGAGATCATCAGGATAGATAATACCCCGTGGCTAGATGGGATATACTCCAGGTTACTACAGGATATGAAGGTAAAGATTGCTTTACCTTTGGCCATGATCTTTGCATTCTGAATTGCCACAGGAATAATACCAGAAGATTGGAGGGTGGCAAATATTATTCTTTTGTTGAAGAAAGGTAACAAAGATAACCTTGAGTATTAAAGACCAGTGAGTCTTAAATCAGGGATGGGCAAAATATTGGAGCGATTTCGCAAAGTCGGGATTTGTGAGCATTTGGAGAAGTATAGTCTGATTGGGCAGAGTCAGCATGGTTTTGAGCAGGACAGGTCAGACCCCATGAGCCTGTCTGACATGCGTGAGGAACAGACAAAACAGGTGGAAGGTAGAATGGTGGATATGATATATATGGATTTTGGTAAGGTGCTCAGCAATGTTCCCCATAGTAGGCTCATTCAGAAAATCAGGAGGTAGGGGATCCAGAGAAACTTGGCTGTGTGGATTCAGAATTGGCTTGCTCACAGATAGAGCATGTTCTGCCTGAAGGTCTGTGACTTGTCATCTCCGAGCATCCGCTCATGGACTCCTGCTCTTAGTGATTTTTATCAATGACTTTGATGAGGAAGTGGAAGGGTAAGTTAGTAAGTCTCCAGATGACACGAAGCTTGGCAGTGTTGTGAAGACTGTACAAGGTTGTCTGTTGTAGCTTGTGTTACGTGCCCTGTAACTGGGTTGCCAAACCAGCAGAAATGGACCACTTAGTTGGAGTCTGGATTACTGGAACTAAGAAAGTTTTATTAAAGAAATAAGTAACACAGTACTCTAATCGTAAGGATATAAATGCAACAGGTTAGCAATGATAAACACACACATGTACGCAGAACTAGGGTAATAGGAATCAACCAAGCTCTATCGCAGTCTAGGGGTAAAATGATCAGTCTCAAGTGACGCAGAGTTCAGTTCAGCTTAGTACAGTTCACAGTAATCGCTGTTGTGCCGTTGGAGAGAGAGAGAGAGAGAGGATGATATGCAAATCTGATTCAGACAGACCTTGATGTTCTTCGCAGTTAGCTTTCGGGCGAACCCTTTTATGTCTTCTGTGGTCACTGACTGTGACCCCTCCGTTCTGGATATGACTGTTCTTCCACGGTGAACCCGGCACCCAGGCAAGGGCGGACACACACACCAGGTTCCCACCGATCGTACCTTTTCACCCTGTGAGTCTATGGTCCGTTCCCACGACCAGACCTCCAAACTCCTACCAACTTGTGGGGGCACACCGCTCTTCCAGGGTCTCATTATCTCATGATCTCATGGTGTCTGTCTTGCCTTAGCGAACCTGTTCCTTTTATCCCCCTGCTGGGGTATCGCCTGTCCATCAAACTTCAAACAGTTCAGGTTCAAAGCAATCGGTCTGTCAATACTCGGACTGGTGTCTCTTTCCATTATCTTTCTCTCCTCTCTCATTAATATTTGGAATGTTTCTCCATTGTCTCACTTATCTCTCTCATTTGCATCAATCTTCTGATAACTTGGTTTTTCGTCACACTTACAACAGGACATTGAGGGGATGCAGAGCTGGGCTGAGAAGTGGCAGATGGGGTTCAATCAGAGAAGTGTGAAGTGATATACTTTAGAGGGTTTCACTTGAATGTAGAATACAGGGTGAATGGTAAGATTCTTAGAACAGAGGAGGAACAGAGGTATCTTGCGATCTGTGTCCATTGATCCCTCAAAGTTGCAATGCAGATTGATAGGGTGGTTAAGAAGGTATAAGCAACTTTTTTTATCTCCATCCTTTTTCTCCATTCTTGCCCCCCATATCAATTCAGATATTTTCGAAAGATCTTATATTTGATGGATTAACGGAGCAAAATATGCATTTTTCCAGAGGAGCTATTAATTTAAGCTGCCATTTTGGATGATGACATAACTGAAAACAAGCCCACGTAGTATATTTACAGGAAACTCACTTAAGTGAGAACGAGCATGGAAAACTAAAGAGAATGGGCTTCACTAATTTGTTGTTCTTCTCATATAAATCAGGACATAGGAGAGGAGTTGCTATTCTCATCACAAGCAAGCTAAATTTTGAAAAAGTATTTGAAATGGGAGATAAGGAGGGCAGGTATATTCTGGTAAGGGGGAATATAGATGGAAATCCAGTTACTCTATTGAATATATACGCACCCCCAGGAAGTGATATTAGTATCTTCCAGAAAATTACTAATATTATGGTAACGGAAACAGAAGGTCTCTTGATATGTGGGGGAGACTTAAATTTACAATTACAACCGAAGTTAGACTCTTCCAATAGAAAAACCTATGAAACAAAATCCTTACATAAGAAAGTTAACACACTTTTTGAGGATGTTGGTCTAATTGATATATGGGGGGACCTTTCCCCCGACAGAAGGGATTACACTCATTATTCTGCCCCCCATTCTTTATATACAACAATAGACTATTTCATAACATTTGGAAAAGATATATATATATATATAGGCATCCATTAGACTCGTGAGACCATGGATTTGAATCTTGGAAAGTTTCCAGGGCACAGGCCTGGGCAAGGTTGTATGGAAGTCCGGCAGTTGCCCATGCTACAAGTCTCCCCTCTCCACACCACCGATGTTGTCAAAGGGAAGGGCATTAGGACCCACACAGCTTGGCACTGGTGCCATCGCAGAGCAATGTGTGGCTAAGTGCCTTGCTCAAGGACACAACACGTTGCCTCAGCCAAGGCTCTAACTAGCGACCTTCAAATCACTAGACGAACGCCTTAACCACTTGGCCACGCGCCAACACTTGGAAAAGATAAAGACAAAATAAACACCTGTGGAATTGGGACAATAGATGTAAGTGACCATGCACCTATATATTTATCTGTTGATTTTGGCCTACAACTAAAGAATACTATTTGGAAACTAAATTCAAGTCTACTCAATGATTCCTGTTTTAAGGAACACATTAAAAAAGAAATTGGTCTTTACCTAGAATTCAATGATAATGGAGAGGTTTCTCCTCCCATTCTATGGGATGCTCTGAAGGCTGTCTTAATAGGGAAACTTACGGCGATATCTTCATATAAGAAAATAAGGAGTAAAAGATCAGAGGAATTACAAAATAAGCTGAAGGAACTACAAACACGTTTGTAGAAAAAAACACAAGTTGAGTTTGGCACAGTATACATTAGAGGAAAATTTAAAAATTAGGAATGAAATTAATAGTTTGGCTACACAAGAAATCAGGAAAAATTTAATGTTTCTGAAACAGAGACGCTGTGAGAGTGGATCTAAATCTATGAAAATACTGGCATGGAAACTGAAAAAAAAGATAGCAGAAAATACAATTCATAGAATTAGGGATCCAAGAACAAAAGTGATTAAAAAAAACAAGCTACGTCGACTGTACCTCTTCCTACAGATGCTGCCTGACCTACTGCGTTCACCAGCTTTTTTTGTGTGTGTTGCTTGAATTTCCAGCATCTGCAGATTTCCTCATGTCTGCGTAAGTGAAATTCAAGAAGCTTTTGAAGTGTTTTACAAAACTTTATATTCCAAAGTTCCGGGGGAAGCATAACCCAAATTGACACCTTCCTAAATTCTATAGAGTTACCCACTTTAAGCGAAGAACAAAATAGAACGATGACTGCTGACATAAATGAAACTGAACTAAAAACTACAATTAGTAGGCTTAAAATAAGCAAGTCACCAGGATCAGATGGATATATGGCAGAGTGGTATAAAGAATTTAAAATTGAGTTAATTCCTGTTTTGCTCCCCACACTGAACTGGACTCTAGGAAAGGCGCAAATGCCACCCAGCTGGAAGGAGGTGATAATCTCAGCTATACCGAAAGAAGGCAAGGGTAAAATGGAATGTGGGTCATTTAGAACAATATCTGTTATTAATGTAGACTATAGATTATTTACTTCCATCATGGCCAAACGATTAGAAGAGTTTCTACCCACACTGATACATAATGATCAGACAGGTTTTATACAACAACGCCAAACACAAGACAATATACGAAGAACACTTCACATTATGGATCATATACAAAAAAAATGAAATTGAAGCAGTAGTGATAAGCGTGGATGCTGAAAAGCCATTTGATTCAGTTAATTGGGATTTCCTTTACAGAGTTTTACATAGATTTGGTTTACATGACACAATTATTAAAACTATACAGGCACTATATGACAATCCTACTGCTAGGATTAAAATCAATGGATATTTATCAAATAGTTTTACCCTAGAAGGGGGCATAAGACGGGGTTGTGCATGGTCACCGCTATTTGTCGCATTATATCTGGAACCATTAGCTCAACACATCAGACAAAATGAAGATATCAGGGGAATTACTATTAAAGGGACAGAGCATAAATTGGCTTGTTACGTGGATGACATTTTGATCTATCTAGGGCAACCAACATACTCTTTACCTAAATGGATGCAATCATTTGAACAATGTGGTCAATTATCAGGATACAAAATTAACATAGATAAAACCCAATTACTTTCATATAACTATAGCCCACCAAGAAAAATTGAAAGTAGATATCCCTGGGCATGGAAAACAGAGTTCTTCAAATATTTGGGCATCTTTATGCCAAAAGATTTGGCAAAATTATCAGAATGCAATTATCCGCCTATATATAAAAAAAAATTAGGGAAGATATAACAAGATGGAACCTAATTCCCTTTTTCAGTCTCAGTTCAAGGATTGAATCCTTTAAAATGAATATATTGCCCAGACTATTATATCTCTTTCAGACCCTACCAATTTAACCAAAATCAATTCAATGAATGGAGCAAAATGTTATCAAGATATGTATGGCAAGGTAAAAGGCCTAGAGTTTGTCTCAAAACTTTGCAATTAGCCAGGGAAAATGGGGGATGGAGCCTACCTTCTCTTCAAGATTATTATTTTGCAGCACAGTTGAGAGCCGTGATATGCTGGTGCAACCCATCATATGGCGCTCAATGGAAAAACATTGAGGAGAGGATGCTTTCCATCCCCATACAGGCAATTTTAGCTGACAACAACCTACAAAGTTACATAAATACTATTGATAACCCATGGGTGAAGTGGACTCTTAAAATATGGAAATCTGTTATAAAAGAATATAAACTAGAGAGATATGTAATTCTTAAATGGTGTGCATATAACTCAGATTTTACACCGAATAAACTGGATGCTAGATTTAAGGACTGGACAGCTAAAGGAATTTCTTTGCAATATAATGAAAGAAGGGACACTGTTCAGTTTTGAAATGCTTAAAGAGAAACATTTGTTAGAAAAACAAGACTTTTACTGGTATTTACAGATGCGACAGAATGTTAATAGGATGGTTAAAAATGTAACCAAGGCAAGTACATGTTTGATAGAGCTATTTAGAAAAGCATATAATTCAGGTAATGGTAGTAGAATCATTTCAAGCGTGTATAAGGGTTTGTCAAATCTTAAATCACATTTGACTTCGTACATTAAAACAAAATGGGAGAAAGAAGGAGAGAGAATTATATCTGAGGAAGAATGGACAATAATATGGAGGTACCAATGGAAGTGTACCAGTTCACAGAAATGGAGGGAGGTCGGATGGAAAAATTTGACAAGATATTTTATTACACCCTGTCAGAAATCTCATTATGATAGTAACCTCCCTGTTGGATGGAGAAATTGTGGATATCAAAATGCAAACCATTATCATATTTTCTGGGAATGCGTCGTCATCAAAGACTATTGGAGTAGGATACACAATGTCCTACAAGACATCTTTAAATGTGAAATACCCTTAGAAAGTAAGACCATATATTTTGAGTATATACCTCTAGAATAGTTGAAAAGAGATAAATATTTAATGAATATACTGCTGGTGGCTGGTAAAAAGACTCTTACCAGGAAATGTTTATCACAGGAGAGCCCAACTTTAGATGGAAATTACAATGGACATTTACAAAATGGAGAAGTTAATCACAAGTTGGAACAACTTGATTCATACTGGGGAAAATGGTTCAACTACATAACACCTCATAGGCCTGATTTTATTCTCACAAATCAATAAATATGTTGTAAAAAAAAGATCACTCCCTACTTGTACATAGTTTTCTCCTTTTGCTTGTTCTTTCTTTCCTCTCTTTTCTATAAGTGTATACCTCAGATAAATATTATATGGAGATTTGTGGCATATATATGATATATATGTACAATATCTGAAATACATCTTATGGAAATGTTTGTTTGATGATGAACTTCAATAAAAAATAAAATACAAAAAAAAAGAAGGCATAAGAAAGTGGTTAAGAAAGTGTGTTGGCCTTCATGAGTCGGGGACTGAGTTCAAGAGCTGTGAGGTAAATTTTCATCGCAATAAAACTCTGGTTAGACCACACTTGGAATCCCTTCTGTTGTGTCACATTCCGGTTGACTCATTATAGGAAGAATGTGGAAGCATTGGAGAAATGCAGAGGAGATTTACTAGGATGCTGCCTGGATTAGAAAGCATGTGGAAAGATTGAGTGAAGTTGGGCTTTACTATGGAACAATGGAGAATGAATGATGATTTGACAGAGGTGTATAAGATGATGAGAGGTGCAGATAGGATGGACAGCACGTGCTTTTTCCCAGGGTGGAAATGGCTGATATGAGCGGATTTCATTTTAAGGTGACTGAAGAAAGATATGGGGGATGTCAGAAGTAGATCTTTTACACAGAGAGTGGTGTGTGTGTAGGATACGCTGTCAGGGATGCTGGTAGAGGCAGATCCATTAGGGACATTTAAGAGACTCGTAGATAGGTACAGGGATGAAAACATGGTCGGGGTTCCTGACACAGCTTATCACATTTTAATGGAGCTGCCAACTCAACCAAAGGTCGAAGTGAAGTTTTATTTCAAATAATTTTTAAAAATGGATTTACCCAAGCTGAAATTGGTTTTGAATTAAATAGTAGCAGCTTCCCAATGTCTATTTTTTAATGATTTAATTGTTAATTTGCATGTTTGATAGAGAGCCAATATACAGTAGTACAGGGGTGCATGGGTGGATAACGGGTTCCACCTATCACCAGTAGCCTCTGTCCCATCCTCCCTCATTCTGCTGTGTACTGGCATTCTTTCCTCGTCCCTCTCAATCCTGATCGAGGGCACCAATCTGAAATGCCAACTTCGTCACTGGGTCATAGAGACATACATCATGGAGACAGGCCCTACAGGCCAACTGCTCCATGCTGACCAAGATTCCCAGCTGAGCCAGTCCCATTTGCCTGCCGTTGGCCCATATCCATCTGAACCTTTCCTATCCATGTACCTCTGCAAGCACCTTTCAAGTGTTGTTACTATCCCTGCCTTAACCATTTGCCCCAGATGTGCTGCCTGTAGCAGCCAGAGCAGTGTCAAGTATCCCAGCATGCTTTGGAAGCCTACTATGGTGCCCAGGGAGAGATGCTGGAAACTGTAGAACAAAGGGGGCACAACGAATGAAGGTCATATCTGATCTCTGTTTATTTTCTGATCCTTGGGGTTCTTTCAGTAGTCAGGAATGACAGTCTTAAATACAATATTTCAGTTTCTTTTAGAGTACAAACCAACATACAAGTACTAAGCAAATTAAATAAAAGGCTGAGAAATGATGAAAATGGGTGCATGAAGAAGATGCCCAGAAGCCAAAGTGGTGCCTCTCCAGGATGGAAAAATCCTTGACCTTTATAGATCAGTAATTCCTTAGATAGAGAATAAGCTGGTTAATAGGCTACATCATCATGGCTGATGTGCTAATACTTAGCCAATGAAAATTGAGAAAGGTGATAAACCGTTAGTTTAGCTGCTATACCACTTTCTACCAGTGAGTGGGGATGAACCAGCACATTATGTGGAAAATACACAAGATAGTTAAAAAGTACACATCTTATAAAAAGTATTATTAAAACAAAACAATGGTTTCCAACAGTCCCTCCTTTAGATTTTCTGAGGGTCCCTGTCAGAATCACATCTGAAAATTGACAGTAATCATTTTTAACAATTACAAAAGCTGTAAATTATGATAATAATGTCCAATAAATATATTTCTGCCTGAAGTCTTCCCACAGTACTTGTCGGAATCG
This sequence comes from Mobula hypostoma, assembly GCF_963921235.1. Lineage (NCBI taxonomy): Eukaryota > Metazoa > Chordata > Chondrichthyes > Myliobatiformes > Myliobatidae > Mobula > Mobula hypostoma. Next base: position 96,940,283 of record NC_086097.1, read on the forward strand.
GACTCACTTTATCTTGCTTGCAGTGTCTGTCATGTCCCACCTTACTTTTACCTTCAACCTTAATTACTGAATTGGTAATTCACAGTTCTTGGTAAGGACCTTCCCATTGAGCTCCCATGGGTTCCTTATGCAGTTTCCTGACCAGGATCCACTCACCAGGAATCAAGGTCTGTCCTCCTTCTGATGGACCACTCCAAGCAGCAGAAACCTGTTCAGAAGCAGAGTGAACAACTTGTGTTACCTTTGCACAATATCAACTAAACTATTTGATATAGAATATTTATCAGCCTCTCCGAGATCAACAGCACCCAGTGGTGACATGGGTCAACACGTCACCACTTCAAACGGACTCAATTTTGTTTTCCTGTTTGAGGTTGCCCCGATGCTGCATCAAACTGAAGGAAGAGCTGTCGGCCATGGTACCCCTTCTTTGTGATATCTAGTCAGTCGTTGTTTGACGATGCCATTCATTCTTTCAACTTGTCTTGATGACTGGATGATGTGGGGAATGACAAGACCATTCCATGTTCATTGGTCAACATAATTCTTGACAGACATTTCCAGTGAAATGTGTTCCCTGGTCAGAGTCAATGTGACACGGCCATCCCCATCTCGGAGTACAGTCCTTAATCAGAGTTCTGGCTGTGTGTGTGGCAGTAGCTTTTCTTGCTGGGTTGGCTTCCACCCATCCTGAAAACATGTCCACTATTGCTGACAAATCTGAATATCATTGGCACTTTGGTAAAGTGATGTAGTCCACATGTAGATGTAAGAATGGACCAGGTGGGACAGGAGTGCATAGTTCAGGTAGCACATTCTTTCCATATTTCTTTACCAACAGTATCCAGATTATAGGTGTAAACACAAGGAATTCTGCAGATGCTGGAAATTCAAGCAACACACATCAAAGTTGCTGGTGAATGCAGCAGGCCAGGCAACATCTCTAGGAAGACATTACAGGTGTCATTTAAGCAAGCACTTAACATTTCAGATAACTTCTCACTTTCAGCTGGAATCCAAGGGACTCACTGGTTTGTTTCAAATTTGGCCAATGTATTAGTTTTGTTGTTCACTTTCAGAAGTCAAAAATCTCACAACCCTGTTGTGACTGTAATATCAGGTTACAACCAAATAAACACCCATCTCATATCTTAAAACACTTGTCGGCCTCTTGTCCAACAACTGACACAACTCCATTGTGACTAATATCAGACTCCGGGTTTCAGATAATATATAAATGTGGGGAGAGCCAGCCTTGGATAACTAAGGAAATAAAAGATAGTATCATATTAAAAGCTCATGTGTACAAAGGCATAAAGAGTAGTGGGAGACTGGAGGATTGGGAAAACTTTAAAAAGCAACAGAGAATAACTATATAAGAAATAAGGAAAGGGAAGATAGAGTATGAAAGTAAATTAGCACAAAATATAAAAACAGTTCGCAAAAGTTTTTATAAATATATAAGGCAGAAAAGGGTGGCAAAAGTCAATGTAGGTCCCTTGGAAGACGAGAAGGGGAAATTGATATTGGGTGAGAAGGAAATGGCTGATGCATTGAACGTCTATTTTGTGTCAGTCTTCACGGTGGAGCACACGTCTAATTTGCCAAAGAAGGATGTTGTGGACAAAATGGGAGGACAGAACCTCGATAAAATCACTGTCACTAAAGAGATAGTGATGAGCAAACTAGAGGGCCTGAAGGTAGATAAGTCCCCTGGTCCAGATGGGTGCTGAAGGAATTGGCGGTGGTTATAGTAGACATGTTGTTAATAATTTATCAAAACTCTCTAGACTCCGGGCAGGTCCTGGCAGATTGGAAGACAGCAAATGTCACACAACTTTTTTAAAAAGGATGTAGATAAAAGACGAGTAACTATAGGCCAGTTAGCTTAATATTTGTAGTTGGGAAAATGCTTGAAGCTGTCATTAAGAAAGAAATACCGAAACATTTAGAAAGGAATGGTTACATTAGACAGACGCAGCATGGATTCAGAAAGGGCAGGTCCTGTTTGACAAACTTACTGGAGTTCGTTGAGGATATAATGAGTGCAGTGGATAGAGGGGAACAGGTGGATGTTGTATACTTGGATTTCCAGAAGGCACTCGATAAAGTGCCACACAAGAGACTTATAAATAAGATATGGATGCATGGAGTCGAGGAAGTGTATTGGCATGGATAGTGGATTGGTTAACCAATAGAAGGCAGAGAGTTGGTATAAATGGGTGTTTCTCCAGTTGGCAGTTGGTGAGTGGGGTGCCGCAGGGGTCGGTGCTGGGCCTGCAGCTGTTTACCATTTACATTGATGATTTGGAAGAGGGAACTGAGTGTAGCATAGCAAAATTTGCTGATGACGCTAAACTGAGTGGAAAAGCAAACGGTGCAGAGGATGTGGAGAGTCTGCAGAGGGATATAGATAGGTTAAGTGAGTGGGCCAAGGTCTGGCAGATGGAATACAACGTTGGTAAATGCGAGATTATCCTCTTTGGAAGGAATAATAGAAGAGCAGATTATTATTTAAATGGTGAAAGATTGCAGCATGCTGTTGTGCAGAGGGACTTGGGAGTGATTGTTCATGAATCGCAAAAAGTTGGCTTGCAGGTACAACAGGTTATTAAGAAGGCAAACGGAATGTTGGCCTTCATTGCTAGAGGGATTGAATTCAAGAGCAGGGAGGTCATACTACAACTGTACAGGGTACTGGTGAGGCCGCACCCGGAGTACTGTGTGCAGTTCTGGTCTCCATACTTGAGGAAGGATATACTGGCTTTGGAGGCAGTGCAGAGGAGGTTCACCAGGTTGATTCCAGAGATGAAGGGGTTAACCTATGAGGAGAGATTGAGTCACCTGGGACTATACTCTCTGGAGTTCAGAAGAATGAGAGGGGATCTTATAGAAACATACAAAATCTTGAAAGGGATAGATAAGATAGAAGTAGGAAAGTTGTTTCCATTGGTAGGTGAGACTAGAACTAGGGGACATTGCCTAAAGATTCGGGGAAGCAGGTTTAGGACGGAGATGAGGAGAAACTGTTTTTCCCAGAGAGTGGTGAATCTGTGGAATTCTCTGCCCAGGGAAGAAGTTGAGGCTTCTTCACTAAATATATTTAAGAAACAGTTTAGATAGGTTTTTACATAGTAAGGGAATTAAGGGTTATGGGGAAAAGGCAGGTAGACGGAGTTGAGTTTACGGACAGATCAACCATGAACTTATTGAATGGCGGGGCAGGCTTGATGGGCCAGATGGCCTACTCCTACTCCTATTTCTTATGTTCTTATGTTCTTATACCAGCCCCACACAGGTTGTAAACAACAAAAGATCCGTCACAACTAAAATACGGACTTCATTCACTCTCAGACTTCCGATAATCGATGTTCTGAAGATATTTATTCTTGGACAATCAAGAAAAGGAGGAATGTCTCACCTCCCGGCTGCGTGCTCAAAACTCCCTTTCTCAGCCCGGTCTTTTCTCCAAGTAATGATTCCACGTTTGGGCCCCAAATTATTGATCTCTGTTTATTTTCTGATCCTTGGGGTTCTTCCAGGAGTCAGGAATGACGATCAGTATTAAACAAAACGTTGCAGTTTAGTTTAGAGCACAAACAAACATACAAACACTAATCAAACTAAATAAACAGCCGAGAAATGATGCTGAGGGGTGTATGGATACGAAGGCAAAGGAATAAAGAAGCCAAGAATCTAAGATGGTGCCTCTGAAAAATCCCTTAATTTTATAGATAAAAAATTCCTTAGATAGACAAGCTAATTAATAGACTACATAATTAAATCAATTACATCATGTGGCTGATGTGCTAATACTTAGACAATAAAAAAGGAGAATGGTGATAAACCGTTAGCTGCTATACCACTTTCTGCCAGTGAGTGGAAATGTGCCACCACATAATGTGAAAAATACATGAGATGGTTAAAAAGTACAAATCTCATAAAACGTATTATTAAAAAGAAATGATTGTTTACAACAGTCACAGGGTCATAGAGTCATACAGCACAGAAATAGGCCCTTCATCCCAACTAGCCCATGCTGACCAAGATTCCCAGCTAAGCCAGATACATTGGCCTGCGTTTGGTGCATATCCACCTAAACCTTCCTATCCATGTACCTTTTCAAGTGTTGTTAATATCCCTGCCTTAACCATTTACCCCGTAGTTGCTGCTTGTAGCAGCCAGAGTAGTGTCAAGTATCCCATCATGCTTTGGGAGGATACTACGCTGCCCAGGAACCACAGAACAAAGAGGCACAATGAATGAAGATCTCAAATGATACAGAGCTGAGAGAGTTTTACTGAATTGTTGTCTGTCTCATTGGTATCAACCCACCGTGAGCTCTCCTGAAAACAGATCAAGCAAATAGGGGATCTGACACCTTGTGGAAAAGTACTATCCATTTGATTACTAATCTCAGATAAACACTGTGGTCATTTAGGCACAGCAATTTGAAGAAATAAGCACACATTCATAGGGATAAGGATTAGATTTAAGGCTGTGAATAGACAATGAATAATTAAGTAATATACGGGAGGCATGTCACGAAATGTATAGAATATTCTTCGTGGGCAGCAGGGTAGTGTAACGGTTAGCATAGCACCATGACTCAATTCACACCGCTGTCTATAAGGAGATTGTACATTCTCTCCATGACTGAATGGGTTTCTTCTGGGTGCCCTGGTTTCCTCCCACATTCCAAAGGTGTACAACTTAGAAAGATAATTGGTCACGTGTGTGATTGGCCAGCGCAGGCTCATTGATCCGGAAATGTCTATTACCTGCTGTAGATCTCTAAAACTCCAAAGGAAATCTTTCAATATGATGAGGTGACCAGTGGCAGTGACTCCAGAGACCAACCACTGAAGATGACCATGAGGGAAGGACTCAGAGATGAACCCACCAAGATCAAACCACAGCCTCATTCATCAAGTATAGGTTGAACAACTGTCTGTAAAGTTTAACCTACCTTATACTCATTTCTTTAGATATCTTCAAATTAGACATTTTATTCACCCTTTAATACCAAATTTTCCTGAGATGCCCAGAAAAATGTTGTGGACTTATTTCTTTGTATAAACCAATTGGGTAAAAGTTTAATATCTACTATTCATGATAAGTTAGTGACCTTGAGGCATGTCCCCTTTGATAAAATTAGAACTGCCTGGGAGCATGATTTAAATATTTCTCTGTCCAACGAGGTTTGGGATTCAATTCTTAAGTCAGTTAACTCAACCTCTTTATGTGCTCGCCACTGCCTTTTGCTGTTCAAGGTTGTACACAGGGCTTATATGTCTAAAACTAAACTATTCCGCGGTTTTATTCTGATATTAGTCCCTTTTGTGACAAGTGTAAAGTGGGTGAGGCTTCTCTTATCCATATGTATTAGGCTTGTCCTAGTTTGGAGAAATTTTGGAGGGATGTCTTTTTAACTTTATTCCATATCCTTAATTGCCACTTAGAACCTAACCCTTTGATTGCTCTTTTTGGCATTTTGGGTGAAGTTGACATGTGCTTGAGTCCGACTAAATGTCGAACACCGTCTTTTGCCTCTCTTTTGGCTAGACTTTTAGTTCTTCTTAGATGGGGAGATGTTGCCCCACCCACTCATGCTCAATGGCTTAGAGACATTATGTCCTGCTTAGACCTTGAAAAGATTCATTGTTCACTTCTTAATTTGGACATAAAGTTCCATAAAGTATGGGGACCTTTTCTTGAATATTTTCGTAACTCCTCTTTAGATTAAAGGTTTATCTTCCCTTTTCTTTTGGTACTTTAATCCCTTACATCCAACTTTCTTTTCTGGTTAATTTTTACGGTTTTTTTTCTGATGTGAAATATATTATAGTTTAGGTAGTAGGCAATACACTTTTTTTTTAATATTCACAGCTCTGTGGTGACAAAAGCTCTGATTAACTTTTCTTTATATCGTAATGGTTGGCTTGGAGTTGCATAGTGAGTGGGTGGGGAGGAAACTAACTTTATATGATTTTATTTTGAGTGCTTTTTCTTTACTGTTATGAATTGTACAACAGACACATTGGTTTTGCACTATAAATCTCCTTTTTGTTGGTGTTTTTTTTGTTGTAATGTAGAAACTCATAAAATAATTAATTTTTAAAAATTCATCAAGTATGGGTAACGTCTGAGTTAAATGCTTGTTTGTAATTATGTGATAAACCTTTGAATCATTTGACTCAATTGTGATTAATGGTGAAGTTGCTGTCTGGTCGGTTTTTATTGTGTGTCATATTTAATCAGCAACATGCTCGACCAGAAGAGTTCTCCTAATATTCTGTTCTTGTTACAGATTCCAGTCTGTTTCATCAAGTTTAGGCACGGTAGATGCTATTCCTGGCATTTTCATTATTTCATTCAGCCATGAAGATGGTCTGAGAGCAGTTGCAGTAGATAATGATCTGACCACACCACCATCAGACTGAGGCAAAATGTAAAACTACCCTACCTGCTGAAGGCCCACAGTGTCGGACCTGTTTGGAGCAAACTCCATGAAACACAGTGGCAGTGTAACTGAATGCAATAGGTCTTCTCTGAATGGGCAGCAAGCAATTCTAGCAACACCACCTTGGGCAACCGTCTACACAGAGATCCACAGGAAGATACGTAGTGTGGTTGAGGTGGACACTGGGGCGATGATCTGACATACTGCCAGGGCTTCTTTAACCCTTGCAGCAATCACAGGGACAGCATGTAGCCAGTTTGTGGCTCAGACCTGTGAGATCATGTTTGTTAGAGACTGAGTGATAAAGGAAATGAAGCACTCTCGTCACCCATTGAAGTATAAAGCTGCCCGATATGGTGAAGAGTAAAATGATGGATTTTCTCCGGTCCTCAATCTCTGTATCATTGTGATCCTCACTATTTTTGCACTGCTGCACCCTCTTGCGGGCTTTACCCATCACTAATTTGTGTGTGACACTCAGAGTATTGAGTAGTAGAACCAGGGTGAAGGGGAAGCAAGGGTTAAAGTAATACAGAGCAAAGTCAAAGGTTACTCAGGCAGGTTCAGTGTAAACGCTCAGTGATATGCTGTCACCACAGGATACATCATCAACTATAAATTCAGCTTCATATATAAATACAGAGAGGTTACAGAGCTTCTGACAACAGATTGCAACAAATCAATCAAAGGTGAAGGTGACGGTGAATCAGATACAGATATCAGTGGCTGCAGAGAGTAGGACGAGGGTGAGAGACATTGGAGGGGTGGTGTCCATGAAAATTCATGGGAAATTAAAGGGAATAACTGTGTACAGTAACGTCAGTGAAATAACCATCAGATTTACCACCGCCATGGCCACCAGATAGAGGGTGAAGCACCTGGAGAGTCCATAGTTTCCTCAGGACAGGATCAGAATGACCATCATATTAACTGAAAGAAATCGAAAGTGAGGATGATAATTTTAGGACACAACCTGTAGAGGAAGGGATCTATTAATGATCATCCCTAAACAAACCATAGTAAAGGGTGGTCTGGAATCCAAAGTAAGTAATTATGTAGGAGTCTCTGAACATAACCTTCTCTAATGGATGTGAGGCAGCAGTGTGGTTTTAAACCCTACTTAAAATGCAACTATAATTTAAGTGTATATTAATTAATTACTAAAAGAAACTTAGATAAATGCCATAATCACAGAAGTTTTTGATCTTTATTGAAAACCGGACAAAGGAAGTTTATAGTTGTAGAATGTATTCAATATAGTTCTCTTGATCAACTCTGGAAGCAAGAAGTAAAGCTATTTTTGATCTTGTCTGTGCAATGTGACAGAGTAAATAAATGTGATTAGTCACGGATCTGTGTGTGAACCCTAATCATAACGTGATAGAGGTTTTGAATGAGTTCAAGAGTGACATAATTAAATACAAAACAGAGAAGCTCATCAGTACTGAGAGTCAGGTAATACAAGAAAACTGATAAACTGGAGTAAAGGCTATCAATGTTAAATAATTATTAATAAACAACTAAAGATGTATTGCATAATTTTCAATGAATATGTTTCACTGACAAAATAAAATCAACTTAAAAATGATACACTTATTGCTGACTACAATGTTTGAGGACACGAGTAGATGGTAGACAAAGCTTATAAAGTTGGGAAGATAACAATTCTCCGGCCAAAATCTGCTCGCTAACAAGAAAGGAAAAAGAGCTCAAGAGCTTTTATATAAGTCTGAAACAAAAATGCAGAGTATGTGAAATGAATATGTCTCTTACAGGTTGAGCCAGGAGAAGTTATAATAGGAGAATGTGACATTACAGCAAATACCATCTTCACATTATGGTTATGCAGAGCTGATGTGGGATGGAATCCACAACTGACATTGTTGAGGACATAACCAATAAATTAAGCAAAGAAGGATTGGCAAATGCAACGTGTCCGAGTTTTAAATGCACTCAGTGAAGGGTTACATGAAGGGGTGCTGCACCGAGCATGTTTCACAACACTGGTCAGTGTTGTCATTGAATTAATAAAGACATTTTTTATAAGAGCCAGAGCATATTAGGCATTTTCAGGTTGAAAGGGATGGGAGTACCACACTGGGGAAGTCTGGCTGTGAATGTAAAGAAATTTCCTGAAGCCACAATCACGTCTTCAAACTGAAGGTTTGATCTCGGTATTGAGGAAGAATGCACTTGCTTTAGTAGAGATGGAAAATAAATCATATTGTTAATGGAGACATAAGAGAGTGCAGGTGTTGGAATTTGTAGCAACAATCTTCTTGAGGAACTCAGAGATCTGAGCAGCATCTGTGGGGGGAAAGGAATTGTGCCTAAACATTTCACTCAACTTCCCCTCTGTTTCCTTTACTTCTCTCCTATTATCACCTTCCTCAGTTACCAGCTTCCAGCATGGGTAGCCTTTCTATTTCTGCTTATCACCCTCCCAGCCTTCATCATTACTTTCACCCTTCCTTCCATCTTCCACTATTTTCTTCTCTGCCTCCGCCCATCACTCACCTGCCTCTGTCTCACTCCCCATCCCCTCCCTAGCTCAATCTGCTTGTCATTCTTCACTCCCCCTCCATCCACCAATCATCTCTAGCATCTTTCTCACCGTTCCCCCTTTCCTCTTTATACTGACTATCTCCTTTCTCCACTCTCAGTGTTGGAACACCAACAGTTTATTTCGTTCCACAGATCATGCTCAGTCCACTGGGTTTCTCCAACAGATTGTTCTATGTTTCATTACTGTCAATAACTGGGTTGAAGGGATGTCCTTAGAAAAAACCCACTGAGAAGGGCATGTCTAAAATTACAATAACAACCAATTACAACCAGACAATAACAACCAGAGTGACAATAATAAACCAATTACCAATATCAAAGTTTAAGAAATGTATCTATTTTGTAACATATTATGAGGTTTCACATTCTCTATACATCTGTTGATGTTCATTTACTGAATATATTCAAGGTTCTGGTTTGGAGATCTTTGGATATCAAATGATCCAACAGACAGTGGGTTGAAGAGGATGACGATTTATTGAGGGTTGGCCACAGTCTGAATGAAGGATAATGGTACAGTCTTCTCTGTTTCTCTTCAGTATTTTTATTTCACAGATAGACGCATTGGATTCCAAAGTCATCACAGAGCTGGAGAACAATTACTTGTGTGTACACATTTAAGTGAGGAGGCCATCAAATCATTCTGAATTTGACCCATCCAGTAAATAGATTGTGGTTAACCGTATTTACCTGACTTGGTTTAGTAACTAACAATACCTGTCTCCAAACAATGTCTCTGTTCTTGGGATTTTGACAGGGTTAGGCCAAGCAACTTAATGGATAAATATCTGTGGTGTTATCCTGCAGTTACAAAAACATTATTTTTTCTTTTGACCCTGGCTTCTGGTGTTCTCCATATGCATCATTTTTCTTGCACTTTACCACTATATCTCAGGGACCAATCTGCCACCTTCAATATCTTCACAAGTTTTTTGGCAAAAAGCACCAGGAAAATAACCCATGACAAGAAAATTTTTTTGCTTTGTATTATTCATTCCTATTCTACACGATTGGGAGTTTTGTCAATTTACACTATTTGGTCTTATAATTATTTATTTTAACTGTAACAATGTATCTCCTACTATTTGTAATATTGTTATGTTATGTTTTCATTCTATGAAATTAATAAAAAGATTGAAAAAGAAAGAAAATAATGTACACTTGATACCGTTTATAACGAAAGGTACTGTCCCCTAATTAATGGATCATTGCATGAATTTTACTGTCCTCTTTCCAACTGGACAGCCTTCAAGTGACAGAGCTGGAATTCTACTTGTGTGTCTGACTGCTTGATGCCAATCCTTACAGGCACAAAAAAGATTGCATGTTTTGTATAGAATCTGTTCTATGTATCTTC